>NC_091121.1:41262786-41582786 GCF_040183065.1 Periplaneta americana | reverse complement strand
CAATTTTTCCCTCTATATCCACAGACCTCAAAGTGGGCTGACAACCGTCAAGCAACCAACTTCGAGTGCACACTAACTCCGTGTGACTTAAATTGTGGTTTGTGGTTTTCTGTTAACGAACAGTGACGTGTGTTAGTGTGCACTCGAAGTTGGTTGCTTGACGGTTGTCAGCCCACTTTGAGGTCTGTGGATATAGAGGGAAAAATTGGATCGGTGTCGATTAGAGTTCCCGGGTAGCTCAGTGGTAGAGCGTTGGTACGTTAAACCAAAGGTCCCGGGTTCGATACCCGGCTCCGGAACAATTTTTCCCTCGAAATTATTCAGGGTAATTGTTATTTGTAAATCACTAGTGTTAGTGTAATAAGTTGCACAGAGGTAGAAAACATTCCTAAGTCCAAACCATGATGGAAGATAGAGAAGCAGAAGAATAAGAATAAATTAAGATTGACACCACTGACCTCTCAGTCTTGTACAACTGACAGCTGTGCAGCATCACTTTCTATTATTATGAATTTAATAATAAGGTAAAATGATAGGTTTACATATCAATTTCAAAATGGAATTACTATCCATGATACCCAATTTTTTTCCCATGGCACCAATTTCCCTGTAGAATATAACTCGAAATTGACTGTATTAAGAGATTATGCAACATGTTAAAAATGTGTATTTCATTTAGTTATGTTCTGTTGCAGTTACGCCGGATTGCATTGCGTAGTTATAAAAGGTTACTCGAAATCAGCTGGCTATCAGCCTGGTGTGCGTTTTGAAGACAACCGTTTCCGCAACTCCTGGAATGCAGTTTATGTAGCAGGCGCGTGGCGATTCGTGCAGTGCAACTGGGGAGCCAGACATCTTGTCAACGCTAAGGAAGTTCCCAAAGCAGGAAGTAAAGGAAAATCTGATAGTCTCAGGTAACAATATACAATTACCATTTATTCATGAAGTTATATATCGTAACAATATAACCAGGGACCACCTCTGTGGTGTAGGGGTCAGGATGTTGGTCTCTTACGCAGGGGCCCGGGTTCGATTCCCGGTCCGGTTGAATTTCCTGGTTGAGATTTTTCAGGGTTTGTCCTCAACCGTAAGGCAAATGCCAGGAAATTCGGGCCACAACATCCCTGAATATCACCGGCCTCATTCATCACCGAAATCATATTCATAACAAATCAGTAATACATATACAGTCGCCATCTAGTTTACAACAATAGAACCAGTCTTAACAATAGTACACAGGCCTTCGGATTTCAACCAAAAGTTTAACTCGCGATATGACCAATGATGTTAAAGCGAGTATAAATAACAGCGAGAAAAATGTATTATAACCAGGAAATACAGTAGAACCTCTATTATCCGTGGTAATGAAGGGGGTGGGCTGAACGGTTAATCAAAAAAATCGGATAATCCGTACTATAAAATATTTTGGTAAATTTGGTGAATAATACTGGCACTTTCGTATTTTCCTCCATGATCATGTATTTAACACGCTAGGTAGAGGATCTGAAGTTCACTGATTTAAAGTCTGGCCGTCAACGACGGATTTTTAAGGGGCAAAGAAACTCCTTGTAATGGCTGTCTGTGGAAAGATAGGAATAGTGGAGGTGTCGTGTTGTAAACTTACATACTTTATACACTGTATCCTTAATTTTCATTAAATTGCACACAGTTGTAACTCCAGTGTCGTATTCTGATGCGAGGTGAACCACAGTTTCTCTTTCCCCAAACCACTCAATGATTTGCACTTTTTTTTCTATACTTACCACAACACGATTTCTTTTCATACCCATAGTAGACATTTTATATGTAAGTTATGGGGTGTATAAAGTAAGCCCACAACTCTTACAATAGACCATACTGTGTAAGAGTAAATGCTTGTAATAACACTCTCTAGAAAAAACGTGCTAATATAATGTCCAGTATCTACTTCATATATTTCTGTAGCAAAAAAAAAAAAAAAAAAAAAAAAAAAAACGAGAGAAAGACGTCGGATAATCCGCCAATCGGTTAATAGAGTGACGGATAATCGGGGTTCTACTGTAATTTGCAATAGTTGTTCAGATTTGTTCCAGACTTCACTTTTCTTGGATTAAAACAATATTTATTTATCTTGTGCTAGTGACATAGTGTACATCAAAAGGTATAGCTACAGCACATTTTGGAATCATGTCTTATATGTTTACATTGAATGTGGCTTTATTACAGGTATGAGTACGACGATCACTACTTCCTCACAGATCCGCGGGAATTCATCTACGAGTTTTTCCCCCTCCAGTCAGAATGGCAGCTTCTCAAGAATCCCATCACACTGCAAGACTTTGAGGAACTTCCATTTGTGAGATCTCTCTTCTTCCGCTATGGACTCTACTTCCCCGACACCAACACAAAGGCTGTAATGTACACCGACTCAACTGGTGAGAATGATTGCTTCATTTTTATAAAATAATACTTCCCCCCACCCTTTTCAGTACTTAAATGCTGTTGCTCTTCTTATGAATTTTAATAACATAGATCTACAATATGTAACAGATTTTAATGGCCATAGATGAAACTAGATTTTCCTGGATCATTTTTCACTGTGATTACCAGCAGGGGCGGCTCGTCCATAAGAGCTGCGGAGCTGCAGCACTCCCTGCTTTGACAGGAAAATAAAAATAATATTTATTTTAATGTTTAGAAGAATTGTTACAGCTTTTATTGGTAAATTGCTTTATATTTCATCTGGCCGGGAATATGTACTATTATCTTATGCATAATCTTTTTGCGCGTAGACTGTATTGGAATTGACACTGCATTCAAAGTCGTCCTGGGATCTGCAGGATAGAGAGTGTGTCTTGCTTGGTCAGGGAGTAGAGAGGTGAAGGGGAGCAGAGAAAAACTGCCGCTGTTTAAAACCCATATTTCGCTGCAGTGGTTGCAGAGCCAGGCAACAAGGGATCTTTCCTCTCCTCCCACACCGCTATAGTAATGCTGCGTCAAGTGGATTCTCTATTCCCTTGAAACTTAATGACAAAATTTTTATTTTCTTTTCACATACTTATTGTTGTAGAATCTTATCGAGTTAATATAACGAAATTAATATTCTCTTTTGCCTTATTATTACGTATATATCCAGCCTCCAGCAGAACCTAATATTTGCCTTAACTCAAAATGATTGCACGAGTAGAATCCTTTTGATATAGCACGTAAAATACGAAAGAGACTTCTTTTCCAGTTTTAGAAAATTGTTGACCATCAGTATATCTGAGTGTTGCTTTGGTGTGGCGTCTTAATACCGTAACTTAACCAGTGCAAATGTGCAAGCATGAGTGTGTGTGAATTACAGAATATTAATTTTATTTTTCCCTTGCGGAGAATATTGATGTAATGAAGTGAAATTAAAGGGTCGTCCGTTACCCGACTTAAAACTTACTTAAGCTTCATCCAGCCGAAATAGTGCATATATGTAAGGATGTATAACAATGAAATTTACGCTAAGCATTTGTGGTTACGTGGATGTGAACAAAAAAAATCTCTATTTTCTTTTCCTTGCCTCCTCTTCGGTGGTGATGCTGCATGGACTAGGAATGGTGTGACAGATTTAGGACATTTACCCCTAAAAAGCAAAATGCACGAACCTTCGCAGTCTCACCTAAAAAATTTTGTTTCATTGGCTATGTTACGCAAACTCATACTGCTTGCAATTAAATGAAACGAACAGAACAAACATTCTCAAACATAATCAAGAAGTGATAAAAAATCGTGAAATGATTTAAAAAAATTGATTGTATCAAATTTTGTGGCCAATATGAACTTCCCCTTAGGGGACATGATGAAAAAACGATTCGAAGAACCCTGATGTGTTTCGTGGGTTGCTACAATTCGTGAGTAATCTAAATGAGCCTCTCAAAAATCATTTGGAACATGCCACTGTTTAAGGTTATTCTAAGACAATTCAGAATGAACTGGTAGATTGTAAGTTGAGTGTCTGCTGATCTGAAATTGAGACTGAAATCGATGGTATTAGTTTTTCTTAGGGATTAGCAAATGGTCCTACAGACATTTCCCAACTAAATCAGGAAGTTTTGGTTTTTCGATATGTAGTGCATTTATTTTTGTCCTATACTTATTAGTAATGGTATCAAGAAGTGAAATTTGTATGTACCGAAATCTACTGCAGCTCTCCCAATCCACAAGTTCACGAGCCGCCACTGATTACCAGGCTTCGAGACTTTGGACCCAATACAATAAGTTTACTGTGCATGCACTATAGGTTGTTGACTCGCTGCAGGTAGATAGAGATGTGTTGAGGTAACAACGTTGCTATTTAGAGTAGAGTACGGTAGTGTGGGGAAACATACATATGTACATTCTGAAAGTAAATATACCGGTACATTATACAATGATAATGTCAAAAGAATGTGAAAAGCATTTATTCTCCTGTCTTTTATAAGCATTTGTGTTTAAATATACACAGTGTTAATGGTGAAAATAAGCATGTAGCAATTTTAATTTTTTTCATTTATCCTATTGGTCGTCTTTAGGAAGTGCAGTTACAGTACCGAAATGCAATGTACTACAAGATACATTCTCAGTGTCTCAAACGTAAATCTTTTTCGGTTATCTGCCAAAGTTTGTACTGTAGAAAGCTGCGCTCTACGTCGCATGATGTGATAGGAGCAAAACGAAAAAACCTAACATCATTGCAGTCTCTAAGAGACAGTCCTTTATTCTCGAGTGTCTCTATATGCACTAATTTGCTGTTTATGTTACACAATGTTCCATAGCCGATATTTTTACATAAAATTGATTTTCACTTCTGTTTTACACGTTCAGTAACTGATATACTTGATGTCTCATTAATTCTCTGCATCATTTTCTAAATTAATTTGAGGGCTTCCGGCATCTCTTGCTCAGACTTTTCTAACCGTGTAATAGTTTCAGACACAATTTGAAAATAGGTTTGTATGAAAACCAAATTATTTGTAAGAACCTTCAAATCCAGAGCGTTTTCCTTTGCGTATTTGTTGGCAACCATTCTACAGTACCCCAACCCACTGTACGCTTTACCACTATACTCAGTACGCCGTTATGCGGATTTCCCACTGAACTGCTCCGAAGTCTCGAAGACTGGTGATTACGTAAATGTCTTCAGTTTTGTTCTATCACATACAGATTTTGAATAGTAACTAACACACAGAATTCATTATTGCACAGAGAAACTACAAGTATAGTAATATAAATGCATAGTAACTTCTGATGAAAAAGGACTTGACACACATATTCTAAATATTATGAACTTATATTAATATTTATAAATAACAAGCTAGAAATGCCCAGCAGGTGATTGTATTTTGTGAACATTTTTTGAGTCATCACGACATAATATTCAGCAATAATCCTCCATCATGGACTCATTGAAGAAGCCCTGCTAACATTTTTCCACTTAATGTCTTGGTGAAATCTTTCACTCACCTCGTCATTAACATCACCAAGGTTTGTTGGGAAAAATCTAAATGCGAATGCAGAAAATGAAGTTTCAATGACATGCAATAATCCATTTTGAATCTTGCATACACTACTTTTAACACTTAAATATAAGTAATTGATCAACTAGCGGACTTACTCGTGTTAATTATGTAAATCTGTGCGGCTTATAGCTGTTTCGGTGCGTCATCACATCATCCTCAGAGCCTACTAGATCTCGGCGTCATCTCGAACTAACACACAAATCAATTTCAGTACACATACGCTATTTGACTCCACTTTTCAACACCTTTCAACAATCAAACGCACCCACAAAACTGGCAGAGAAGTTCGAGATGACGCCGAGATCTAGTAGGCTCTGAGGATGGTGTGATGAAGCATCGAAACAGCTGTAAGCCGCACAGACTTACATAATTAACACGAGTAAGTCCGCTAGTTAATCAATTACTGACATGCAATAACCCATCTCGTTATACACATCCAACAATTCTTGCACTTCTTGTTTCTATAGTCAGAAGACTTTGTATTGCCTAGGAAGTTCATGTAAAGCCGCTTGAAGCTTTATCAAGCTCTTACTTCGATAGCATTCAAAGTATTTTCAACCATTTCTCCCTGTTTAATCTCCCTTATCTGTGCTCCTATTAATATGCCCTCTTTCAACTTTGCAGCAGAGATATAATTAAATTTTTCACTCAGATACAAGAATCCTCTTGAATTTCTCTTTCCAAGTGTTTTAACAAAGTTTTTAGCCAAGCCAAGCTTTATATTATTTTAGGAGTGAAAGCAGTAGGCCTACCTTTTTGATATCATATAAATTAGTTTTTTTTATTTTTCAGTCAATCACTTATCATGTTAAGATGGCAGAAATAGATTCTGTTACATCAGGATACAATGTTAATATACCACAGTGAATAGACCGAGATTTTCTTTTACATCCACTTCATACAGTTTTCCAATACATTGAACGTTATAAAGAACAAGCCTAGTCTTCAGTGTTATATATAATAATTTTAAACGATTTTAATTTCATAATTCAGGCACATTGCATACCTCTCAATATATTGTATTATAATTATGTTCATTGGAAGGCTTTCTATCTGTATGTCAATTTAATTTTAAGACTTTGTACGCCATTCAACCATTTTATGTAAAGTATGCATGGTCAGACTATTTACTAGTGTTTTATAAATGTGTTTAAATAATATTTCCACCTAGTTCAAATGTTTGTCTGTTAGAAAACTACTTGAAAGAAAGTCGAAAATAGTGACGTATATTAACATTGCATCTTGATGTAACAGAATCTATTTCTGCCATCTTAAAATGATAAGTGATTGACTGAAAAATAAAAATCTAATTTATATGATACTATTTCACAAACTTATCTGAACTCAACATGGCTTCTAATCTACCTTTTTGAGCCATGGGATGTGTTGGGCATTCTCTTCTCCTTGGTGTCCAAGCACGTCTGATGTAATATTCTTCTGCATTCCTACTCTCCTATAGGCACAGGAAGCTGAACCCCTTTACATTCACAGAACAAAAATAACAGTGTCAGGAAATAAGTGCACACAGCGACATAGTGTGCTGCGCAAAGGAAGGGGCTGCAGCTCAGCGTAAGAAATTGAAAGCAGAGCATAGAGTATAATAAATTAAGAATAAATAAAAAAGATTACGGAAAACGTATTATATGTCCTTTCTCGTGTAAATTTTACATTACCTCGTTAACATCTTTCAGCCTGTTATTGGCCATCTTCAGAGTTCTGAAGATGGTCGATAACAGGCTGAAACATTTTAACGAGGTAATGTAAAATTTAACACGAGAAAGGACACATAATACGTTTTCCGTAGTATGGCCTATAACAGGTTGAAACATGTTAATGAGGTAATGTAAAATTTAACACGAGAAAGGACACATAATACACTTTCCGTAGTATGGCCTATAACAGGCTGAAACATGTTAACGAGGTAATGTAAAATTTAACACGAGAAAGGACACATAATACGTTTTCCGAAGTGATATAGTGTTAAAAGTTGTGTAATCAAGATGTATAAAAAAAACTACACGTGATAAAAAAATACTACAACCAGATGTGAACTCAGCACATCAATTTCTATCACGTGGATCAATTAGCTTTTTCGGAGAGAAATCATTGTTGATCTATGTAATTAGAGCTTTATAACACTATAATGAGCTAACTCCTTAAGGATTAGTCATAAATACTAGTCAAAGAGCGAAATTTGACCTTTTATGTCTCACCATCATTCAAAGAGGTGATACAAGAAAGAGATATAATATAAAATGGGACATGTCCTCCTAGATCAAGAACTTAAATTACTGCTACCAATTAATATTCAAAGTGCACATGTGTAATTTTACATATGCTTACAGGTGCAGCTACCGTACGGATAGCCATGCCAGCCCATATGCAGTCCAGCCTTATCTTCCATTATAACCTCAAGTTTTATGATAGTGATGGCGATGGGTTTGATGGAGTCAGTCTTAAGCGATTTGTTATGCAGGTTAGTTCATAGCAGCCTCCATCTATAAAAAGAGAAAAAAAAGATAGTTTCGTAGGCTACTGCAGTTTCTTCACCTTCATTGTCTTCTTTGTGTTTTCTGATCCATTCTGTCACCATGACCTTTTCAGTTGCTTTTATAATGTTATATGTATTTTAGTACAGGTTTCATTTTAAACTCTTTCAAGATGTCTAATAATGTGTATCATCAATGTCCTCATTAATAAATTATTTAAAAGAAAATTGCTGTGATAATTTTCTTCGAAAATTTGCTTTTGGGATAGGCACTCAAGTATTCTCTAAGTAACAAAACAAAACACCATGGAGTTAAACTTACTCTTTTGTGAATAAACTGGTATTCTTATTCTCATGTAAATCTTGTTTTTAATCGTGTTTAATAGATTTCAAAAGTGTCTTAACTCTTTAAATAACTCTAATCATTATGCTACCAATACTGTGATAATTCATTGAAGAATTATTTAGTTGTTTAAAAACCATCTCCACTGTTTCGATGTGGCTTGCATCATCTTCTTACTTACTTACTTACTATGGCTTCATTGCTGCCCTCACATAAGTCCGCCATCGGTCCCTGTCCTGAGCAACATTAATCCAGTCTCACCATCATATCCCACCTCCCTCAAATCCATTTTAATATTATTCTCCCATCTACGTCTAGGCTTCCCAAAGGTCTTTTTCCCTCCAGCCTCCCAACTAACACTCTATATGCATTTCTGGATTTGCCCATATGTGCTACATGCCTTGCCCATCTCAAACGTCTGGGTTTAATGTTCCTAATTATGTCAGGTGAAGAATACAATGCGTGCAGTTCTGCATTGTGTAACTTTCTCCATTCTCCTGTAACTTCATCCCTCTTAGCCCCAAATATTTTCCTAAGCATCTTATTCTCAAACACCCTTAACCTCCATTTCTCTCTCAAAGTGAGAGTCCAAATTTCACAACCATACACAACAACCAGTAATAAAACTATTTCATAAATTCTAACTTTCATTTTTTTTTTTTTTTTTGAGAGCAGAATGGATGACAAAAGCTTCTCAACTGAATAATAACAGGCATTTCCCATATTTATTCTGCGTTTAATTTCCTTCCAAGTGTCATTTACTTCTGTAATAATTAATTGACTCGCAGGTGTTAGTCAATTTTTGGGTAGGCCTATGGTAGGTAGAGACCAGAGCATTTTAGCAGAGATAGAATGAAGTATCAGTGTCTTATTATTAGTATCGGTAACAGAGATATTACAGTGAGCTTGCATAACGAGTCTAAAGGTTGCAGTGCATGGCAACTGCAGGCGGACTCATGAAGAAATGGAGAGGAGAACGAACTATTACCAAATCTGAAGTATATGCATTGTGAACGGAAATTAATATTGGTATGAAATTAATATACATACTCTTTTGAAAATGATGAAAGTAAGAATTACAAACTACTATATTTCATTCATGTTCTGCATTCATGTGACTGAATTAATCATAGGCTATTTCGAACTGTAAATTCAAGTCAGTGTACTTTTTTTTGAAAGAGAGAGATAAAAGGTAAGGGAATTTTTATAAGTACATAGTCAAGATGGTACATAGCTGATATATTAATTTATTTGTTGATTTAAACTATTTATTAAGAAATTGAGGACTCTTAACACATTCAAATAACATTAATTTGACTTAAGTGAATCTGTTTTAGAGACTCTTCCTATTCAAAAAATAATATTCCTCCAAGCTAATGAAAGTAATAGAAAATGAATTAACGCATATTCGTTTTCCAGTCTGTGGTGGGAAATATTGTCGCCTTCAGAGTACATGCCCCGTGCAGTGGAGCCTTCCTTCTAGACATCTTCGCCAATGCAGTAACACCCAAGGAATATTTGACAGGAGAACCAATGAAGTTCAAGAGTGTTTGCAAATTCAAGATAGCATGTGAGGAGTTGCAGACAGTTATGGTGCCCCTGCCAGATTGCGCAAGTGGAGAGTGGGGACCCACGAAAGCAACAAGACTCTTTGGACTAGTACCCATCACACATCAGGTGAGAACAGACATTATTACGATGTTGAACAACTGGCAAAAGCTGTGACTAAAAATGAACTAATTTATTATTAGGAGAAAAAGATGTTACTATTGACAACTGAAAATAATAATCACGACCACCGAGGTCTAATTTATTTAAATAATTTTGAATTTTGATATATGAATTGTCTATGTCCATCAGTGGCATAGCGTCAATGTAAGCTAAAAAGCTCAGCTTCCCCAGTTAATAATAATTTCATAATAAACCTGCAGTCTATGGACAAAATTATTTATTAATTTTAATAGAATTTATGATTACGCGTTAAATATTGTGATGCGGCAGCTCAAGATGATTTGTGATGCAGCAGTAAACTAGAAGCCTGCACACACCAGCTTCCAAGCAGACTGGTTTCTCACACTCATTCTGCTGTGTAATCCACCCCGCATATTTTCCATCCCTTTCTAACTAAACTATCCTGGTCGCAAGGGTAGCAAGAAGCTAGCTTTAACATTGAAAATAAGTAGTTTCCGAGTTATCCCTTTTCGTCAGTTATGTTCAGTTGAAGTGTTAGTGTGCACAGTGGCTGATATAATAAATAATGAGTGAAATAACAGTTCCTGACACCAATTTACTTAAATTTTTTTAGGACAAGTCTATTATCAAGATTGACTTACGAACAAAAGTGTGATCTAAAAAACAAATGACCGACTCCCTTGCTGTCAATGAAAGATACAACCAAAAGACAGATGCATACATAAGTAATGATACTAATACTGTATCTATTGACCGTTAATATTGTGATTCCTCTAACTATGACAGGGAGTGAGCAAATGTTATACGTATACGTGTCTATTTGTTAGAGATATGTGTAAACCGTGAAATCATATTTTACTACGTACCATTTGAGGTCATGCCTTATTGGTGTTACTTACGAGGTTCCAACCAATCTTCGACTGCTGACTTGACATTGACTACTATTTATTTTAAGACTATATTTTTGTAACACGTTTTCTCATATTGGATGAAAGACAACTTGAATTAGCTTCCCCTGCTCAAAATTTCATGCCACGCCACTGGTGTCCATGTCTGATGTATATATGACTGTATCACCAGCTTATTGTGCAGTGAACGTTTTTATGTCTGGGAAAATCTGAAGTTTCAACGTTGAATAGTGTAGGTCGGTCATGTCAACTGATGCCCATAGGTGTAAGTGCGTGCTTTAGAGCTCAGGAGAGCCTGAGCGCTTTATAGCGGAAAGGAAAGAGACAGACGAGAGAGGTAGTATATGCACCTTGGTCGAGCTATACACAGGGATGGGCAGCACTGATTCAATGGATAAAGGGAAGAGAACTTATTAAAACTGTATCCACGTAAATTTTTAGATTTGTCTGAGAAGTATAAGTGCATTATAAGAATTTAAGTTTCAATTTTAATGCTCATTTTTTACGAGTTTCTTTTTTATTCAAAAACAGTATTTTCTCAACTTTTTACAGAAAGGTGAAATTTTCAGATATGTTTTTTTAGTAGCCTTACAGGTACTGAAACAATGTTTTCGTAAATCTAAGATATCGTAAATATGTTTTACTGAAGATATGTATTGAAAATTTTGAAAATATTGACATGGAAAATATTTGTAAGAAAATTAATTAATAAAGGAACTACTGTTTAGGTGAGGGGTTTGGACTTTTTCCATTGCTGGTTGTCACAATAAAAAATTAAGACACAACGTTTTGAAGGGTGGTTCTCCCTTCGTCTTCAGGTGGAAGGAAGGAGAGAAGAGAAAAAACCTACTGTTGGGATCATTACGTACAGCTATTGTGAATGACTGATTTTGGTTTTTTTCTCTTCTCTCCTTCCTTCCACCTGAAGACGAAGGGAGAACCACCCTTCGAAACGTTGTCTTAATTTTTTATTGTGACAACCAGCAATGGAAAAAGCCCAAACCCCTCACCTAAACATTAACAATCCACATTGCTTTCCAACCCCTCATTTAGATCAAAGGAACTACTGTTACATCATAAACAAAGATATGTGCCCATGTGTTGTAAAACTGTCAGCTTGAGCAGATTTCGAGAAAATAATTTAATATTCTGATGATTGGAAATTGCGCACCAATGTCACCTTAAAAGCATAATGCGATAAGGGTTTTGTTATGTAATATTAGTTACATATACCTACGTAATTTTGCTTTGTACTGTAATATTGTTTTGATTAGTTTATTGATTACTTTTATAAGGCTAAAGATACGATCAATATCAATTCTAACTTACCATGTCATACTTAATCTCTTTCTTTGGGATACCACTTTCTTTATGAATGATGTTTCATTCACTTACTATAGTAAAGTTTTACTACTATGAAATTTATGTGAATATTCCTTCTTAACTCTTGATTATGTTATTGACTGCAATATTAAGAAACTGGTGTTAGTACTTTGTTTTACAGACAATATAGATAATACCAAACAACAAATAGCCATATAAAATAACGACATAATATTTCACGTTCTGTTTGAAGTTTGTACACCATTGTTTTCTTAATCCAATAGGCTCCTTATTCATATACATAATTCTTGCTCCTTCCATATCTAGCGCTTGATGCCCGTGCACGTCAAGGTCAGAAAAATGCGCTTGCTTTGACATCACTGGTGTAGGTGATAATACAGCCCCTTGAGGAACACCTGCATTAATTAGGTTTTTTGAGGAAAATGTGTCTTTTATGTTATGAAACATCGGTAATAGCGATACTAATGCTCTCTTTGTTGTTCATCAGGATGCTCTAGTGTTTGCGGGCCGAGAACTCGAGCTTCAGTTCCGTATGTCACGGCCTCTGACAGACTTCATGGCAACATTGCACAAGAATGGTGTAGAAGAGAAGCGACTTTCTAAGTTTGTGTCACATTCTGTGTCAGATGACGACGTGGTTACTTTTGTCATCAGTTTTCCCGAGGAGGGACAATACGGATTGGACATCTACACCCGAGAGCTAGGGGGTAGTCAGACTGATGGCAGTGGAGAAAAACATCTGCTCACACACTGCTGCAAGTACCTCATCAACTCGTCCAAGAGAAATTGACGTGCAAGTATGGAGTTTGATTAATAAAATTAGCCTTTATCAAGCAGCAAGAATGCCTGCCAAAGCGACACCAATTCTCTTTTGTACATTTCCGTTTATTGCATAAGCTAGCCGTGTGATTATGGCTGAAATAGAAAGAAACATTCGATGAATAAATGGATTTCAGAGCAAAAAGATGATATGAGCACTTGTGGAAGGAAAAAAAATGGAACTATGCTCATGCAAGGATGAGTAGGAAGCAAAATAGTGGATGTACAAAGCCAAAATATTGCGGTGAATGAGATGAACAAATGAAAAGCAGCCTCCGAGACAGATTGCCAGTATATATATAAAATGTTACATACTACATTTCCTGCCTACACAATATTTCATATTTCTCTTCTTTCACTGTCAGAATTATATCTATAAATCCGAAAAAGGAAGGCATTTACTGTACACAAATACATAGCGTTCGCCTACGGGTGAGGCCAGGAAAGCGGCATGTACTGATACGCCGCTTTGTGCGCACAGTTGTTGAGACACGCTCGACAATCAAGGACATCAAGGTCGACAAGTTATCAGTTGTGAGCCAGATGTTGCAGTATTTAACACGTACCTACAGTGCAGTTCCTTGGCACAGTTGCTTAAATATTCAGCGTGTGTGTAAAATTTGTTAACAATGCAAAACGCAAAATTCACGCTTGAACAGAGAGTTTTTATGTATGATGCATATGTGAAAACAGAGTCATGTAGAGAGGTGCGTAGGCAATTTGAAGTGAAATATTCAGGTGCTCCAATTCAGGGTAGAGAAGCTGTTAGACGTCTTGTTAACAAATGAAGGACAGCAGGGTCGATAAATGCTACAATTCCTAAGCAAAAACGAGGAGTATTGACAGGAGAAAAATTGATGAAATCAGTGCATTATTTACACGCTCTCCTAATAAATCTCTAAGACGTGTTTCACAGGAAGTTAGTGTTTCAAAAACATCAGTCTTTACTGCTGCTACACTTTTAAAATGAAAACTCTACAGAGTATAGTATAGAAAGCGGAAGCTTACGGATAGACGATTTCCGCAAGCGACACCGCAGGCAGGCCGCTTTCCTGGCCCCACCCGTAGGCGAACGCTCTGTACAAACGTGAAACTTTGTTCCATCCATTTAAATGTAAGTGTAGTATGAACAAGGGGATGTCGCAATGATGAAACGCAATGACACTTATACCAAATTGTAGGGTTTAAAAAGTAAACTCAAATATATCTAGGTTACGAGGTCTGTCCAGCCATTTTTCAGTTACCTCGTTATGCTCTTTCCTGGTTTGCACAATTTGCCAATTTCATCATCATTGTCTTTTTGACAGGAGGACATCACACTTTGCTAGTAACATTGTCGTTTAGACATGTTGAACCAGACATCTGTGGCGTAAAGAAAAGAATTAGTCTTCATTTAATCACTAAACCATTAAATAATTGCAAAATAAACTAAATTCAAAAGAAATAAAAGACTCGGTTACCTTAGAATTATAATTCGTCATTGTACTTACATACAAAAATGTTAAAACAAAATTAATGAGGTTATAAGTTAAATTAAAATTCATTTTTGTCAAAAATTTTATGTTCTCGACTGACTAAAAATAAAGGACTTTATTAATAGTCGCAGTTTTAAGGGACACTACCGTAAAGAGGGGTGACTTTGAATGGCGAGGTGACTTTGAACAGTAATTTAGCGCCTTTCAAATTAAATGCTGTGCCCAATTGCGATAAAACTGTTTAAGTTGTCAATAAATTAGTTCAGTTCTTTCGCAATAGGATCCAACATTTAATTTAGAAGGGCGCTAAATTACTGTTCAAAGTCACCCCACTTTACGGTACCTTTAAAAAGACATTTGAACACAATGAACTGCCCCACAATTGTCTCAGTATTGTGAACAGTGGGAGAAAATAATGCAGGATGGGTGGGAAATAATTACAGAGGATGAGGTGGAATTAGGGTTTTGTTTGCATTTCATCTGAGTGCACATATTAGGTGGTCTGCTATAGCTGACATCAATTTGGCCACAATGACTCATTGTATATGTAGCTGCAGCTTGAGAATAGTCCCAATGCCATACAACCACTGTTTTAAAAAGTGATTTTTATAACTGTCTAGGCATATAACGTAGATGTGACTGATACTTCCAAACCCTTACAATTTCATTCGACTTTAATTAAAATACATATCGCATTTCCACATTGCGACTTGTGCATCTCTCTTTTCAGAAGAAATATGCATTAAATTTAATTCTAATCATTTAAAGCAGTTCTCCAGGTCTATAAAGACTAAAGGGAATAAATATTCAAGTTTGGAATTAAATCTTAAAACTTCTCAATTCGAGAAAAACATATATTCAACACACTTTCTGTTTCGTGCTGCAGTACACATTTTACAAATTTAGTTTTATAGAATGCAAAGATATTGATTCATAAGAAATAATTTGATACGATATTTTCATAACATGGGACATGTATGTCCAATCAAAGATAATGTAACTATGACTTAACAAAAGCGATCACAATTTTGAAGTATAAATTAATAATTGAAGGTAAGTTTGTGAAGTTATTTTATTATTTTGTAGTTTTCCTAACACGAGTTAACAATGACAATATGAGACAGTGAAGAAATCACCATTATAATAGCAGAGTCAGTGTAAAAAACATCACTCCATTACTAGTAGTTATAAATCTTTCCTAAACAACATGAATGAAGTATGTTAGGTTAGTGTCACAATGTGAGCAACTTTTCAGAGGATATGTTTAAATTCTACACACAGACTGAGTCAAAATAGCATTATCGATTATAGATATTTATTGAACAAAGGATACTGAGCACAACAAAATGCAGCATAATTATTTGAAACAGTTCTTAAAACTTGTTTATCCTCATTTAATGTGTGTAGCTTACATCAAAATCAAAGTGATAGCAATTTTTTGCCACAATGAAACTAGCTGCGGATCAGTAATTTGAACTATCCTTAATATTCTATTCAAATCATTTACGTTTTATGGTAAACTTGTCTGTATCTTCTGTATATTTTATTCTTACATATTTCTACAGAAAGGAAATCTATCTAAAGATATAAGATTCAGTGGCAATGTAGGTCAAGTGCTGAGACTCATTTGGCACATCCATCTTCCAGAAAATTGTATGTTTAGGAAGCAAGACTGTTAGATGTAAAGAGGTGCTCCATCTTGCTTAAAGATAGCAATGGATTTGCCTTCTACACTATGAGTTGTTCGAAATATTGAAATTTATATTTTTCTGATTACAATTGTTTTTCTTTTAAAAAATTCTGAAATTGCTGACATCTTCAGAAGCTACAGAATATCTTTAAGTTTGCACTTTATTATATATTTTATGCAATTCTTTTGTTGTCTGTTTAAAAATTTATTTTTTTATGTATTGTGTGTTGTTAATTGGTTTCAAATAATGTATACTGCATTTTTTGTGTTAAATAGCTTCCATTCAATAAATATTTATAATAATTGCTCGCATGACTTTGAATCTCTTTATATACACATATATTCCAGAAATCTTCATAATCTACCGAAGTACCTGCAAATTAAGCACAAATTCAATGAAATAATATTCAGGTATTAATACACCAGTTATGTTGTCACTAGCGTAAGTTCAATACGAAATTACAGAACAATATTCCCCAAAACTAATCAACTAGTTCTAGAATTCTAAGCCTTAAACTTCCTTTACTTACATTATTAACTTTTCTTTAAGTTTCAGAAAATATTAAAAGAAGCTTTCCTCGTTGACTCTGGGTTTAACTTTGATCTGGCTGCATTTTACATGTTATCGTTAATGTAGTAATTAATTATAATACTTAAAATACTTTCATTTTCTTGCAGTATGAAAGTTCGTTAGTTATATTCATACAATGTTGGGGGAGATTACAGTAGTTTACGCTTACAGAACCTCATTATCAGTTCCCACTGTGACATTTGACAGTAATATAATATTCTGTATCATTTCTTCTCTTTTTTTTTATTATTTTTTTACAGCTGTGATTCGCAACACTGACACTAAATTTTCAGTTTAAGCTGGATATTCATATTTTTAATATCATTATTTCTTTAGAAATGTATACAATTTCCAAAGAATGATATACTATGCAGTTCCAGAAAAAAAAAAAAAGGCCCGCCTGAATTTTCTAAGTTCCAGGTTCATCACATTGCCCATGCTCAGTGCTCCAAACCAGTGGTACAGCTGGCGCCAGCGTTTTTGGCGTGTGTCCTAGAGTATAATGCCCAGTTTATGAGCATATTGCTAGTGGAGCTCAGAATGGTACCACTTCCTATGCATGTCAGATCAACCATTTGCCAAACACAGTTGTCAGACTGACTGTGGCAAAAGTAAAACACCTGTACTTAATGTTCCCATTACTTATTTCACACGCCAAAAACGGTGACGTGGACTGTACACATGAGATCGCTTTGGCAGTTATTGATATTCATTTTACTTCGATTGTTGTAATAACCCGAAAGGCATTTAAAAAGATGCGTTGAAAATTGATCTATTTTTAATAGTAAATGGGTATTTATAAATCGTGCAATAAAGCAGAATGATGGTAAACGAAATTAACCAGCATAATTAATTAAAAAAAATAAATCTTTCCTCAACAGTATCCAGATCCTGAACTGCGAGCAAGCACACTAGCACAGAGCTATTGGAATGCTTGCGATGAATTGTCATACTGTATCACGTTTGTTTCATAATGGCTCTTAGGCATCAATTTGATCTTTCAGATTAATTTCGTGCTTTTAGTTGTGAAATACCTTCCTGTAATACTATTCAAATAATACTGGATTGAGAACCTTTGTTAAATCGTTATGGTGTGAATCATGCTCTGTAAGGAGCTTCAAGTGTCGGGCTAATTGTTTTTTTTTCTGGGACTGTACATAAAATACTAACCAATAATGAAAGCAAAGCCAATTTACTATCAAGTCTTCCATTTTTTATCTTTCAGTTTTTAGATCATAATTTTTTTTTTTTGTATAATTTATGTCACCTGGAATCTACGTATTCTGCTTGCAAAACGCACATTTTTTGCAATCACTGTACAGTGTCGTTTTCAGAGGAGGAAGCCACTGTTTTTGTTCTTTTCTTATTATAAGTAGGAATGGTAGGGAGGAGTAAGAGACGAAGACTTGTGACTTATGTTCAGTCATTACACAGCAACTTCAGCTTATCAGATGATGTCACAGTTTGCTTCTATAGATAGTCATTGGCACATATAAAATGAACTATCACTACCTAATGTAACAGCCATAGTTTACAGGAAGTTTCGGCTTTACCCCATTAGGCACTCTAATACTTTTTCATATTTAATTTATCCTGCATGTAGAGTAGAAGTTACAAATAATCCATAATTATTTGATTCATTCATATTTCTCTTATTTTCATATAAGGAAATTCAGGGAAACCATATTAGTAATCCAGGAGAACCACATTTACAGAAGTTAGGAAAATTGTTTTGGTGATATTTTTCTAGACAAAGGAAAGAAATTCTAAGCAATGACTTATAGTAAAAAAAAAAAAAAAAAAAACACTCAACTGTGCAACAACTTTTTATTGAACAGTACATTCTGGTTTCTCTTAAAGGAGTATAGATTTGATATTTTGTGTCATGTGTACTGTCTGTCCAAGTGGTTATGTTGCAGGATTGTCGGAAGAGGTGAAATCACATAACAGTTACTTAACAGGACACTTTTCTTTAAATTATTTTAAACAGTTGTATAATATTACGTAGCTTCCAATTCGGTACAGCAAATATTTTCAGGAAAGATCCTAATGGCCCAGCCACTAACCTCTACAGAGGGGCCAGCAGAAATAGGTTGGGGAAACCGGAATGTGACATAACCACTTGAACAGACAGTAGTTTACTGTGATTATCAAACAGTGTATCATTTACAAGAATCCTGAATGTGACAAGACCATTAACATCATATAGGTATGCAGTGTCGCAGTATTGTGATTTTAGTACAACTGCACACATTCTGACAATAAAAGACAGTTATTAAAAATTTTAATTAAAATAAAGAAACTGCATCACAGAAAGGATTGCTATTATTTGGAATTATTTTTAGTAAACATACTGAAAGATTTTTTAACATTACTAAACGCTGAAAGTAATATAATATGAATCTTAACTACTATTGTAACGAATTTCATGTAAACTTGTACCCTCTTGTTACAAGAAGAATTATGTAGGCATTGTTAACTCGGTTGCTAATGACAACAGAGAAAAGTTGTATAAATTCAGTTGGCAGAGGCAAAGACGTTTCTTTTCATATTCATTTCACTTCTTTTCCAGAAAAAAAAAAGTGGCTTAATTTCGAGACTGATCACTGAAGGACATGTAAAGTTCACTTTCATGGTTGCTGTAAATTAATTTAGGCAGCTATGAAACACGAATATAACAATTATTTCCACAGGTCATTTCTATGAAGAGTGTTTTTTGCCAATTGTGTCTTGTTCCAATAGGTCATAATTTATTTGTGAAAATTTCTGCCTGCCAGAATAATTTCTCCTACAATACGTCCATTTCATACCACTGAATTTATTCATGCTCTACTTTCATTCTGTTCCTCAGTCTTGCATACAGTAAAGGCTGGTTCACAATAAACCAGGAACAGAAACGGCAACGAGAACGAGAACGGAAATATTGTTAAAATAAATGTATTTAAATGTGAAGATTCATAATTGAATATTGTGAACGTTCACATTTATGGTCTGTCCAAAACTACTTCCGACTGACAAATGGCGCCTTTAGCGTGTTACCATGGCAACCATTCAAATCAACCAATCACGAGAGAAGCGTAACCATGGTAACGGGACGGTGTTGCCGTGTCTATGTTTATAAGTAGCACGTGAATACCATGGCCTAGTGGTGAATAGTGCACGGAATGACTTTGAGTTGGCTGGTTAGCGCGTGCTTTGTGTGAATTAAAATATTATTTAGAAGTATTATTGTTTTAGTGTATCGATAATTATGTTTAAATTATATTACACGTATTATCTTCGTTGTTATTGATGGAGTGTGTGACTAGTGTGCGTTTTCTAGTTTCTGCGAGATTTTCTAAACGGGTGACTTGTGCAGTGTCGGAAGGACGGAGAACAAAGAATATTGGACAAGGTGCCCCGTTAAAGAGTCAAGCGCGAGAGATGGTGTGTTATGTGATAGAGTATTTTGAAAGGAAAAAGATAATGACGGGCTTCTTTTACCTTTGGCGCAAGTCGTAATGAGAACTGCTGCTTGTGTTAAAATTAATAAGATCTCTGTTAACGATATTGGAAAAGAAAAAGGCCGTGCAGATTTTTAATCATAAATATTTTTACATTTTTTCAACGCCTTTGTAACAATATTACATTGAAGAATACCGGCACTCATACAGGTAAAGGCTTCGTATTAAATTTAAATCTATTTTTAAAGTTTAGAGTCCTTTCGACGCTTTTCTAACGGTATTACATTGAAGAATATGGTACTACTACTATTAATTATAATAATAGACTAATAAAATAATAATGTAGACAAATTTTAATGCCTAGTGTTCAACAAATTGGTTAGAAATGTATGTGTTTATGTCAGCCGTTCATTACTGCACTCTATCGGCAGCGTGCTCGCTTACACGAAAGATGGGCAACATGACAACATTGCTCCCCCTTCTCTGTAAACTGTCAAGTCGGAAGTAGTTTTGGTCAAGGTATAAATACATTTATTTTAACATTATTTCCGTTCTCGTTCTCGTTGCCGTTTCCGGTTTATTGTGAACCAGCCTTAAGCTGTAGCAATTTCATACTCCCCAAACATAACTCTGAACGTGGTACAAGAACTTGTAGCTAACAAAGATATTTCATTTGAAATGTGTAAACAAGATGGCCAATCAAGTGGACTTAACATTTTGTAATAGCCTAAAAGAATGGTATATTACCTTTTCCATCTGAAGATGAAGATAGATTGAACATTCCAAATGTGTTTTTTGTAATTCATCGACAGTAGGAAAGGATCAATTAAAACGCTTCCTATTACTTCTTCACCTCAAATCAGTAGAATTAAAGAGCGTTTATAATTTTGTTACTGAAGATCCATTAATACAGTATCATGACATGCAATAATTCAAATGTAATAACGTTTATATGTAAGCATGTTACACAACATGGTTATGGGAGCAAAGATAAGCTAGTTTTACTATTAAATTAGACAATCATCATGTGTCGGTGTTAATTCAAATGTAAATAACATATTTTGTCATTTATTATCCACAAGTTTCTGGCTGAACCATTTTGTCATGTTGAAACTGATCAAAACAGGTAGGATCTATTACATAGGTATTGTAGTTATTGTATCAAGACGAATTCATTCCTCAATTGTAAATACAACCGAGAGGCTCAGAGCTACCTTAAGCTGTACATTCAAGTCATTTAACACTCTGAGGCTGACAGGTTAGACTATGACACGGTCTTGCTACTTTGTACATATCTTATCTCCATGCTTGATATATTTTCTACTACTTAACAAATTCTAGTGATTGTCATAAGGGATAGGTATAAGAAAAATCTCACCCCAACATATTTGGGAATAGTATATTTAAATCACACACAAAACAGTCATAACCTGCATATGTATTAACATATTTTGTTGATCTTCCAATACCGACTGACAGACATTTTCTATATATGAATCATATTTAATTAATTTATACTGACCATGGAAGAGAGTCATAATATATATAAATAGGTATTATATTAAATGAATGTAATGCTCTAACATGTAAAACTGAAAGATTGCAAAGCCTCTGTTTTTTACTGATCATAGTTCAAGGACTACACAGTATTTCTGTACTTTAGCTTAGACAACTTTGGAGTATCAATCAGTGCATTCCAATAATATTTTGATACTTGAGAGCTTTAATTTTACATAATTATACTGTGATTGCTTAGTCACACAAACACACACATACATTTATACATACATTACAATCCTACTGAAAATTGCACATTGTTTTCTGGTATTATTGTACATTTGTTATTCTGTCTTTGGATTTGTATTTTAAGATAACATGTTGCTTTTAATAAATACAGTGAAAACCATATTCCATTGTAAGTACAGGAATCTCTGCACACAGAATACTGGTTTGATAATGTTGCTATTTCCTCACATCTTTTTATTATGTTATTGTGTGTATTAAGACGTATCCAGACTTGCAACCGAACATCATCTCGTTGCGTTTCTTTCTGAACTGCACTTCGTAACTTCAGCATGCGACCTGAGCCCATAAACTGAACATTGTGGATCAGGTTGCACTGCGTTCCATTGCTTGTCGGTTTTTCCGCATCACATCAAAGGATCCAGCATGCCCAATTTGCGGTAAGTGTGGACGTGCATAGAACCTGGATGCATAATAGTGTGACTAGTGGCCATGGAGTGGGAAAAGCAAAACACACTGCATTTTAATAAAATTTTAAAGGAATCATGCTTGGGATAAGCTGGAAACCGAGCTGAATACAATGGCCAAGGAATGGCAGAAGAAAATGACCACCTTGCTTTCTTCATTCCGATGTGAAAAAGGAAAAGTGAAGAAAAGTATGGGAACACTAGTTGTCAGAAATCTCACTGTCACTGCCAGTCTAATGAAACAACCTCTCTGAATGTGGTATCTTTCTTTGTCCAAATTAATTGAATATTCAGAGTGTGTAGATGACATTCTGGTAAAATTTTTATAATGTCAAAAAATTGTTTGAAACTTCATGTCAGCTAGCAAATTTGAAACACCACATACTTCTACGTTTGTATAACTGTGTTTGCCATCATGTCTCTGTTTCCGTTTCTTTTTGCACGCAAATGCAAATAAATATAACCTGCTAAAGACATGTCCATGTTTGAAGGCAGCAGTATCTTAACTGACAGAATACTGGTAATTGCGTGTTACTAAAAGTTGGAAAAATTTACTATGTAATCACAATGTGTAACCTCACCTCATTTTATCTCGATTGTGGTATGGGGTTCAATGTGCTTGTCTGTATGTGCCTTTACACAATATATGTAGGAAGATTTAGTTTTTAAATATCAATATACATTGGTAACACAAATTAACTTCACTTGTTAAGACAGTAATCTCATAATAAGATTTTAGAAGTAAAATATTGCACTACCTCAGAATGGTACAAGTTGAGATATAAAATACAGAGATAAAAAAAAAAAAAATACTATACAGTAATGGATGCAGCTCTTAACATCACAGGTTAAGTTACTTTCTAATACATATTATCTGGAATCATTAATGCTCAAAAGCTTTTTCATGACAGTAGTGAAAGAAAATAATTTTCCTTAAATGTGCCTTCATATTAATTCCAGCTAGGACTATGATGAAGAGCATTTGTCTTTATCATAATACACTAATCTAACAATATCGGTAATTAAAAAAAGGAATTCAAAATATCATAAAATGATCCTGCTGATCATACAGGATTATGATCCTGAATCACTCAATTTTTGTACACTTTATTACAGTTCAAATCTTGCACAAAAATTGGCACTTGTCTTGGAATTCGATAGAATTCCTATATAGCCTTAATAGCAATAGTTTCAACATACAGAGAACAGACTTCATCTTCTGAATGTTACTATCCAGTATACAAAAATATCTCAGAAGAAAAGGTGTGGAAGAACTGTTAATGGTTAGGCCCTTCAAATATGAGATGGATACTATTTCTAATACAAAACCCTGTGTAAAGGGTGTTTGAGTGAAATTTTTACAAACTCTGGGGAATGACAGGAAGTGTGAAAATAACAAATTTTATCAGTCAACCCATATCCAGTGGCATTCCAGTATGACGCCCTTAAAAGTGTTACACTTAGCTCAACAATATCCTGTAAGGTGGATCTGAGGTGGAGATTATATTAGTTGAACACCATGATCCCCAAACCTCGACTATTTGATCTAAAGCCTTGTAAAAATCCAATCTATGAAATGCCAGTGATCAACCGGGAACTTTTAGCGAGAATATCAGCAGCTTGTGATGATGTTGAAATGAAACCAAGCATTTGAAAGAATCAGACAGTCAACAGTGCAACAATCAAATGTTTTCTGTAAGCTGGACGTGCACCATTATCAGACCTTCCTCTGAACCATAAGCAATAAAATCTCCATTAACCAAAAACCAGTATAACCGAAACGTGTAAGTTGTGTAACTGAATTTTTATAAAGAAATTTTAAAAGTTATACTACGTACTGCATGTACAAATATACATATGATGTATGGTACACTCATATTCATTTTAACTTCAACACTTTATGACTAAAAAATAAGGCAATTAATATTTGAGGAGAATAATTCGCTCCGGTGCCAGGGATTGAACCCAGGCCCTTGGTTCTACGTACCAAGTGTTCTGACCACTGAGCTAAACCGAATTCAATCCACAGCACCGGATCGAATCTTCCTCCTTCAGTGTTTCCCTTTGTGGCCTGACTCCGAGTTAGGCATATGCTGACATATATGTCTAGTGTCAATTGCCATTATACTAGGAGCGCACTCAGTTGAGTGACTTATTTGGCTGGGATTCCGCAGTTGAGTGACTTATTTGGCCGGGATTCCGCAGTTATGATGCACTGCTAGCTATGAGAATATTATGGATTTATTAATTTGTCCTACAGAATAATCTCTGTAATGTTGGCAATTGAATTCGGCGTAGCTCAGTGGTCAGTGCGCTTGGTACGTAGAACCAAGGACCCGGGTTCGATCCCCGGCGCTGAAGCGAATTTTTCTCCTCAAATATTAATTGTCAACATTACAGATTACTAGATAAGTATAGACGGTATATTTCAATTTTAACATTGTATTACAGAGATTATTCTTAGGACAAATTAATAAATCCATAATAAAAAATAAGCAGTTCCAAAGACAAGTAGTTGTCACTAACTAGGTCAGAAGAATGCATATGAGGGCAGCATGTCCTATTGTTTATGCGAGCTGGCTAAACCCACCTCTAACACTAAGAAGATGTGACATTTCTGCCAGAAAAAAAAAAAATTCTGATTTTTCTTAAAGCAATAATAAAGAATCAATGGTTAGATTTGGCAATATTGTACCTACAGTACATGCTGTATCAACTTTTTTAATACACGTGATGTTTTCATGTGCACAACTTTTGAGTCAGTTTCTAACCTTTTAACTCTAAAAAAGGGTATACATATATTAACCGAAATAGAGTCAGCCCCTTCAGTGGTTAACAGAGGTTTTACTGTAATTATAACGTTATATTAATAATTATGTAAATAATATTATACACGATTAAAACACAAATAAAAATTAATTAATTAAGAGTGTGGTCTTAATACAAATTACCACCTAGCTCTACATATTCCACTATGCAAATGAGCAAGAGAGTTGTTTAATGGCTAGGAGTTCAACGACTTTCTAAGGATATGCAGCATCATAGTAGAGTATCACTGGGTATGGATTTATTAGCAAAACTTGTTCCTTTTTTGACTCCTGTCATTTTCTAAAGTTTGTAACAAATTCACCTAAACACTTATATAATACAAAATAGAACATTATTTATTTGGAACCTAGAAGTCCATAATTCCAAATGATCTGGACTATCATTCCTGTTCTATTTACATTACAAAAATAAAGGTTTATGAACACTAATCGAATATAACAATGAAATTTTATATAATGTACTGATGCAGGAAGTTGGTAAATTTATTATATTACCTCTTGTGACTTTTGACTCTTTGAAAGGAATTAGATTTGCATGCTTTAAGAATAACAGTTCAAACAATTACATAAATGTGATGACTCCAGTTATACTATATAACACATGAACAGGTTTATAACTTTTATACTTTTCTATAAGTCAGAGAGTAAAATAGTAATGTGAAGTGCAGTTACTACTTCAAATTTGAATAAGTCTTCTGAGTCTCAACACTCTTGATTAGTCCAGCCAGCAGATCCTCTACTTCTCTTGCCCCTTGCTGCAGCTGGGTGTTGTCCCTTCCAGTGAAGGACTCTGCAAAAACGTAAAACTGTTAGTGGTATCTTTACAACATATTCATTCACATTCTTAGCCATTGCAATTTTTTTTTTAAATACTGTAATTAATTAAAATTAAATCCATAGTGCGACAGTCAATGAAAGTCCAAGACTGACCATCCAGCACTGGCCTCACATTCACATGCCTCAGCAAAATTCAACTGGAACAGAGGTATCGTGTGGCTAGTGCAATGTCCCTGTACCATTTTTTTTTTTGTGTGAAATACTCGTGATATAAACAGAAAAACAATTAGAATAATTTAAAGGGAAAAATTGTTCCGGGGCCGGGTATTGATCCCGGGACCTCTGGTTGAACGTACCAGCGCTCTGCCAACTGAGCTACCCAGGAACTCCACCCGACAACATCTCAACTTTTCCCCTTATATCCACACAACTCGCGTGGGCTGACAAAACGCCAGAGACCCACATCGAGTGCATACAATCTCTGTGTGACTTGGAATTGTGGTTTTCTGTTAACATACACAGTACACATACACAGTGTGTGGATATAAGGGGAAAAGTTGAGACGTTTTCGGGTGGAGTTCCTGGGTAGCTCAGTTGGCAGAGCGCTGGTACGTTCAAGCAGAGGTCCCGGGATCGATACCCGGCCCCAGAACAATTTTTCCCTTTAAATTATTCAAATCTGCTTTACAGGGAGCTTTACCTGAAAGATCACGGATCGTTATGTACTAAATCCAGAGATGCTATAACTGTGATCGTCTTTGCTAAGAATGGGATGCTTATTATTATCATTTCGCAGCTAATTCTAATTGCAGAAAATAGAGTTTCGATCATTTTCTATTAAAAGATGACAAAAAGTATGGAAGGCAAGAATTCCGCTAATTCAATGTTGTGTACTGGGGGACTCTCATCTAAAAATAGTTCTTTTCTTTTAATTATTAATTTATGTACGTTATTTATTATACTTTTAATCAAAGCTACATGTTGAAATTGTAATTAACTATTTCAATACCCAAATAAATTCCATTTCCTTTCTTTTTGGCGAAAATTTAAATTAAATCTCTAGTTTTATTATTCGTCTGCACTGTCACTTTTCATCTTAACCTCATTGATGTGAACAGTCGAGCATGTCTTTCTTCAGTATCCAGGAGACATTGGTGAACTCCAGGAGACATTGGTGAACTTATGCGCATGCGCGTCTCGCGTACTCTTCCATACATGCCTCAATCTGCGGACTATTTCTGACCGTTCCAAACCCGTGTCAAAAGCTTGTTGGAACGCCTGACTGCAGTACATGTTTCCGGTTCAGGACTAGTTTGGATTGTGTTGGAACGCTTTTTCTGTACTGCGCATGCTCACGATGGTTACGGACAGTTCCTGACTGCTGTTGGAACGAACCTCATGTTTAATGTTAAGTTATGTGTGCCTAATAGATCTTCTATTTAACATTTTTTATGAAACTAAAAATGATAAAGTTTTTTTTACACTACCGATACTGGTACTTATCTTCTAAATATTGGGTTCATGGCATTTTTCGTTGCTATGGTAGCTGTGTCACTATAGTAATATTAAATGAATGCAAGTACAGAAAAACGCTACGTACTTATGCACCAATCCAATAAATAATTGCTATAATATATTTATAATTACTGCATGTCAGTATTAAAGAAAAGTAAATTATATATCAAGCAGTGTTTTATTTACAAATAATAGGTAATTTTGTCAAGAATAACTTTTTAAAATGTAGAAAAAGTAAACAATTCCGTACAGAATAATTCATTGTGTATACACAATAAAAGAGTCAGACACGTACGTACTTACTATTCTGCATAGATAACTGGATTCGAAGATTATGTCATAAGGCTGTACTGTATTGTATTGTAATATTCTTTCTTCTCTCACCTCGAAGACATTTCTAACATAAATAATTTCTCTAATTTCTTGTATTTCTACCTTTATCCCTCGATTTTCGAGAGGCCTTCCTCCAAAAATCCACCTTGGCTACTAATAACTTTTCCTTTTGTATAATCTGGATCAGCTTACTTAATACCCTAAGGGTAAAACCTAACCATTTTTCCCCTATTACTATACGTGCAAATGGATTATAGTGATTTTCTAGCTCTCAGGTTGAATTCTCTTTTACTAACTTCGTTTCGAATTTTGGGTACTGACAAATACTACAACTGGCAGTTATTTTCTAACTGTTATGTTGGCACCAATAACTTGGAGTTTGTAGTAAAGTAAACTGATGAAAATGCAAGTACCTCGGTTTGTGAATTAATGATTAATTATTAATATTAATACACAATTCAGTTCTGTTGCGTTGTGATTCCAGTTCAACTCTATATTCTGGTAAGTGCAATTAAATAAGAAATACCTTATAGACTTACTTCGTATGAAACATGCACAAAAATATATTTGACATTTTAATGAAATTCTTTTGTGTTTAGATTTTTATTATAATGTTCAAGAGAGGAAAGAGCATGGTAGTGACTTCTCCAAGAAAGAAAGTGCTTGTAAGTATTTTAAGTAAGCTATACATTTTAAAGTGGTGTTCTGAATTCGTACTAATTATCTCACATGATCAAACTGCATTTTCAGGTTAGGTCTCGTGAATCGTAAACTGTTTAGCGAAAGCAATGAATTTCATGTTGCCAGGCAAAATAAATTTTTAATATTAGATCATACTAATCCTAATTACCAACATAATATGCGAGAAGTCCAGGAGGAAAATAAACTATTTCATAATTTTTTAACCATTCAGAAAACACCTCGCAACATAAAGATGAGATGTGGTAAATAAGTAAGACATTGTTATTGTTAATTACGATATTATTTCAGTATGTAGCATTGTGATTTTTCCCTCTTTGGTGATAACCAGTATTAGTTGGCAACACTGAAAAGACTGCCAAATTAGACTTTTAGGAACTACACTTATGTGATCCTCACTATAGCTAATGTCTACCTTTCCATTCTCCATATTTGTTTTGTTCAAAATGTTTCTACTCCATAGTAGAGCCCGGACGAGAAGTTATGGCACCAGCGCGAGGGACGCATTTTAGTTCGTTTGCTTGGACTCGCCCTCACACTCAACTGGAGGGGTGTTGGGTTAGTTGGTTACTAGCATTCCGAGTGTTCAGATCGTTCTGCTACTACCGCTATTGCTAATACTGAAAACATTGTCCTTCTGAGCGCCCTCATTATGGCATTGTCTAAGGTGTGAAATCATAGAGTAGTTCATAGTCAAGGTCATGAAATAGCATTCGTTGTATGGAAATTCATGTCAGAAGAGGCTGTAAATGGAATACCAATTCCATTGAAAAGCGTGTGTGCAAGAGTACTGGCTGCCACTGGTATTTCAAAGCGAACCTTGGCAAGAATCAGGAAAGAAGGGAAAAATATTGAGGCAGGAACAGTAGATTCTTTCTCCAGTCCGGAAAAATCACAGCCGAAGAAGAAGATTGTTGCAGCTGTAGACAGTTTTGATGAGGAAGTCATAAGAAGACTCATCTATAATTTCTATGCTACGCATAAGCAGAGGCCAATTCTGCAATCGCTTCTTCCAAGAATGGATATGATTATGTGAAGAAAGTAGAGAACAATTACATTGAAAGTGAGCACGTGATGGACAGTACTTTGGAGAACATTTCTATGAACTTAGGGACATCTGATTCCAGCACAGAACAGTCATCTGATTCGGACGGAGAATAAGAATGTAAAGATGGAATAGCGGGCGTAGTTCCATTAGGTACCTTCGGACTCTTGAGTAGGAAAGTGGTGATACTAAGGTAAGACGAATGTTTTTAGAAAGAGATGAAACGGATATGCCTGCCGCTCTGAGCTTGAGAACCGTAACCCAAACAACCCCCACTCCTCTACCCTGCTGGCCGGTAATTTAAAACTTCGCGCAGGTTGGTGCCATAACAACTCGTCTTAGCTCTAGTATCGAATTTAACATTTCAATTATTTTTCTTATTTAACTTACTGGTACTCTTTTTTTATATTCCAAATGTACTATGGTGGACAAAAAGATTGCCCAGTTGGAATATTTTCTAAAAGTCAAAGAAATAAGCACAGCACATGCCCAACATCAAAACCTCTGTTCACAACACACATTTTCAGAAATACCCAAGCAAAATTGACGAGTAGGTAAACTGCAGGAGGCAAAGTACTATAAGCAAAAAGATATGAAATCGTTAAACTATTTTCAACTGACATGCAGTTTCTGAAGCTCATGTGATCCGCATCTTAGGATTTAATTATTTCATAGCATGCAATTCTTTTGTCCAGCATGGTACTTGTTCCATCAGCCTCTAATACCTATCCCAAATAATTGAAGTTATTGTCTTAATTTCCTCTTTTTCAATATCCAGTTTTCATCAATACTGGGTGTTCATTTCAAAGTGTGTCATGACGTCACTGTTGTGAGTCAGCAATTTGAAGCGAGTTTCAGCTTTTATGTCAGAGAAGTTGCCTATTATTCAAGGCGTTCAACCTGAACAACTCATAGCAACAGATGGCGGTCTGTACGGTCTGTGTGCTACCATAACCTCTTTCGAACTGTGTTTTGCGCGGGCAAGTCGTACGCAGGGTATTTGTTATCATCGGTTGCTTACGGCAACATTCCACAACACAAATCAAATGCTCTGTGTCCATGTTGATCGTCCAAGTTAATGTCAACAAATATGTAAGTAATCGTCTTAACCCTCTCCACATATCCCGACAGTAAGAAAAAACTTACCTCTGTACGTGTTTCCAAACAGTTCACATTCCTGTCACTACAGGTGTTACCGTACGTATCGGTACGTACTCTTCAGAATGAACGCCGTACTTGCTAGGCAACTTCTCTGGCTCATAGGTAATACGCCTTTGCGGAAGTGTAGGAAGATTGAATTCTCTAGGCTCATTGGCCAGTCACATGACGACATACAGCGAGCCATGACACACTTTGAACTGAACACGCAGTACTGATCTTCAATTATAAATATTATGTTTTACTGAAATAATAATAATAATAATAATAATAATAATAATAATAATAATAATAATAATAGCCTAACACATTACTATGTACCTTCCAGTGAAAAACTTGAAGCTAGCATTTCTTGTAATCTTTCTAATATTTCGTCAAGATCTTTATTCAGTCCTTCCAAATTTTGTTTGGACCTGCTGTGTCCTGCCTCCTGTATCCAGGTAGAAAACCCACTAGGTTCCTTATTTGGAACTCTTTCCATAGCTCCTCCTCCTACCCACGTACTGATATCTCTTGCTGACACGTCTGACAATGATGGCAGCATTGGAGTGGCATCGTTGACGTCAGTTGAGTGAGTTTCATTTTCTTCGCTGTCCTGGCTGTCTCTCTTCATCTGCCAAGTTAAGAGCTGCAGTTCCCGCATTCCAGCAGACAGTTTGTTGACTTCTGTTTCCTTGACAATTGGACTAATATCATCGAAGCAAGAAGATTCTTTATGCTTCTGTGTGCCTGTAAGCAGAGGTGTACTTTGTAGATGTTCCCAACTGGAGATCTGTTGGTGTCGATGTGGATGTTTCTTTGAAAAGTGACGCTGAAATCACATCATCAAAAGTAAACTTAAATAATTGTCAGTCAAAAACACTATTTACTACCTAACTACCTTCCTACTGCCTACATGTTTTCCAGACCCAAAATAAGTTCTAATTTTATGGTGATTATATAATTCCGTGTAACAGAAAATGGCCACAGTTCAGAAGTACCAAGGACTTTACTGTACTGCATACAGGGTTAGGGTTGTATCAATATAAGTAATCGGAATGTTTCAATTTCAATTTGTATACTTTGCTAGTGGTATATATATTATATTCTGTTAATTTAAATTACAATTTTCATGTGAAACTTGTTGATATGACAAATTTGAGATTCTATTCAGGACTGTCATTTCAGTTTTTGCTTCGGTGGAGGGGGGCGGGGAAGAGGCAAGATTTTTTTAGGGAAGGCCTTGTATGATATATCAAGTGGCGTACTTCCTCCAGAAGAAGTAATTTTATTATACACTGAAGACAATGTTTCAGTTTCACTTCTTTTTTTTTTTTGTTCCATGATATTTAATATTTCTTTTTAAGAGTTGAGTTGAAATGGGTTGTATTTCCTTTGAAATGAACTATTTCCCATACCGTAAACTTGACCATAAAAAATGTTATAAACCATGACATCAGATGCATGGATAAATTTTGAAGTCCATCATTTTTTTTCCAATTTCTTAATTATTTTTCATTATTTTAAGTCACAAATAGAGCTGATATCATTGTTTAATTCTTTAATTTTTTGTCTTATAGTCAAGTGGAATATCTTAATATTACAAATACAGTTCTCTTTTTCAATCTTAAACTTGAGCAGGGGGGGCAATTGCTCTACTCTGTCTCTGATTCTATTATCTTACTGATAAAATGCAGTATTAGGTAGTATTAGTACTGATCGAATCGAAAGAGGGAAAGAAAATAACATCGATGTTCTTACATAAAATCTCACATTGTCATTTTAAAGATATGGACATTTTTGTATGGTACTTAACTTGCGTCATTCACCTAAGCATTCCCCTCTAGGAGTGACACCATAGTTGTGGATCTTTTTGCTGCCATAATGTTACCCTTGGTGCACCAAGGGAAATGACCTACATAGCAGCTGATGATGATGATGATGATTAATGGAATACCGATACAGAAAATGTGACTGCCCATGTAAACCTACCACTGAGCACCACTCTATCCACCACAAATTCCACTTGAACTCGCCAGGATTCGAACATGGGTTACCAGTATGGGAAACCAAAACTCTGGCCATTTGGCTTTAATGGTATGCCCGAGAAGCAGTATTGAATGAGAAAATTTAGTCATATAAATTTTTTATCATTACTGTGAAGAAAATTATAGGTATACGAGTTTTATTAGAATTCAGCTTGTCCATTTTTTTTTTCCAAAAAGCCTGAACAAAAAACTGCAACAAGTTATTTTAAGACAACCATTCCTAAAAGTAGATATTTTAATGCTAGGCAATCGTGTTAAAAATTGACTGTTATATGGTAGCATGAGAAAAGTACTTTTAAGACTAGTGTGAACAGTATTTTTAACACTGATTTTCACCTGTTTGCACTGATTGTCAATTGTTTCTCACCAATGTCACATGGCAGCAGTCACAACTGATGACTAAAGCAGTTCAAATAATGCAAGACCTACTTATAAAATAACTGTTTTTTGGTTAAGAAATGTACATAAACTAAATAATTTGCTTCAAGAATAATTTTGATAACTCTATGAAACAATTAACAATTAAATGTGATTATAAAAAATTAGCAGACAACCAAGTTTGAACGGATACCTCTCAGTTTGTAATCCAATGCCCTACTGAACTACATCATCTGCTTTTAAAGTAATGAAAACTATTACAAAAGAGAAATACAGCCATATAGAAGTCAGAAAAATTGTCTCTATACCAGCACAGATGAATGGCTGTCTAAAAAAGTGTATGATACAAATGTTAAAAATGGTTTTATTTTGCTCATAGGGTTGCTACACTCGGCCTACAGCCTCGTTCGCAAACATCCCTACTTACGAAATAAGATAGCATTTTCAACACTTGTATCGTAAATACCTCACTATTATAGCTTCTTTATGTTATATGACGTACACAAATAGTAGCATATTGCACTGTTTTACCTGTAAAATAATATCCTCGACAATATAAATGTGATGACTGCAATATATTATTATTGTTGGCTGTATTACCTTGAGTTTTTTGAGACGTTCCACTTGTGCCTGCACAAGGACATGGTGCTTCCTAAGACAATCACACATGTCACGTCTTTCCTCTTTTCCACTTAGTTTGTCTATAGTCTGCTGCAGGTGCCTGTAGCAAAAAAAGTATTGTTGGTAAGTAACATATTGAAATAAAGATAGTACCGGTACAGCTTAAAATTTGAATTTTAGTAAGACTCAGATTTTCAATCACGTAAATAAGTGTCAGAAATGAATAATTTGTTGTTATTTTTATTAGCTGCCCAAAGAAAACTTGAAAATTCATACTGAAGTAAGAGACAATGAAATTCTATAGTCAAACATTGCAACAAAATATTACCAAAGTTTACATCTTTTGTTTCTAAAAAGCTGATGATTTATTTTTGTGTAAAAGTATAAATTAATTCTTTTCATGATAGTAATATGAAGGAGCCATTAGCTAACATTTAATTAAAATTATTTTTTAAAATAAGGTTTGAAATGTAAATTTGGTCACATAAATAAAATTTATAACATTAAGGTACTAATAGTAGTAGAATATTGATTTTTTTTTTTGAAGGAAGACTCATTGTTTGGCTTTGACATTTAATTTTTTCTAGATTTTGTAAAATTTACCAACCATGTGACGGACAATAAATAATGTTTCCTTTCTGAGATCATGTTAAAAGTCGGTGAGTATGTTAATTACTGCAATGGACATGTGATTTAGGCCATCAGTCAGTCATGCAAGAGGTCTGTGTTCGAGTAATTGAAAATATGTTGTGACATTTGTAATAAACAGTCATAGTAAAGTTTGAGTTTTTCTCGGAGTTCTCCTGTTTCCCCAATATAGGCATCGATATCATTCTGTCAACATCTCTCCATTCCATTATTATATTTATCAGCATCTCTGATCACCAGTCAGTGACTTGGGGAAGATGCTGGTTCAGGGCCATGTTGGGTAGTAGACCCTGTATGCACCCTGGACACACAGTACCTTAGCACAGTCGACTGATGTGGTGAGTGTACGCCTACTTGGAGGTTAGTACAATGCAACAGAGAATGGTTAAGTGCTGGGTCATCTACATGGATACTCACAGAGAATTTTCCCCAGAGGGGTGTCAACCCACGCATTTTTTCAACAGTTGAATTATACATTCGTGACCTCCATGATATTATATGGAGGCCACATTACTTAACAACAAAGAGTATTAGGTAGTGTAAAAATCACAGAATGAAATAATAACGCCGTATTTCAAAGCTCAAGTCTATACTACACACTAGGGAGTTTTAGACATGTATGCTTGAAACACGGCCTTCTTCATAGATTATTTTTTTAAAAACCATGACATCATTGTGAAGCAGTGTCCTAATGCAGTTTCATTACGAGTTACAGTCAGAGGCGGCTTTTCAGGTGAACCAAGTGAAGCACAACTTCACCATAGAATTTTTAAAAATTGAAAAATTCACTTTACTTTTACTATACATCACAGTGTGACTGATTTTATATTATTTATATTTATGTACATTCAAAAATCGCGCCACACTGAAGAATTAACAAACATAGCGTCGGTGAATCCACTTCTTGCATTGCAACTATCTATTTCGCTTGCTATGGTTACCGTAGCAACAAAACTCCGATACGTTTAAGTTCTGCGCCGGTGAAGTGAGCTCGATTTTCCTCCTGTTAGTGTTTCACTCAGCTATGGTTACCATGGCAGCAAGGCTACACCCCTCACCCTGCAACAACAGTTAGTATCGTGGCTTTGGTCGGACGTGAAATAGTAGAAGAGATGAATTCACAACGTTCCGCCAATCAACGACAAAGGGACTATTCAGGGTAGCCAACTCTAACAATGAAAATTACAGAAATTTAAAGGCGTAAAATTAATTTCACCCATAGAAAAGTTATAGGCCTACTAAATGAATATATATTTGTAATTTTTTTTAACTGTTTTGCTAAATAAGCAAGCACGAGTCTTGAGAAAAGTGGAAATATAATGTAAGAGGAATTGAAAAAACATGGCTATCTTGTTGTAGGTACTACTGTAGCGTGTAGCCTATGTACAAAGTTAAATTTTTTCCGCGGTTTCGTGAGCAAGTGTGCATAAAGATCGCGTTGTGTGCATTTTAATATTATTTTCTCTAGTGTTCTTATTACATTAATTATTAGGACTATTTTAAATAATTACGAGTAATATATTTTGTTCATAAAAATCAACGTGCTTTAGGGATTTGGGCTGTTTATTAACAAATTTTTCCGCGGGAAGAGGTTTTTCTTATATGAATTGCATGTCACAACAAAAACGCTCGTCAATCGCAAAATATTTCTATGCAGAAGAAAATTGTGCACAAAATTATGAAAAAATCAGCTTTTCCACAACAATGTTACTGATAAATTCGTTGCCATGAACAGAAGGATTCAACTTGTCTTAAAAATTGGTATGATTATTTATTACCGCTAATTTATGATTTTATTATTATTATTAGGCTTACTATTACTATTATTATCGTCATCATCATTAATGTCACGTATTTTAAATATACCGGTATTTAATATAGGCCTACATAAGCCTATACATGATTTTTGTTATAAAATTAGAAGTCGACCTAACACTGCTTCACATGCCTTTTACATCACGAGCCACCACTGGTTACAGTATGTGGAAAATTGAATTGTAGATTTTAGAAATTTCAGTAGAGCAATGCCTTAAAGTGAATGGGGAAGGTGCTGTAGTGGGGGGACGAGTTTGTTAAAAATAGGTCAGTTGAATGTATAAATAGGACAGAGAAGAATGGATGAGGTTTTTGTGGGTTATAATTATAATAGTATAAATAATATAAAAACATAGCAAAAACACATGTCTGAGAGGAGTAAAATAGTAGAACGTTATAGGTAGCCTGTATACAGCAATGTGGTGGCAAACCATAGCCTGTACGTAGGCCCATGTATGAAAAATGAATATTTATTTCTAAAGCTGCTTGTACACAATCAAGTTTTCGTCAAATTGAATGCTTCACCAGACTTTTCAAAACTTGCCAATATTTTACAAGTTTTATTGTCAAATCACTTACAAAATTTTTTGATTGTCTTGAAAGTAAATAAGAACATGTTCTAATTGGTCAGAGACTTTACAATTCTTCGAAGGGATTCGAAAATATTGTGACAGCCGGGAAACGATCTCACGACCGGCAGAAGGAGGGCAAAGTCGGCCATGGTTCGCCGCGGAAGTTGCGCGCACATCTGCTTCCTGGGGCATGTGCTGTGGCGTAGAGAGGAGAGGAGAGTTGGCGACCGTGGCAGTGAGGGGAGAAATCCAGAGAATTCGAGAGGTGCCATCTTCTGGACATCCGTAGAAATTCCCAGTATCGTACTCTCTGGAAACTATGGTTTGGTTATAAAAGAAGAGAGGCAAGTGAGCGAGCAGCAGTTGTTGTTGTAGTCGTTGGACAGCAAGCCAGCCAGCCAGCTTTGTGTAGCAGTGAAGCCAGCTTCGAGACCGGAGTTCGACTTGAGTGTGTCCGCAGCTGTGTGAGCGTCCGAAGTCCTGAGTTCGAGTGCAATGGACCGCAGTTGGGGGACCTGAGTTCGAAGTTCAGTGGACTGTCTCTGAAGGTCTGGGGTTCGAGATACTGTGAACTCGAGTGACAGAGCTAGAAGAATTAGCCAAGGCAAACGAACTGTGAACTGAGAACTGACAGTTCTGATTTGTGAACATTAGTTAAGATTAACAGCTGTTGTTCTCAATAATCCAAGTAAATTGTCATTGTCGTCTGTGGAGTGCAATAACGAATACTGTGTTGCTGTGTGGAGTGCAAATCCCATTGTTGACGGGAGTAGAATTAAATTGTAGAAAGTGATTATTATCGGTGTGAGAATAAAATTACATATTGTTTTGTATAAAAGTCACAATATTATGGTGCCAAGAACCACAAAAAAACATGGTGTCCTGGCTGAGCAAAGTTGTTTGTGAGTTAATTCAAATATATAAATTAAACTCATGACTGAACACCATGGATTCTATGGAAAACTACAATAAAATGAAGAAAAATAATGCGTATGAGGAAATTGCACGGCAGATATCTCGAGTTAAGTATCAATCCATGTATCTTTCGAGAAAGGAGATTCTACTCTATAACCTAGGTAAATAATGATCGTAAATATTTTTTAAAACAATATGCAATCGTAAAATTCTTTGTTTTCGTACAGTTAATTACTGGTAATACAAATATTGTTTTGTATAGCCTAGTTATTCTCCAAAGGATTTACTTATTTATTTTGTGATGTTTGGTAGGTAGGCCTACATATGTTACAATGAACTTGAAGCACATGTTTTAAAATATTGTCAAATCTTTAGCAACATGAAAGAGTCTTCAACAAAGTTTTCTTGCGATGTATTGAATTAGAAGAAAAATTTGATCGTGTGGAAGTAGCTTTAGCTTAATGCAAGTTTCAGTCAATTCCTTTTCGAAGATAAATAAAATCTGAGAGATGACGCCATTCTTGTTTTATTCTAAAAATGGGTCAGTAAGTAGTTCACGAGAAGTACTCTAAAGCTGTCAACTACTAGCATCTTCACCTTAAAGTAAATGTTGTGAAGAAACTAACTGTTTTAAACAAAAACAGTATAAGCCCCCAAAAATAAATAAATATGACAAAGCATTTATATTACTGCAGAGAAATTGTGTAAAAACTTCCATGTCAACAATAATATAATATCGCCATTTCTATTATAAAAATGGTCTACCTACTGTATGTGCGACAGAATAGTTTTTATTATAACCTGTAATGGTGAATAATTCACCTGTTTTCTTCCTCTAGTCTGCTGATGATGCTTTGCAGTTCTTTCAGTGGCTGACTATCCAGACTGCTTGAATCATGAACAAGAGTCGTAGATGATGCTTCAGTCTCATTTAATAGTGATTCCTTCTCCTCATCGTGTATGCGGCTTGGGACAAGTACGACATCGTCACCACTGTGGCTGAAACACGTGAGCACTGCCTACAATTTTCTGCCATCCAATGTAATGCACTGACATTAATATTGCAATTGTCCATAATTTCTATATCATTTTAAGAATAAAACCTATTATCTGTGTGACTAGAAATTCACATAACTAATTCCTGACAGCTACACAGAAATCTTAAAAAGTGGGGGATAAAATGAAATTAGAATGTATGATAAATACACAGTTTATCAAAATTATGGTAATACTTTCATATGATTATTATTAAGTAAGTATTAAGGTACGGTCACACGTCGCTACTTTTGCAGCGCTACTTTTATACTGCAGCTGCAAAAGTTGCGTGTCGTGTTCACACGTAAGCCAAAAGTAGCGCGCTGCACGCTACTTTTCGTGCTGCGCAACCCAAGTGCTGCAAAAGTTGCAACTGGAGGTTGCGAGTCTGTTCACATGCAAGGCACTACTTTTGCAGCCGCAGTCATGCTGCAGGTTCCCATCTCCGTGTTGACTTCTCAATATACATTTTGTGGTTATGTTCGCATTATTAAGAAACTCATGCGAAAGCTTCCTTATCTATTATTTGCTTTTCTGTTGTATCTAGTATTCAGAAATTGACATTATTTTTACTATAAAGCTTTATAAACGCCTATATACTTAAATGATAACCAACAGTATATTCACGTAATCAATGTTGGCAACCCTCCTGTTTGGAACTACGCTACGGAAAATTAAAAAAATGAATTATATCGTCACCAATTATGCTCAGACTGTATTGTGTATTTAATAACTGTTACAAATAATTTATTTTCATCACATTTAACATTAAAATATATCCAAACAATAAAAGTATCATTGGCACATTTGGGTGGTAACACTGGTTGCAACCGCAGCAAAAGTTTCAACAAAACCAATATCAAAAATGCTGCGGCTGCAACCCTGAGAATCCTGTTCACACGTCGCTACTTTTAACTTGCGCGCAGCATGGAAAAGTAGCAGGCAGCAGGTTCGGCAGCCGCTACTTTTCGGGTTGCACCGTTGTTCACACGTCGCAGTACAAGAGTTGCGCAGTTTTTTGTACTGCAGCGCTGCAAAAGTAGCGACGTGTGATCGTACCTTTATTAGTCAAATTGTTGCCACACACTCTCCAAAATATCTCTATTTATGGATGCAATCCCGGAAATAATCCAATATCTTACATCTTCAAGATCTTAAGAGTAACGCTAGCATACAAACTGCATCCTTCACATACTCCGAAAGAAAGAAATCACATGGTTTAGTCTGATGACCTGGGACAATCAGAGAGATAGACATCAGCGGTGATAGTATGTTCAGTCCAACAATGTGGTAGATGGTCAATTCGAAAATTTTACAAAACAACTTTTGTTACCATTGTTAATAAATTTGTTTTCGCAAGCTGCAGAATGTAAAACGATTTATGCTGTGGAGTTGCCATTTTTCAACATGTCTTCCATGGTAACAGAAATAATACATTTTCCGAAACTTAAAATTTGAAACTTTGATTATCAAATGACATGTACCATGTTAATTTCTCATTAAAACTTGCTTAATATCAATTGTATGAAAATGTTACCATTATTTTGAAACATGGTGTACATCAGAAACCGAAAATGTGTGCTGCATAAATATGCTATGGTTTTCAATCCTTATTATGTTTCTTGCAACACTGTCTTCCAAGATCTCCATTAAAACACTCACTCTCTCCCTCTCTCCCCCTCCTTTTTTCAAGTGGTGTATGCTTAATAGATCTCGTATTTAACATTTTTAATGAAACTAAAAAAGATAAAGTTACAAGCAATACTTTTTGTTTACCCTGTATACTGAAAATACCGGTATTTATCTTACAAATAAATAATATTGCTATAATTTACTTATGATTACTATATGGCAATGTTAAAGGAATAGTACATTATGCAACGAGCCTATAAAAAAAGGTAAAGGTATCCCCGTAACATGCCATGAAGGCACTTGGGGGGCATGGAGGTAGAGCCCCATGCTTTCCATGACCTCGGCACTAGTATGAGGTGGTGTGGTCGGCACCACGCTCTGACCGCCTTTTACCCCCGGGAAAGACCCGGTACTCAATTTTATAGGAGGCTGAGTGAACCTCGGGGCCGTTCTGAAAGTTTGGCAACGAGAAAAAATCCTGTCACCACCTGGGATCGAACCCAGGACCTTCCAGTCCGTAGCCAGCTGCTCTACCAACTGAGCTACCCGGCATGCAACGAGCCTATAATGATAGTAATTAAGAAGTGAGTATGGATGTTTATGAAACGAGCACAAGCTCATTTCATAATTTTCATACGAGCTTCTTAATTACCATTATAGGCGAGTTTCATACGACTTTTTATGCTCGACCATATTTCTAACTTGAAATTATTCATTTTATTTGTATCTAACTGACCTTGAGCAATACCTCGTAAATTGTGAAATGTGCGCAGACGCAAAAGTATTGATTTTTTCCGAGGAACAGATGTCCACATTGACCTTGATAGCCTATAAGAACCTACAGAGTAAACTAAATATTAACTTTGATATAACATTGAAATTAAATTAGACATTGAAAAACGAGATGACAAAACTGAATTTATTTGAATATTATTTACAATTAACGCTAATTATTACAGTAACAGAACATAACCTTCTGCGACAATATTGGATTTCCGACCTCCGTGACTTTTCGCTAATTCTCTTTCGATTGCATATCCGAGAATAATCGATACTTGCGGTTTTATAACGGTACAAAGCTGACTTGTTATTGGCTGAACACCTGTACTTTAATGACATGCATTAAAGGACTGCTACCAGGTGTATAATTACTACATTTCGGCATGGTCGAGCATAAAATAAATTACATATTATGAAGCAATGCTTTATTTATAAATAATAGGTAATTGTCAGAAATACCTTCTTTTGTTTTTTAATGTATAAAAGGTAAAGAATTTCATACAGAATAATTCAACAAAACAGTTACACACGCATGCACATACTATATTATTTTGCATTGTTACCTGGATTCGAAGATTATGTCAAAAGGCTGTACTGAGAGGTATTGTAATTTCGATGAATTCCCACATAACTTGTTCTTCAACATTTTGAAAAATGCAAGTGTTGATTCCCTGGATGACGTCTGGAAACATCCAATGAAAGCATGAATGCATAACAAAACACAGGGATATAGAAGTCATCGGATTAATGGTGGCCGCTAGAGGGACCATAACAAAATAATTCGTGTCATTCTGTCATGAATTTGGAGTCCCAACAACAATTAAGGAAATTTCTATGATAGCTTTGAAGGGTTCTCTGCAGATTTTATGGCGACACTTGTATTTCAATTCAAATTACAGTTGAATTTTCTCATTGTATTTTTTTATCTCTATTACTGTAAATTTTCATTATGTGAAATATTATCTACTGTAAATTTTAGTTTATTGTAAACAAATTTTTTGTGAGACATTTTAATGTCATCTTAAATGTTACTGTTTAACATTCTTTGTCTTTGGCAACCTCACCAAGTTGAGAAAGATTAAATGTTATTGTTATTGTAAAGTTTCTGCAGTGGCAACAATTACCTCATAGCAATATTCCTGAATTGGGTGCCTCAATTTGTGCCTCTTGCTAACTTTACCCACAAAGAAACAGGTCTGACACTGGTTGTACCTCAGACACTCCAGACACCGGTAGCGCAGCCCCATGATGGGGTACACTTTGCAGACTCCACATTTAACGCTATGGCTCACTGAAAAAGTATTCAAGACTTTATTAAAAATCAAATTTAATAAGTTTTTAAATGGTGGAATGATTACACTTTCATTATTCCTTCAATAGAGGGGGACATTGTCTTTTCTATCAATATGGATTCTCAGTTCCAAAAATAACAGATAAAAACCTTCAATCCTCTCTTGTATGAACTGACATTCTATATTGAAAGAAAATATATTATTTCGAATAATGTACATTTTTACTGAAACTGTGGGAAGATAATTTTTCTGGGAATGGAGAAGTGGTTTTGTTTAATTGACTCGCTTCAGCCTATAAAATTAATTGAAACATGGGACAACAATCACTGTTAATATACAATATATTGTGACAGCTGCATCGGGATTCGAACGTGCGTCCAACGAAATGTTAGTCACTGTGGTGTAGCACAACGTAAGGGGAACGATGGCACGCTGGGCCGTGGCGGAGAGGGGGAAGTAAAGCAGCTGCGATGTCGGGGAGAAATCCAAAGAAGTCTCGAGAGGCGCCATCCTCTTGGTATCTGTAGAAATTTCGAGCATTGTATTTTCTGGAAACTATGGTTTAGTGATAAAAAGGAGACGTGAAGAAGGAGTCAGTCAGTAGTTGCTAGTATTGGACAGCGAGTGAACCAGCAGTGCCCAGGAGTCTAGGGTTCGACATTCGAGTGAACTTGAGCAGCGTCCTGGCGGAAGCAACGCAGTTGGAAGACTTGAGTTCGAGTGCAGTGGACTGTCTCCGGAAGTCCTGAGTTCGAATGCAGTGGACTGTCTCTAGAAGCCTTGGGTTCGATATACTGTGAACTTGAGTGAATGAGCTAGAGGAACTAGCCAAGGCAACGAACTGTGAACTGACAGTTTTGTTTTGTAAATAGTGCTATGTAAACATTAGTTGTGATTGTTGTTCTCAATAATCCAAGTGAATTGTCATTGTCGTCTGTGGAGTGCAATAACGAATACTGTGTTGCTGTGTGGAGTGCAAATCCCATTGTTGACAGGAGTGTTTAAATTAAATTATAGAAAGTGATTATTGTTGTGACAAATAAAGTTACATTATTGCTTTTGAATAAAAGTTACAATATAATGTACAACACTTCATGATATATGAAAGTCTAAGTGAACCAACATATTTAACAGGCAGTTGTACTAGGATCATGTTTAGCTTTCTTCAAAAATGTATCGCGTGCAATGAGAGTCAATGAGCATTTCAGAGATACAAGAAACTCAGAAAGAATAATACACATTGTAAAATTCAAAATTTCATTGATTTCGTTAAAATGACAAATGTCTCAATAAACTACTATTCTGAATATGATTAGTTTAACTCATATTCATACAACATACTCACCTGATTCTGCCACTTGCATTCGGAACATCGTTGAGAGCCAAATCAGAAGCTGTGGTTCGTGTAGAAGCCAACCAACGAAAATATCTTCAGTTATACCTATTGTTCCATGTGACTGAAAATAATAATAATAATAACAATAATAATAATAATAGTGATGATGATGATGATGATGATGATGATGATGATGATGATGATGATGATGATGATGATGTGCGATGTGTGAACTTACGAACTTATTACCCAATGAAATGACAAACTATGCCAGACCCTGTTACTCCCATGCAATCACATGAGTGAACTGCTCTGTACATGGGCACACTTCGTGTACCCTTTACAGAATCCCTGCCTACATCCCATACCCTCAATAATAGCGTATTTATCCAGCAAGCAGAAGTCCTGAGATGTTACCTGCTGAAAGCAGCTGTCCACTGATGAAGTAACAAATTTAGAGCCAAAAACAGTGGATTCATTCAAGTATTCTGTGATGTGCGTGAGATTCTTGAGCAGGATCTCAAACTTGTTGCTGGAGATGCAGTTATTGTGATCTGCTAGCTGACTGAACAGATACCGGTATTTCTCTTGGAGATCAGCCGAGCTTAACACAGTCAAAGCCACTTTTACAGAGAGAACCTGAAGCATACCGTTCTTTTTCCTGCAACACAATTTCACCTCTTAGTAGATTCAGAGAATTTCTAAGTTTTAATGAAATTTATGTTCAATATCATAGTTCATATTTTATAATCTGTAGAATACAAAAACTGTTTATGGTGGTGGTTGATTTCCAAAGCTGTTTCACATCTATTGGTTATGAACTGATTCAGTTTGACTGATACCTATTTTTGCAGTTTACGCACCTCATTCATGTACATTAGTGGGATTGGTATATAAAGGTATCCCCATAACATGCCATTAAGGCACTTGGGGGCATGAAGGTAGAGCCCCATGCTTTCCATGACCTCGGCACTAGAATGAGGTGGTGTGGTCGGCACCACGCTCTGACCGCCTTTTACCCCCGGGAAAGACCCGGTACTCAATTTTATAGGAGGCTGAGTGAACCTCGGGGCCATTCTGAAAGTTTGGCAACGAGAAAAAAATTCCTGTCACCACCTGGGATCGAACCCCAGACCTTCCAGTCCATAGCCAGCTGCTCTACCAACTGAGCTACCCGGTCGCCGCTATATATATATATATATAGTAGCAAAATCTAATCCATTCATACAGCTATTATTTTTAGTCAACTGTTATACCGTACATCTGAAGTCTGATTAATGGAATATGTTACTAGACAGAGATATATGCAATGAAGGGGGAAGGAACTGACCACCTTACCCCATTATCTTCTGGCTTAGTTGCCTCACGAGTGGTAACTTATTGGTGTCACTTATGAGGTTCAAATCTGTCTTCAGAGAGTTGACTAAACAACAACTATGTAACATAATATTTTACTATAGAGAATCAACTGCATTATGAAGACAATAAATTACAAACAGAACTGTAAGGTGAAGAAGATAGATAGCCTACAGCAGTGGATGCCAAACACCACGAAATTGTGACGTAATAGAAATGCAACCCGCACACCATTATCGCAGGGAGAGGGGTGAAGTGGGTATCTCCTCAGGTAATGCAGCGAATAACAGTGCAGAGACGGACTGTGACCAAAAAACAATATAATATTCTTGTACTTATTAACTACACACACTTTTTTTCATGTTAATTTTTTATCCTCCTATTCATTCTTTTCGTATTATTAATAAAATAAAATAAATGTATTTTCTTATTTACCATAAAAAGAACATGTACTTTACATCAGCAGATATTTGAAATTAGAAAAACGTACCAGGCTGGTCACGAAGTTTTAAGTTACACTACATACTTGAAAAAAGTCGAAGTATTTTACTCCGATTAAGACATAGAAGCCGATACTTTTTATTGTTTATTTATTAATGAAATATTCAAATTACACTACATACGTCGAAAAAAACGTGGAAGTATTTTACACTGATTAAGACATAGAGAAAAAGTCGAAGTATTTTACCCCGATTAAGACATAGAAGCCGATACTTTTTATTGTTCGTTTATTAATGAAATATTCAAGTTGCAGGTAAGGGCGTGGTAGTCTTCATAACAAGAAGAATAATGACAACGGAGGCTACATTGTTCTTTTATACTTCATTTAAAATTTTAGAAAGAATTAAGTATCTCTTATTTTTGCCATCTGCACAAAATAAGTACTTTTCCTCCCATGCTCCTTAAAATTAAGTTTTTACTTATTATCTATTTTCGAAAATACATCGAAACATATTATCCTACAAGTTTTTATGTGTACGTCCGCTGCTGATAAATGTCTTTACTTATATCAAAGTAATGGCTGTAAACAGAGGGTGTGGGTATGATGTCATGGTTATGCTTGAGTGGAGGCAGGGGCATGTGTCGCGACACAGCTTTTGGCGATCACTGGCCTACAGTATCTGCAATTAAATGAGATGTATTCAATGATGATATAAAATAGATAAACTCTGATAAATGAGAACTCACAATTGATACAGATTCCCAAACATCTGCTTGTGTTTTGTTTTATACGAACAGTTTCACTGTAACTCAATTGGTAGCCTTCCTAGCTGTAAATAGTCAGCTAAGGTTCAATTCCTAACAGGGAAGATAGTAATTTACCTCCCTTGTATTGAGATTCGTTTTGTGTTGTCCCACACTGTGCTGATCACATAATCAGGAAGTTCCACTACTTCCGAGTGCTCAGTGTTAGTTCAGAATTTTCACCAAAAGAAGAACAGAATGGGTCAATGAGCCCAATCCTTGCAGAGATGATGATGATAGTTAATAGTTTAACTTACTTTGATCTTGTAATAACACAAATTCTCAAAATTGTATGATGTATGATAGTAACCATTTGCTTCCATTGCTGTTTAGGGGCTAATGTCTTTCTTTTTTTTGTGTGTGTGTGTGTGTGTGTACAGATCAGTAATTTCACTTTTAATGTCGCTAATAAAATACACTGCCTTTGAAAAAAGAAAAAAAAAAAAAGCGTAACATTTCAGTAAATTGAGAATTTTACCTTAAGCTGTTTTAATGCATACGAACAGAAACTTAAAATTATCACAATGGAAGAACGACATTCAGGAACTCAAAACATGCATTTATACAATCGAATGTTGGTATTTTATTTCCATATGTCTTTTAATCTCCTTTAAGACAACAAACAATGGATATGTTAAGTATAGATTTCAAAGTGTTATGCTTTTTTGGAGGGCATTGTATATAGGCTAACTCTGTCAAATTCTTTATTAATACAACTTATTTTTCTTGAAAGCCAGCCCAGAATATTACTAAACCGATTTCTGAAATTTCTAACATGAGGTTCTGGTGTGTTATTTTCCAATTTTGTGTTAATACCATATAAGGGAAATATCAAATCATAGATTGGGATTGTATATACGCCAGAGAATAACAAAAATATGTATTGAGACTCTTACTATCTGTAATCAATGAAGCACTCAATGAATCACTCAATTAATCAATAAATTAATCTATCATTATTGTGCATATTTTCAGCCTCAGTGAAACCTTTTCATAAGGCTTTGTTTTTTTTTTTTGCCTTCAGCACAAAATTACTGTTAACATTATCATCATTATAAATTTTAGTGAGAAACAGAATAGAGCACTAAGATGATGGAATTAGGTATAGGCGTGCATTTAAATGAGTGTTTACAAATGTTCATACGTTTATATCACTAGTACTTATTTCAGATTTTATAAACAGAAGCAATCTTCTGAAAGTATAAATCTCTTAATGTAAGAATTACCCATCATAAATGTTGAGAAGCAGATTTATCATGAGCTCTGTAGTCAAGTCCACATCTCTTCGTGATAAATTTTCCTTCTGAGCAGCAAAAAAAATATCAAAAATGACAGCTTCCAATTCATCATACTCCAAGTCAACTCCATTCTCTGTGATTTTCAAATTATGTTTCTCAAATACACCAGCAACTAAGCCAAGCCTTACACTGTCCACTGCAATAAAAAGTATAACACAGCGAGTTCAGAAATAATAATAATAATAATAATAATAATAATAATAATAATAATAATAATAATGATGATGATGATGATGATGATGATGATGATGATGATGATGATGATGATGATGATGATGATGATGATAATAATAATGATGATGATGATGATAATAATAATAAAAATAATAATAATAATAATAATAATAATAATAATAATAATAATAATAATAATAATAATAATAATAGCAGCAGCAGCAGTGGTTCGATTTCATAACATTCTGCACAAAGGAATCAATCCATAAAGTTATAAAACTGGGCCAACCACGTAACTTCGTTCCCATACTTTCATTTCAATTTTAGAACTTATTTTTGCAGAATATGACACATTTTATAATTTTATAATGGTGTTTATTGTTAAAACTGTGAAGAATTATATATATATTGTGACAGTCGGGAGTTAATCGCGTCCCACAGAGGTCAGGGGCACACGAGAAAACGCGGTGAAGAAGGTTGCGGCCCCTCAGGTCTGGAGGGGACAGACGTAAGAGGGGGCATGAGGTGGAGGCGCGGACGTGACGAAGGGTGAGAGGAGAGAGAGCGACCGCGGCAGAGAGGGGAGAAATCCAGAGAAGTCTGGATAGGCGTCATCTTCTAGGTATCTGTCGACTGATCGCGAACTCTCCAGAAACTATGGTTTAGTTATAAATACAACACGCGAGTGAACTTGAGCAGTTGTTGTTATAATCGTTGGACAGCAAGCCAGCCAGTCTTGTATAGCAGTGAAGCCAGATTCGAGACCGGAGTTCGACTTGAGTTGTGTCCGTAACTGTGGAGCCGGAAGTTCTGAGTTTGAGTGCAGTGGACCGCAGTTGGGGGACCTGAGTTCGAAGTTCAGCGGATTGTCTCTGAAGGTCTGGGGTTCGAGATACTGTGAACTCGAGTGACTGAGCTAGAAGAACTAGCCAAGGCAAACTAACTGTGAACTGAGAACTGACAGTTCTGTTTTGTAAATAGTGCTTTGTGAACATTAGTTAAGATTAACAGTTCATTGTTGTTCTCAATAATCCAAGTATATTGTCATTGTCGTCTGTGGAGTGCAATAACGAATACTGTGTTACTGTGTGTAGTGGAAATCCCATTGTTGACGGGAGTAGAATTAAATTGTAGAAAGTGATTATTATTGTCGTAAAAATAAAGTTACATTCTTGTTTTGAATAAAAGTTACAGTATATATATATATATATATATATATATATATATATATATATATATATATATATATATATATTCAAATATCCAATTCACTTACAAAGAAATATATGCACCACTTCTATCTATATTTATATATTCGTGCATTCAAGAAGACAACATACATGTTCACAGTATTTTTATCTGCGTTAGATTACTATATCTGCATCAAGATCTTAACTCTGCTGGGAATGAGGTGAGGAGACTTCAACGAAACACAATGTTTAGTGTTATATAATATGAACATCATATTCAAACACATGAATTATTATTTCCATCATTATAAGCAATTTGCCTCTTCTGACTTACTATATAGTGCTCTTTGCAGTACTCGCAGCTTGGCAGCAGTACGGTAAGCTGCGTATTTAATTATGTTGCATCCATTTATCATTTTCAAAATGTTCCTGAAGTGTGGGTGATCCTGTTGGTACTTCACATCTGAACAACTGCAAAAGAATGTGTAATATAAGATAAATATATACTTTAAGATATAGTTTAAGTACTGTGCTTTAACAATAATGCTAACTGTTTTATTCTAGGGCATTAAGGGGATGCGCTACTGAAAATGACAGTTTTTCAAGAAATGTCATGTTTTTTTTTTATTTTACTATTCATATGCTAAATTCCAATGCTCCGTTACCACAACCTGTGTTTCAGCTATAATATGCACTATAAAAAAACATAGAAAACTCTTGTTTTAGATTCCAAAAAACGGTTTCCAAAAATAAACGTGTTATTTTCAAATTTTATTTTTAAAAGAGTTATTTCTTGACTTAGATCCTTCAAATTTTCCTGATTAATTCATAATCATGATCATAATATGCTGTTCAAATTTCAATACATTATTTTTTAAAATGTAGAAATTAGAAAATTCAGTAGCGCATCCCCTTAAGTTAGATGAAGTCCAATAAAGACCATAAAAAGATAGCATAATTGGATTACAAAACTATTGAATTAATAATATTATTGGAATTGTTCTCAATATGACACTCGGGAGGAAATTAAACGCAGAATAAATATGGGAAATGCCTGTTATTATTCGGTTGAGGAGCTTTTGTCATCTAGTCTGCTGTAAAAAAATCTGAAAGTTAGAATTTATAAAACAGTTATATTACCGGTTGTTCTGTATGGCTGTGAAACTTGGACTCTCACTTTGAGAGAGGAACAGAGATTGAGGGTTTTTGAGAATAAGGTTCTTAGGAAAATATTTGGGGCTAAGAGGGATGAAGTTACAGGAGAATGGAGAAAGTAATACAATGCAGAGCTGCACGCATTGCATCCTTCACCTGACATAATTAGGAACATTAAATCCAGACGTTTGCGATGGGCAGGGCATGTAGCACGTATGGGCGAATCCAGAAATGCATATAGAGTGTTAGTTGGGAGGCCAGAGGGGAAAAGACCTTTGGGAAGGCCGAGACGTAGATGGGAGAATAATATTAAAATGGATTTGAGGGAGGTGGGATATGATGGTAGAGACTGGATTAATCTTGCTCAGGATAGGGACCAATGGCGGGCTTATGTGAGGGCGGCAGTGAACCTCCAGGTTCCTTAAAAGCCAGTAAGTAAGTAAGTATTGGAATTGTTCTCACAGTTTATTTAAATTAATGAATATTGAAAACAGATTAGAATGAAATTTATTCACTGCTGATGAAATAAAGAACATCGAAACAGACAGCAGCTATCTTGAGAGAAATTTCGAAGGGAGCCAGATCGAAATTGCATTTTGGAAGGATATTTTGTGTGATTGAGTTAAAGTATTTGAGTAAGTAAATCGCAATTTATCCATAAGCAGATTAAGGATTTATGGCATTAAAAATGAGAACTTAGGTTGGTTTACATATTACTTATCAAATAGAAAACATAAACTGGAAATGAAATATCAAATAGTTACAAAGTTATTCACTCAAAATTGAAATATTAAACATAGAGTTCCCTAGGGATCAATTTTAAGTCCATTATTGTTTCTAGTTTATATTTATGACTTAACCTCAACAATAAAGAATTTATCCCAGATGATACAAGTTGATTACCTCAAGTAAACAATATGATTGCTTTATAAATACCTACTTCTAATAGTGTTAAATTTAATTAATGGTTTAGTGAGAATAAATTAGCACTTAATGTTGATGAAACCAGTGTAATCAAATTTAGTACAAACAACAGTGCTCAAGTTTTCCTACAATATTAGATTATATGGAACTGATCTCAAAAAATCTATAAGAACAAAGTTTCTTGGTTTGAAATTGTATAATTAATTGAACTGGAAAATGCACATATAATATATTATTCCTAAATTGAGCTCTTGTCTGTTATAGCCCTGCATTAAGACCCTCATATTCTATAGGCCATATAAACACGTTTAAAATTGCATACTTTGCATAGTTCCTTTCTATAATGAAATATGGATTAATATTTTGGGACAACGCATTTGAAGCTAAACATATTTTGTTTTATGAAAGAAAGCCCCAAGAATAATGACAAGTTATTGTCGGACCATTGGATCTGTGCCCCTTCAGCGCTGTCGTCGTTCTTGGAAAAGTTAACGCCTGTACTCACTCCATTCCACCCACTTTCCTCCCACCACGTTAACAGCAGGCCACGAACCTTGCCGAATAGGGATATTGCCAAACTTCCATCAAACGATGTCATAAATAACTGGTCCTCCATGCTACAATATTATTTCTTTCAATCAAAATACATCTTGTATTTCTACATTTTTATACCTAAATCCCATGTCTCGAATCACTTTTCGTAGTTTTTCTCTCCAACCTTGGATATTATTACTTCTCTCGCAAGCTTCAGTAATTTCTTCAATGTTGAAACTTCTTTCTGAACGGTATACAATTCTTGTATCTTTCTTCTTAATATACATCAGTTCATATCATCTACAATAATTAAAAGTTCCCTTGTCAGTTTTTCTCTGGTGATTCTAGCTTTTCATCTCCTGCACAGACTCCCTCTCTCCTGATTTTCTTTATTAGGAGTTCTGACTTGTCTATATAAATTACATAAAATGTATTATTAGTATTAGTTAAGTAAGTAATTTTAATACATAATCAATTGAAATAAAATAAGCCTCACCTGTGATATCAGTTGCTCTTTTCGTTGCCTGATTTATAGGAAACAGATATTGACCTCTTTGTTTCTCTTCATCGCAAAATGCTATTATGTACTTGCTTAATAATATTTCTTTCACCACTCCGTGCTACAGTATTCATGTTGAGTTGACAACACTGGACTGCAAGTGCAAATATTGTAAACTGTCCCGTAAGAAGGCCAAAATTGTGAGTAGTGGGGGACAGAAAGGGAGAGAGATAGAAAAGAGAGAGATAGGAATGCAGGGAGAGAAATGAATTACCGAGGCTGAGAAGGAATTAGGGTTCAGTTCGCATATCTTATGGGGGCACAGATCCGATGGTCCAACTATAGCATAAAAGGACATCATGTAAAAAAATTTTCCAAAATGTATAGGACATTCTTTCCCTGATTACATTTTATGTTAAAACCAAGATACATTTAGCACTCAACATAACATTTAAAATTTTAAGACAAGACACAAATCAGAGCTCCATCTACTGTCTGTTAGTCTCAGCTGTTATAAGAAAAAAAGTTCACTATTTCATGTATTAGTCTTCAAGGCACTGCCTAAATATCTTAAAGCTTTGAAGGACCAAGAGAAAAAGTTCAGAATAGAATTAACAAAATTTCTCTACATTCATACCTTCTACTCAACCGAAGAACTGTCTAGCTTGTGAATTTAATTAATCTGCTTGTTATGTATGTATTTTTGTATGGCTTGTGACACATCCCAGAGGTACAAGGAACGACCACTCATATAAATTGAGGGAAAGAAGGGAGAGGACGGACACTGGAAAGTTTTCTTTTCTCAATCGTACTATCAGGGACTGGAATGCTTTACCTGCAGACTTACTAAAGGCTTTACCAACAAACAAAAATGTATTTAAAAATAGGCTTAAGGACTTTACTAATAGACGGTAATTATACACAGTATTTAAAGGGTGTAAATGATATGTTGTTACTGAAGTGTTGTATCAGTGAAGAATTATGTTGTGTCAGTGAAGTGTGTAGTGTAAGTGAAACGTGTTCCTGTCAGTGAAGCTTTATAGTTTATAGTGGCAGTGCAAAGTATTTGAACAGTGAAATGTTTTTTAAGTGTTAGTGAAATCAGGATAGAATCAGTGAAATATGTCGTAGTTCCAGTGCAGTGAGTGAGTTGACAGCGAAATGAGTGTAATGTTGAAAGGTACTTGTGTAGATATGAACATATCATACTCGTGGGTTTTAGTTCGATCTTAGGTTTAAGATACAAATTAGATTTATTTCAAATGTTATTTTAAATGATCGTTTCATTTAATTTAGGATATTCCCTGTTGTTGTTATTATTATTATTATTATTATTATTATTATTATTATTATTATAAATTATTGTTAGTATTAATTATTAGTATTATTATTAATTGTATTTTTAATTAAGTTTATTATTGTCATTATTGAGTGTAATTAGTTACCACTGCCACCGGGTATATACCCATTGCAGTGTGAATAAATACATACATATACAATGCTGATAGGCTATAAGATGTATGGAATACAATGAATTAAATGAAAAAAAAAAATGAAATACCGGTAATTCAAATAAGCTACTGCTTTCCCTACCATATACCTATTGTTCAAAAAGCATAATACTTCTGAAATTATCACAAAATATGATGAGATGCAACTTCTGCCTGAATATCAGATACCTGTAATACATTGTACATAAGAACCTAAAGGCTAGACTAAGAAATAAATGCAAGATCGTTTTCAGTGGTATAACATGTAACATTTTTGCCTCAAATTCCTCCAGAAATAATGCCGAACTCACTGGATGGTGAAAGATGATTCTGTTCTCCTTGTTTCCATTTTTCTTCTCTGAGAAGTCACATTTGTCTGAAAATGTTACATATGTTTTAAACATACATCGTAAATTTCAGTCCTTACTTCTATAAAATAAATAATTAAATAAATGCATGTAAGTCAGTTAAGGGAACTCTTATACAATACTTTAACAATCACAAGAAAGACAATATTCCGATGACACTGCACAATCTCATGCAATATATTACACATAAGAATACTTCAAGTCATTAAGTAAAGATTCTAGGATTATCCTCAAATGGCCCAGTCAATAGCTATAAAGGAAGTCACATCCAACAGTATCGGTGTTTAATACATTGAAGAACCAAATGGAAAGTAAGTTCCCATGTGAACAGTTATAGGCTAATACAGTCAGTACATTGAGTTAAGTATGATTATTTATTCTTTTCGTTTTATTACACTGAAGAGACCATTAAGTTCATCATACAGAGCACAAGACTTCTAAATGGGTATATTTGCATTTATGGAAACTCGAACTTTAATTTTATGTATGGTATTTATTTTGCAGGCATCTATACTAATAATAAATCTGTAGCCGAAATTTTTCTGGTAATTTTCGATTTTCCAAAAAATAATTGATCCTAACATATATAATTAACCACCCTGAAACCGAAAATCGCTTTTTTGAAATTTTTGTTTGTATGTCTGTCTGTCTGGATGTTTGTTAATTTTTCACGCGATAATGGCTGAACCGATTTATATGAAAATTGGAATATAAATTAAGTTCGTTGTAACTTAGAATTTAGGATATATGGCATTCAAAATATTTTATTTAAAAAGTGGGTTATAAGGGGGCTTGAATTAATTAAATCGAAATATCTCCCTCATTATTAATTTTCATGAAAAATATTACATAACAAAAGTTTCTTTAAAACTAATTTCCGATAAGTTTTACTCTATGCAAAATTTTGATAGGACTGATATTTAATGAGATAAATGAGTTTCAAAATTACAATAACAATGCCATCTAAGGTGGTGTAATGAAATAAAAAACAAATGACTTCGTCTATAAGGGGCCTTGGACAACAACAATCGAAAGCTATGAAACATAGCCTACAGAGAATGTTTCTGTGTTTGTATGAAGTAATATCGGAAGCTAAATTAACCGATTTGTATAATTAATTATTAATTCACCATTGGAAAGTGTAGCTTCTCTAGATGGACATAATGCTATAATGTTATTACAGTAACTTCTGAGTGAATCGAGGACAGGTAAGATTAAAATAGCTTCTTATGCACAGAAAACTTGATAGGCTATTCTGTAAATTCGTTTCCTGTATTTCCTAAAATAATTTTTATGACCAAATGAGTGGTCTCTGGATCAAAATGATCGCATTTTAATTTTTTTAATACAATTTAAATTAAATAACATAATAAACGATTTATCCTTCTATCAAACACGAATGTTCCCTGGATCAAATGTCCTATTTTAATTATGTAATTACTTTATATTTATTTCTAACGTGTGCAGCGGAGCACACAGGTACGGCTAGTGGCTTAATATAACTTCCTCCTCTACACTCAGAGGCAGCCAGAGTTGTCAGTTAATAATGAACAGACAGTTCTTGCACTGACTACAAAACTGTAACAGTATAGTAAAAGTGGTAGTGATTGTAGTAGTACCAGTGCTGATAATTATTGTAAGAGTAGCTGTAACACTAGTAGTAGACCTACCAGTAACAGTAATAAAAGTAACAGTAGCCTACTAGTTAGTAGTAGAGGTGTAGCTGCTGCTGCTGTAGTACTAGTAGTGACAGTGGTAACTGCAGCAGCAATATTGTGACAATGGAATTTTAGCTTTCATAGTAGCGGTACCTACTTCATTTTGAAAATTAGGGGCAAGGAGAATGTCATACAGTATCCAGAAATAACACTAATATGCTGATAAAGAAATTGTGAATACCTGTACCATTTACTCCCTGTCTCTGTTCGCGTAACGTCGTAGTTGGAAGTACTGGTATCGTAATATTTATTGTGATGACCAGGGGCTTGAAAAAAGCATTCCACTGTAAGGAGTGAAAAAAGTTCTGATTTTTTAATTACGCTTCTGTAGTTCGACTATTCTAACTAGTGAATTTTTCGTCTGGTAAGTTACCATAATTTTTTTTATTAAAGCCGTGGTGATGAGTGTGATGACATTCTCACATTCATGCATTACTTAGTAAAAATGATGACAAGTTTTAAAATTCTTCTACTGCCCACATCGGGAATCGAACCACGAACTTTTGGGTTGGGAAGCGCATATGCCACTACAATCTACATTAAAACACATGTAGCCTAATTATGTTTTTTCTTCCTACGTTGTATGTGTTCATTGTTTTTGGAAAATTGATTATATTTCAACTGCGTCTGCATTAAAAAAAAAGTGATTACATGCCGTAATTGGGAAGGTTTTGTGAAATTATAGCATCCGAAATGAAAATATCTAGGTGAATCTGGAGTCAATAACGTCTTTGTCTACCGCAAACCTGGAAATAAGTCATAAATTTACCTGAAAAGGAAAAATGTAGGCCTATGCTGCAGTAATAATTATAATGAAGTAGGTTACCCTAAATCAATTAAAATACATATAACTTATCGTCTACAACAAAATATAAAAAAGCTGTAGGATGCCTATTTATATTGCATCGCTTTAATTATTATACGGGTGTGGGGCTATGAAAGAAAACTCTGCGAAACTGCGATTCAGCTAACTTTCAATTTTTATGATAGCCTACAAGTCCGCCAATGTGGCTATGTGAATAGCATGTGCGCTTCCCAACCCAACAGTCCGTGGTTCGATCCCCTCTATTGACAATAGAATAATTTTATTAATATTTAGTCCACGAGACAAATCTGCTCTTTTTAGTATTTTTAAGACATAATTTGGTAGGTGCAATCCGTGTTCTAAAATTTTCCCGTAATGTCTTTCATTCCCATACTACGGAAGGAAACATGGCAAACCACCGCAATATCATCCCTGTCTACCCAAGGGAGGTCGTGTTTCGCATTCCCATGACCTCAACTAAGGGATATGCCTGCCTTCAGGCAATCACCCGCCAATAACTGCAGGCGTACCGAGACATGAAATTTAACATCATAATAAAAGCTGTACGATAAGTTTTTTATCTGGCGCTAAGCTACAGTCCCCTTTGTGCATCGTCAACGACCAATCGACATTTGGTACAGACATTTAAATTAACTTTGACCGTTAATTTATTGGTATTTGAAATGAATATTGATATACATTAATTATCATCTTGAACTGAAGATCCACATGCAACATGCAGTATGCTAAACAAAAAATTAGATCTTTTGTTACAAACTATATTACCTCGTACAACGTATATTTATATTGGCGCCTTATTATATATATACATATCCTATAACGTTGGCGGCCTGTAGATTATACGTCGCAATATTTTTGAACGTACATACATGACACCACAGATAGTAGCTCGTTGGATGACACAGAGGAATGGTTCATAATCCTCTCCTCCATGTTCATGACGTATTTCCTGTTCTCATGATCCTCCGTGGTAGCTTTTGTGCTCTTTGGAAATATCGATTTCCGTCTTTTTATAGCGTGAGTGATTACACGTGGAAGTGCTGTTGGTTAGATCTTAGAAAGCTATCAATATCCATCATTAATTTTGATTTGTGTTATATCTTAAGATATTGTAAAATAATAATATAATATGCCTCCCAAATTTGATCCAAGCGAAGTGAAAGTTGGTAAGAAATTACTTCCAATTAAATGTCATTTTAGTATTGGACATGTATATGTTCGTGCGCTTTCCTATTACTATTTTAGTGTTGCTGTATGCGAGAGTTGTTAAAGTTATGACAATATGTAACATCCCTTGTTTTCAGTGTTTCTGAGGTGTGTTGGTGGTGAAGTGGGAGCGACGTCGTCGTTGGCTCCAAAAATTGGACCCTTGGGTCTTGTAAGTAGAAACATTGTTATCGTTTTTCGGTATTTAAAAGTGTGCCTCTTGAATTCATCTTGTTGATTAATTTTGTTTGTCTTCAGTCTCCCAAGAAAGTAGGTGATGATATTGCAAAGGCGACATCGGACTGGAAGGGCTTGAAAATTACTGTTAAGCTGACTATTCAGAATAGGCAAGCAGCGATATCAGTTTGCCCATCGGCAGCATCCCTTATCATTAAAGCTCTCAAGGAACCTCCTCGAGATAGAAAGAAGCAGAAGAACAGTGAGTATTTTACTTAATTATAAGCTTTGGATAATTTCCATAGTATTTGCTGAATCTAAATACATGCAGTTTTAAAAATTGTGAAACATTTGTAAGCTCACAATATGTAAGGTTATTGGATGAAGAATATGCCCGTCACTATAAGAACTTGATAAAATACCTTGAAAATGCCTTTAATTTATAGTGTTGATTAGTAGAAATTTATGTGATCATTGATAAAGCTGTAAGCCCATCCAACACGCCCTAAATACGTACCTTATTTATATATGAAAATTGTGCATGAACGAAGAATACAGTCATATTTCGTTAATGTAACTGGGTTTGTGTCGCCAACATAGTAATAATATTACACACCTAACCAAACATAACCTAATCTGTCAATACTACACATCTGTAGTAACATTCCTTACATTTAGAGATAAAATTTCAGAACACGGATTCCTTCCGTTCCCTCTTACTTCAAAATTCCAACCGTGTGCACAAAAAATACATTATTGGCATGAAAAGTGCCTTTCCGTAAGCATGGTGATGCGGATTTAACAAACGCAGACAAATCTGCTATTTTTTAGTATTTTAAGATATAATTGTCAGTGAGGAATCCGTATACTGAAATTACCGTGACCTATTTTTCTATTTGCACATCACTTCGGCGAGTCACGCTGTACATGATGTGTATATGTGGAGTGTTATGTCTTGTTCTAGGGTGAGTGTAAGTGTAGTGTATGGTATGGAATGATTGGTGATGAAGGGAGAAGGGGGAATCCAGTGCCGGCACATAGCCTACTCTTGTCGAATACCGTGCGTTTTTTTTTTTAAAGCAAGACGTAAAGCGCTGCAGCAAGACCGTTCTTTTATTACATTCACCGTCGCTGCAGCAGCAGCCCTGTAGCAAGCATGCAACAAATTAAAACTTCGCTTTACGAGTTTCCTGCACGATCCATCATGGTGGAATGTGTGTTTTGGAGCGTTTATTATTGTCAAAATCGTCTAGTAATAATAATTCCATGTCATTATCATGGAAGTCGAAACTATTTAACATGTTCAGTTCTTTTAGGGTTAAATTTATTACAGAAGAAATAGAAGCCAATATTAATTGTCCACCATTTTGCAGTCAGTTCACCTACTTACGTTTTTTTTTTTTTTTCGACCCTCATTTTGCTGCAGCAAAGGCATGAAGCGCTTTACTGAAGTGCTTTAAAAAACGCACAGATAGCACCAAGGGGGCCGCTAGGCTTGACGTGCCCGTTTGATGGACGAATCACTATCAACAGTGACATACGCCTTCTCTTCATATGCACTGCTGAGAGATTTGGGATTTAACCCAGACATATTAATGCACAATCTAGTGATTAAAAGTTGTGCACTGCCATCTCTCCTAGTCCCGAAGTAGAAATTTTACAAGAAAATTTCTGACCCAGCCAGGGATCGAACCCGGGCCGGCTAGTCTGGAGGCAGACACACTAACTCGGCGGACGTTATTATTATTATTATTATTATTATATGTATATATGTGATTTTTTTCAACAAATAAGTTTACTCTTTACATAAATTTGTTCAAATATAGGCTATAACCAGTTTCAAACTATTGTTGAAGGCAGTTTCAACTTGTATCATAAACAGACCAAGTTACATGCAAGATTTTAAACTTGAACTTCTCTTATCAGGGCTGCTCACTTTATTTTGTAATTTGACTAAGCAATTTGTTGTTTATGTTTACAGTCAAACACAGTGGAAATCTTTCCTTTGATGATATCTTGAACATCGCCAAAACAATGAGAGACAGGTCTATGTCGAGAAAAATGGAGGGTACTGTGAAGGAAATTCTAGGAACATGTCAGGTATTCATTTAATTTAATGCTCTATGAATAAGTATATTCATAGTTTTGTATATGTTTACTGAACTTGCATTGTACTTATGTATATACAATTTTTAATCTTATTGTTCCATTCTAGTCTGTTGGATGTACAGTAGAGGGAAAGCACCCACATGATGTAATTGATCAGATCAACAACGGCGAGCTGGAAGTTCCAGAAGATTAATTTTTAACGTAAGTATGCTGTGGAGCTGCTAAGTTTCTGGAAACAACTTAATATGCATACGAAAATCTTGTTCACTTTTATAATTTTTCCACTACCATCTTGGATAGAACTGATCATACATTCTTACGAAAATGACTGTCTGTGAACACTGTGATTGCATCTCCATATTAACATGTCACAATTATAACATTAATTCTCATTGCATACAAGAACACTCCATATATCAACAAACAATGCAAGATTCGGGAGCACTTTCGAACAGGGGCAGTGGCATTTTCCCTAAGGTTAGAGCCCAGTTTAGGTGTGTTTATATTAATCGGAAAAAAGTCATATAAACATGCGTCCTATTCTCAATATTTTGTAGCTCCTAATTTTCGATTAATACACACACACCTAAACTGGGCTCTAACTTTAGAGGAAATGCCGCTGCCCCTGTTCGGAAGTGTACCCGTAAACAGTGACAGAAATTGATCGGTGACGCATCCATAGATAGATTACACAACCGCCTTGTTATATTATTATGACGCCCTATTGTAAATGGTCTGCTATGGACCCGGCCTACAAATGACAGCCTTTATTAGTTTTCCAACTGCTACAAATATATTTGCTTCTTGTGTTAGGAAAATGACAATTTTCTATTAAGACTTTGAAAATATATAACAGATTTGCTTTCATACATTGAAGTAATTAACATCTTGTAGGCGACATAGAGAGGTTCTTTGTTCTGCAGCCAATAGGAAGCATTTGTTTACATGTGGAGTTTTGGATGGAATGAAGAATAGAAATCTTTTTGCAGTATTCAGACCATTTTTTTATTACAACTCGTTCAGTTCGTCTGTTTAGCATTCTCTTCCCCATTGCTTTCTCATTTAAACTTGTCATGCAAAGGTGACTTTTCTGTACATGTATGAACAAATTGTGGCATTTGGCGTGTCATGTGTATTTCTCTGTGTAGTCTCTTATTGACTGTTGGAATGATTTTGATAGTTGTTCTCTTTATTCAGCTTATACATATTTCAGTTATTTTCCAGAATGTGTCGCTTATTTCTAGAGGAATTTGCATGTTGATAAGTGATGTACGAATTTATGATGTCATAAAGTTACGTTCCGCCATATTTGATTGCAATTTCTAAGTTTCTTAATTAAATATAGTATATCCCTGTTTAAAAAAACGTATTTAGTTACTAATACACTTTGAACTTGAAAGTATTAATAATTATTTATTAGTATATATATATTTATTTATTTATTTATACACTTTAATTTTGTATGCTGCATTCTTTTTTGCAGTTGTTACATTTTAAGCAATACAGAAAATATTTACTTCTTGAATGTACTTGCCATTGAACTTTTTTTAAATTTCCACTATATACACTATCTTTTGTTTCTTTATTAGGTAATAAACCTTTGCTGATAAACCACTTAATGTATGCATCTTTTGTTACTTTGCATAATTTGCGAGTGTTAAAATGGGTTGATGTTGAAACACTTAGAACTGTACTTCACATTACTAGTTTCGTTGTTGTGTATGATAGAACTACCTACTGGACATCTGATAAAGTAATATAAACCTATTATTTTTTTTTTACTTTAAAATGGAATCGCGATAATCAGCGACACATTCTGGGAAATTACCAATATTTCACATCACTGGAAGCCAGCCTCAGTAGCACAGTCGGTATAGCGCTGGCCTTCTGTGCCCGAGGTTGCGGGTTAGATCCCAGCGCAGGTCAATGGCATTTGAGTATGCTTAAATGCGACAGGCTCATGTCAGTAGATTTACTGGCATGTAAAAGAACTCCTACGGGACAAAATTCCGGCACACCGGCGATGCTGATATAACCTCTGCAGTTGCGAGCATTGTTAAATAAACTATAATTTTATTTAATCATATCATTGAAAAACTCCACTTTACTCAGCCCATTATGTCGAAATTTTGAATAGTAACGCTAGTTTTCTTAAAATTTGATGTAACAATATTTTCTTCCCAGTTTTTCCTTTTGAAGTGAGACATATCACGTAGGTCTGCACTGTTACAGTACGTTGTGTAAAATCAAATGTGTCCTTGTTTAACATAACTAATGGACCAATGCTTCTTCTATACTGTAAAGAGATTATACAGAAAGATTTCTGTTTGTAGTCTTTAAAGTTGTGGAGCCAAGGGAAACAATGTTTATGTACTGTATATTCATGGAGGAAGAATCAGACTCATTACTGGTGGAATCAAAACAACTCCAATAGATTCTATAAGATTCCTCACTAATATTAACAGCATCAAAATGACAATAGAAGAAAAAGCACTGATTCAATATGAAAAACTTATTAGATTACCAGGAAACAATTGGCATTCATACAGTCCTCTCTGTAGATTGAAAACTCAAAAAAGTTTCATATCCATTGTTCAAGAATTACAACAGAAAATCAATATCCCGAATTTAAAAGAAAACCTACAAATTAACCCAAACCCTTTAACTCTATTAAATATGGAATATAATCTAAATTTAACAGAAGAAATACTGAAATCAGAAGTAAACACTGAAATACTAAAACAATTGTCTTTAGAGACAATTAATATTAGATACCCTCCACAAAACTGGCTTTATTTATACACTGACGGATCCTTGATCTACAGAGAACAAGGTGCCGGTGCAGGTGTTACGTGCTGTCTCTTCTCACTTTATAGATCTCTTGGGTAAGGAACAATAAGTTTTGATGGAGAAATCATTGCAATAAATGAAAGTCTCGGGAATCTTCCATGCCACATCAGTAAATTTAAAAATGCAGTTATATTGGCGACAATTATGCTTATTGACATATCCATCCAGATGAAAATGGGCTTCATCACTGAAGATAATGTTGTTAAAATCATTGAAACGAGTTAACATTTCATCTGCAAAAGCAAGTCGATCAGCGTAATCAGTTATCTTCAGCGTCTGCACTAACTGGATTTTGTATGGATGTAAACCCAGGTCAATTTTCAATATGCGCCGCATACTGGATCGGTGCAAATTTAGTTTTGCAGCCCGTTTGCGTACTGATCAGTGTGGATCCACTGCCACAGATTGCCGAACACGCTCAATGTTATCTTCGCTCCTGCGGCAACCTACAGGTCATCTGTTGTGTTACCAGTTGTCTCGAATTTCCTTACCCATTGTTTAATCACATTTGCACTTGGACATTGTCTAATGTCGTGCAGGCGAAAATGTGCACGAAATAAACGTTGAGAGTTTTGTAGGAATTGTTGTTTTGGTAATACAACTGCACACAGAAAGCACGCTCTGCACCGTTGAAGCGAACCATCTCTACTAAATTTCCAAGTTCACTTCTCCTGCCAGGAAACAGTGTTGCAACGCCCTCTCTTATATTTTCCGCGTAATTTGAAAAACAAAAATGCATTCCTTTCTGAGCCACCCAGTAGAAAGACTTCTGCAAGTTGAATGCAGTGCAGTGTACAGCTGCATGTTTTTTTCACATGAGTGTTTCCAGACCTTGGTGCTCGACAGCAATTTGGTAGGGGTTGGCATCCCATCCACCCACTCTGGCCTCTTCTATTTCATATAAGTTTTTTTTTTTTTTTTTTTTTTTTTTTTTTTTTTTTTTTTTTTTTTTTTTAAGAGGCTTTGTGAAGTGGGCAACTTTTGGCCACTGGGGAGAAAACCTCAACAACAAATCAATAAATCTGCAATTTGATAATTTTGTATTCTAATTGTAAACTTTTTCTTTTTTAGGATTGGAGTGAAGAAATAAACACAATATAATAACAGTGGTTGTTTTTTTTTTATTTCCCAGTAATTCCTATTCCTGCCTTAAATTAATGATTCTTAACAATATTGCTGTTATAAATCCGAACATTGCTAATTCTACACATTGTGCTTGCATTAGGAAACAAAGATACGAGGGTCACTCCAAAAGTAATAGACATCATTTATTTAAAAATTACATTTTTTTCCTACAGCTTTATTAGTTTCATCCTTTAGGAACAAAATGTCACTTTTCCACACAATCCTCATCTCTTTCAACTGCCTTATGTCACCTTGGAACGAGGGCCTGTATACCTGCACAGTAAAAGTCTGGACCAACACGCCTGAGCTACTCTAGGAGAGTGCACGAGGGAGTTATCTTCAAACCTCGTTCTGCAAGGAGATTCGTTCTTATATGGTTTCAAGTCAGGACTGTAAGGTCAGTGTTTCAGTGTTCATCTAAGTTTTCTGATCTGGTCTGTTGTCTTGTGACTGACATGTGGCTGTGCATTGTGCAATATCAGAACAACCTGCTTCCCCTAATGTCGAACACAACTCAATTGAGCTTGAAGTTTCTTGAGAGTTGCCACACACGTGTCGGAATTAATGGTGGTTCTGAGTGGCATGATTTCCACAAACACAGTAGCCGTAACTTTTCTTGCCAAAGGTGCAATTTTTGAATTTCTTTTTCTTTGGTGAATTTGCATGATGCTACTCCATTGTCTCCCTCTTTGTCTCTGGTTCAAAATGGTGGAGCCATGTTTCATCTCTGTCACAATTCTCATACTGGTCAAAAAGTTTGTTGCACACTTTTGGGGGGGGGGGGGTTCTTTGTGGGCTTCTGTAAACATCCTCGAAACCCACCTAGTACAAACCTTTCTTTAATCCCAACTGTTTATATATTCTGCACACGCTTCTCTTGCTTCAACTTCGAGTGACAATTTTTTCACTTACGCGTTTATCAGTCACAACCATGTTAACATGCTGCACATTGTCAGGACTTCGTGTAGTGCAGGATCTGCTGCTTCGAGAAGTATGCTGAATATTGGAGTGCCTTCATCAGATAATCTGCTTGCCCACCAACTAACTACTGCGATCGACAGCTGCATCTCCATACACACTTTTCAACCTCTCGTGAATGTTTCCCAGTGTCTTTTTCTCACAGCACAGGAACGTGATGATAGCACATTGCTTTTGATAAATGTCGAGTACAGCAGCCATCTTGAAGAGATGCTATATGGCGCCACTCACAAGAACGTCTTAAATTAAATTTTAATACATGCGGGAAGGCTGTATCGTGACCTCCATAAATGGCGAAGTTGTATAATAAAAAGAAATGTGCATTACTTTTGGAGTGACCCTCGTATATCTGTGTTGAACAAAGTTCATTCTTATATGAAATTATTTGCAGTGATTCAGTTTTATTTGTATACCGACTCAGTTTTAATGGATTGGAAAAATCGTATACAGAAGGAAGGAATTTCAGTGAATACAGATTTGAAATTAGACTATTTTTGGTAGGTGGCATTGTCATGCTAGCGAAAAGTGAAAGAGCTTCAGAATTGTCTTGGAGGAAGAACTACGGGAAGACCTTGGAAAAGATGGACTCCTGCCTTAGACACAGGCTGATTAGCCTAATCTATGCAGTTGATTATGGTCTAATTTTATTTTTTGTAAGGTTTTCCTCAACTGGCGAACTGATGCATGAAAAGACTAATTGATGGATATTTTCGTTTCCTCCTACCAGCATTTCAATGGATTCTTATGCAGAAAATGCTTTCCTCTGTCCACATTTGATGTTGGAAACCAGTGTCTCTCCACACATCCTCATTCTCTACTAGATCTGAATATTCTTTTACTTTGTTTCGTAAAACAGTACGACTGAGAGTTCGCAACACATTTATGAAAGGGAGCAAAAAAGACTAGAACTGCACTAAATTGCATTCTTGGGGTACATTTCATAATTCTCGTGATAGATGGAACTTATTTTTGCAGCTTTATTTTGTTTAATTATGGTACATTTAAGTATATGACACCTGAAATATTTCCGAGTTTATCATTTGTTAAAAATAAGGCCCCTAACCACAAAATGCGCATGAAGTCCCTCTCCCAATAGTGTTCATGTCAAAGGTTTTCCATGATAATTACGGACAAGGGAGGCTGAAAGTCAACAGGTGCTAAATCTACAATATTTGTCTATTTTGGAATTCAGATAAACATGTTAAATTACTGAACTGGCTTTTTTTGTCTTGTACGGAGGAGGGACCTGACGGCTTGCACTGCAGCCTGAGGCTTATTGTGCTTACCATTCCTATTATTGAATGATTGAGTAGCTGAATGGCCACACTTGTGCAAGTACAGCACACTGCAATGTGAACTGAACCCGGGCTATGGTATGGATGATAAAATGTGAATGAATGATGACAAAATGAGTCCGAGGTCCAACGCCGAAAGTTACCCAGCAACTTTGCTTCAAGTGGTTGAGGGAAAACACCAACCAGGATTCGAACTCTAGTCCACTTGTTTCACAGACGTCCACAGGAGTGGATAACCAAAGGTGATACAGCAAAAATGCATGCAGGAGACAAAGTGAATTTCTTCAAATTACTACCTTATAATTTTTATAGAATAAATAGATGGATAGATAGATATTTTATTGATCGTTGGAGTACAATTATTCATGGCGTCGTCAGTGTACATTAATCTAACAATGATACAATAATATTACAGTCATCTTAATCTGTGGTAACATGTCATGCTTATTTAATAGAATACTAGTTACTTTGAATATAATGTATTTAATCACTAAGCAAATAACGTTCTGCTAATTCAGTCAGTAATGCATAACACACTAGAATAGTTACTTGTAAATAAGATGTTGACTTTATTTTAAGAGATACACAATTACTTTGTAATCACACACTAGCAGGCAATTGATTTTCTTTCTTCTGAGTCTTGCTGCGCCTCTTCCAGTAGGGTCTTCAGGCACATGAAACGAGAGAACTAAGTATAAGAGAAGATTTTGATGATGATCCCCAGAATATGATACCATATGATATGACTGAATGTACATAGCCAAAATAAAGTGACAATAGTAGCTCAATCGGTGATATTTTTGAAAGGACTCAGAATACATACAGTAGCATAGTCGAGATATTTTTTCAGTTAAGAACTGAATGTGGCTTTCCCATGTCAGGTCTATCAACCCAGGTACCTAGAAATTTCGTGTTTTTAACTTCTTTAATTATGGTGCCACTAAGTGTAATCTGTACAAGGTCTTGCAACCTTTGTTGATTGAAATTCATAAATACTGTTTTATTTGCATTTAATTTGAGCTGCTTATCTGTTAACCATTGCTCAAGGGTTTTGGAAGTTTCGTTAATTTTTTGTTGCAAGTCTCTATTCCTGTAGTCATGTACAATGTTTGTGTCATCTGCAAATAATACTGTTTCGGCTGGGCATGTGGTTAATGAAAGGTCGTTTATGTACAGAAGAAATAATACTGGACCAAGAATAGATCCTTCAGGTACACCATGTTCTATTGAAGTAATGCCTGATTTGACTGATTCGATTTCTACAATTTGCTTCCTGTTACTTAGGTATGATGTAAACCATTCCCCTGCCAATCCCCTTAAACCAAAATTCTGTAGTTTCTAATTAGTATTTTATGATTAACCATATCAAATGCTTTACTAAGATCCAAGAAAATACTAGTAAGTTATAAAACTATCGTGAATTTAATGGTTTCAAAGGGAGGAATAAGACAAGAGTGTAGGTGATTACTTTTTACTAATTGTTTTTAGCCTTGTTAATCTTTTAGGTCAGGTTTAGTTGTTTTTATGATTTATAGTCAGGGTGCGAACTAAGATTTCTGATGGGGGGGGGGGGGGAGAATAGAATCGTAGGTAAAGAATACCGCACATAAAATTAGTTATGCATCTTGATTACACAACTTTTAACACTATCACTTCAGAATATCTATGGTAAGACTTTCCTGTGTTAAATTTCAACGTACCTCGTTTACATTTTCGACCTATTTATGGGCCATCTTCAGAACTGGTCGTTGTTGGTCTTGGCACCACTTGTTCTGTTTCCTGTGAGGGTGGGGTCCTTGTGGTAAAGTGTAGAATCAAAGAGTGTGTGTGTGTGTTGAGAATTCCGTTGGGGTGTCTTTTTGTGTGTCTGTATATTTCATATTGTTCTAGTGTGTTTAGTTTCTGGCTTTTTGGTTGGATGTGTAGTCTTTCCATTCTGTGTTGATGTCTCTGTGGGTGTGGTTAGCATTTGTGATGCGTAGAGGTGTTTTGTAATTTTCAGGAGAAAGAAAAGAGCATTATCATTTTTAATTCCCTTAATTTTCGAAGCTAGTTTCGGTATAATTTCATTTTTTTTTTGTCTTCAATTTTTAACAGTTTTTCTTGCCACGTATACAGTAGATTAAATTAAGCATTAATATTTAACATGTATGTTTTCCGAGTATTGTGTAATTTGGGTGTTTGTTAATGAAATTTTCTTTTGTATCTTCTTTGAAGCAGTAAAGGGTATAAGAATATTATTTGTTGCACAATTTATATGTTCACTTTCCTTCTTATTAACAACTAGCTGTATCCGTGTGCTCTGCTGCACCCGTTAGAAATAAATATAAAGTAATTACATAATTAAAATAGGACATTTGATCCAGGGAACATTCGTGTTTGATAGAAGGATAACTCGTTTAATATTTTACTTAATTTAAATTGCATCCAAATAATTAAAATGCGATCAATTTGGTCCAGAGACCACTCATTGGTGCAATGACAATTCCTTTAATATGTTTCTAATTTTTATTACATGCAGCCATAGTTTAATGAAGATTGACATCATTTAGATTTAATGTATATATCTTATGTTACTTGTTATAGGTTTCCATTGAATTATGGTAATGACTTAATTTTAACCCTTGTTTTCTACGTATTCAGTAAATGGCGTTTGGCCCACTATGGTTCTGAACCCTTCAAATAACTTATATTATGTTATATTATATTATATTACATCAGAAGTTACTGTAATAACATTATAGCATTATGTCCATCCAGAGAAACTACACTTTCCAATGATGAAATAATAATTAATTATACAGATCGGTTAATGTAGCTTTCGATATTACTTCATACAAACACAGAAACATTCTCTGTAGGCTATCTTTCATAGCTTTCGATTGTTGCTGTCCAAGGCCCCTTATAGACGAAGTCATTTGTTTTTTATTTCATTATACGGCCTTAGATGGCAGTTATTTTAATTTTAAAACTCATTTATCTCATTAAATATCAGTCCTATCAAATTTTTCAAGGAATAAAACTTATCGCAAATTATTTTTAAAGAAACTTTTGTTATGTAACATTTTTCACAAAAATCAATAATAAGCGAGATATTTCGATTTATTTAATTCAGGCTCCCTTATAACCCCCCCCTTTTTAAATAATGTATTTTGAATGCCATATAGCCTAAAATCTAAGTTACAACGAACATAATTTATGTTCCAATTTTCATCGAAATCCGTTCATCCATTATCGCGTGAAAAGGTAACACACATACAGACAAACAAACAAAAAATTTCAAAAAAGCGACTTTCGGTTTCAGGGTGGTTAATTTTTGGAAAATCGAAAATTACCAGAAAAATTTCGGCTACAGATTTATTATTAATATAGATAAGAGAAATATTCGCCTACCGATGTCATATCTACTGCATGGTTTAGATTTTATGACTTATTTGCAGATAACGGCATAATATTTGCCATAATGATGGAACATACTTAATTTTAGACCATATCACATACAGAATAATAGTATTTCAGAAGTTGGATTCAGGAACTACTGAAAAAAAAAAAAATCTAAAAATCTATGTCTCTTTTTTTATCCTCTCAGGTTTCTGTCAAAATTTTTTTTTTAAACTTTAAATTACCACCTAATAAAGCAAAATAACTAGAAATACAGTTTACAATAAATTTTGTGTAATTATATCTTCAAACATTTGTTTCATTGGCCATTTCAAATAAAACTGGCAATAAAGTTTATTTAATTCGTACGTGTAGTGTACATAAATCATTTTGAATTGACCACCAATGGCGAGGACATTTCAATGATGGTTGGTAGCCGTGAGTGAAAATAAACGGAAACCACGAAAGTAGAAATGAATGTCGCAGTTGTGCCGTCTTTGGTCAGCTTTGTTTCATGATCTATTGCTATATAATTTCTAATATGCAATAGTTTAAATGCTTCAATATGAAGGAATATTAGAATTTGACTAACTTTTATATGCATATTAGTTTTGCCCAACTCTTTTAGTCGCTGGTTCCGTCTGTACTCAGTAAAAGCAGGGTGGTAAACCTTATGGATAATACACAGTGTACAAAACAATAGGCAGGGCTGTTGAAATGAAACAATTAAAAATGACAACAGCTAAAAATATCAAAAGACGATGTAAATCGTAATTTCCGCCAGAAAATCCGTCACCCGTTAAAGCCATTTTTTTTTTCCCGTCTGCTACGTTGATCAAAACCCTAGATCATATATGTAACAGATAACTCCTCGCTACGTTAAAATCGGCAGCACTTTGACGAGAACAACCGCCAGGATCGCCACCCGTCCGCCGTAAACGAACACGAGATGGCAGCGCAGTCGCTAATGCTATTCAAATGGGAATGATGACGTGACTCCTTATGTAACAACTAGATGGCAGCGTAATAAACCTGACAACAGTTGTTAACCTTAAAGCCTATAAGCCCGACATATCTGTTACATATATGATCCAGGTCAAAACTGACAGATATTCCGGTTGGTTGGCAACACTGCCGAATTCCAACATAGCTGCTACAAAGGGATTTAGGAAAGATTACGTCCTTTAATTTTAGGAAATAGCTATCAGAATATTAAATTCCATGAAGTTAGTGCTATATTACCTATGAAAGTAATTGTTTCAATGCCTGTATGTAGTAACATTGAGTGGAAATATAGTCTATTAAAGTAGTCATCCACTGTTAAAGGAAATATTAGGTTATGTAACGTTTGTTAAAAAAATATATATTAATTTTATTCCATAATTTTAAAAAAATGTTTTTATTTTAAAATGAAACTTAGTATTATCCTACTTCCTCATGTAACCTCTGTGTAATAACATAACCAAGTCCAATATTACAATATAGCGTGTGAAAATCACTTCATTCTCGCAAACAAAATACACTTATCAATATTATGTAACTATTAAATCAGTACAAAATACCAAAATCCCAATTTGCCACTGCCCCTATACGGAAGCGCGTCATTATTATTTTACATAACAGTCTTTAGCCACTGAAATTGTGTAATAGACCTTAGAGCCTTGGCTTAGAGTTAACAAATTTTTTTTATTATAAAAAGGCTTGTTAATGAGCCAATTAATTTACAGATAACATTTATAAATTCACCACTGCTTAAAGTAAATAAATAGCCTATGTACGTACTTTATTAGGCACTTACATTGCCATTATCTCAAAGTTATTGCTGGTTTTTGTTAGTCGACGTTTTGGTCGATGAAACATACTTAATTACATAGTGTTATGATCATGACAATCTTTCCTAAAAGTGTAGGTCCAATTATTAAAATTTTGCTTCATATACATTAATAATTGAAAAATATATAAACTTGTGACAACTAAGATCTTCTCGTTAATAAATAAAGGACGACAATGTTCATGATAATGAAAATTGGTGATAGACTAATCCTGATGCCTTTTTTCTATAATTTAAAAATCTTGATGATGTGAGCACTGTTGCCCCATAATAAGATGCCATATTTTAATGTACTGTTAAAATATGCGTAATCGGCAGTCTTAATATATGTTAATGGTAAAATATTTTTAAACTTAAAAAAAAAAATAAATCCTGGATAGTTTAATACTTCAAAGCTCAATACGTTGTCCGAAGTTAGCTTTGTGTCAACCACAATTCCAAGCATGTTATATGAACAATTTGTTGAGCAAGATTTTTAATTAGCGTAAATGTTAATGATTCTGTTTTCATTTCATTTAAAACTAAAGCATTAGCTTCAAAATAAATTTTTAACTTGTACAATATAAGTCAGTGTTTCACTTTGAAGCAACGGTATTACCTTAATGATTGTATAGTTTAGAATTATTAACTTGTTATCTACACTACAGAAAGTGACGCATTATCTATTCATTTCAGACTGTGTGACATCTTATTTATGGATTCAAACATCTTATATGTGAAAAATATGCTTTCTATGGGTAGTAAGTGGTAACAATTCAATGTGTTAAGTAAGAAAATCTTGCTGTACTGAGTTTGGAGACTGGCAATAGTTTCGGAAGAATGCTTATAAAAGAATAAGTACAATTTCCTCTCTATTATTTGCACGATAGATTTTCATTAGTAGCATACAAATTAGCAAATAACAATCTTTGGAAATGGAGGGTAGTTATCAGTTACTAGAAGTTATTTTCCTTTTCTATATACCTGTAATATAAAAGTAAAGTATTGGCTATAATGTAATACAGAGGGTAGATGAAGTTAATAAACTGGGACTGTGCAGAAGGGGAGAGAGAAAATTATGGAATTGAGTTGTGGTAAACCAAGATGCCATTGAGCAATGATTTGTAGAAGTATATTTCCAGGACTGGTACTTGATTTGCAACTGTTGTTTTAACAAGTGGTACGTCTTGATTTGGTAATCTTGTTGCAGGTGGCTCACTGACTCCAGAAGGAGAAGTGGAGTTGGCAAAGTGGAGACAAGAAATTGTTCATTCGAACACACAGCTCACAAGAAGGTCAGAGACACCCAAAGTTAACAGATTCTGCTTTGCCAAGATTTCGTCTCCTGCCCAAGGTAAGTGTGAACTGTTCACTTTTTAATGTTTGATCATCTGTTTCGTTTTCGAGGACCTGCCTACAACCCAGGCCCAGATACACTGTAACTAGTTTTTACTACTTTAATATTTTCTACCTCTTGTTAACTTTCTATGTGCTTTGTACTATGAAGGAACAACTGTGAAACAAGCTTTACCGTTAGATTTTTTTTTTTTTTTCAAGTTGATAGCAACATTTATTACATTCTCATGCTTTTTGTGGTCTTGTCGTTCTGAATATTAGTTGGCGACTTCATTGTGATATGTGGACAGGTACAGTAGTGGCTTAGTGCATAATGATTGCTAAATACTTTCCAGGACTTATACAACTTTTGTTTAGTGATTGTGTAGAATAACAGACTTTACACTAATGGTTTTAGAGCATTTATAGGGACTGAAGTGTAGGTTCATTATTTTCCAAATTCATAGTAAGGTTTATTACATTGGATGCTGCTTGTAGTGTTGTCGTTTTGAATATTACTGAGGACTTGTTTCTGACACTTGGAGAAGTGCAATAGGGACTATGGTCTTGCATAATGATTGTTAGATTCATGCCATAACTTTGTTTTGTTGCTTTACATAATAATTGGCTCAATCTACTAATTATAGAGCTGCATTACCGACTGAGTTGTTGCATGAATATGTACAAATTAAAATAATTAGAACTCCAATGGTCATTGTGGTGGTGTTGTTTTGAATAGTAATTGACGACTTCATACTGATACTTGAACATGTGCAATAATCATTGGTAAATTGATACCTGGACTTATACATCTCCACAGTACTTTTGTATAGCGGTTTACATAATAAATGACTTTACATTGATAGTTACAGAGCAGTTATATGGATTGATGTGTAGGTTACATATTATCCATAGCAATATTTGTTACATTCTTATGCTTGTTCAGGTGTTGTATATTGTTTGACGATTTCGTACTGACATTTGGACAGCTGCAATAGCTACAGGTAGTCTACAGTTGAATATTTAGTGCTAAATTGATGCCAGGGATTATGTAAGTCTCAGACTATGGTACCTTTGTTTTCTCTTTTACATAATATCTCATTTAATCTACTAATCATAGAGCTGCATTAGCGACTGAGTTCTTGCATGAATGTTTACAAATTAAAAAAAATGGAATTATCCATACATGTTGTGGTGTTATTCTTTTGAATAACAATAGACGATTTCATACTTGGACATGTGCAATAGGTCCTCTGTTCTTACATAATGATTGCTAAATTCATGCCATAACATATAGAATTATGACAGTACTTTTTTTTTGGTCCTTTTACATTATAAATGGATTGACATTGAGAGTTAAAGAGGTAGTAATGGCGAGTGAACTGTTTGAAAATATTTTCCAAATTCTTAGGGTCTTGTTGCTTTGAATAGAAATTGACGACTTTACTCTGATACTTTGACAGCTGCAATAGGGACTCTGGTCATGCATGAAGATTGCTAAATTCATGACGGGATTTATATGAATGTGGCAATACTTTAGTGCTTTGGTATAATAACTAATTTTATACTAATAGTTATAGAAAAATTAAAAAGACTAATGTGTATCTTAATTCATTTCCAAATGCATAGCAAGATTTATTACTTCCATTCATTGTTTGGTGTTGTAGTGTTCAATAATGTTTCAGCATTTCATACTAACACTTGGCAAGCTGCAGTGGTGGTGATCAGAGAGAGTGGGAAGAGAGGATAGAGAAAGCAGGGCGAGCACAGAGAAGCAGAGAGAGAGAGCACAGTGAGTACAGAGAGATAAGAGAGAAGGCAGAGAGAGCACATAGAGGGCAAAGAGAGGACAGAGAGAGAAGACAGAGAACAGAGAGAAAGTAGAGAGAAAAGAGAGGCCAAAATGAGTACAGACAGAGTACAGAGGAGGTAAATAGAATACAGAGAATGCAGATAGAGTTCAGAGAGGGCAACCAGAGTACAGATATCGCAGATAGAGAAAAGAGAGAAAGTAGACAGGAAAAATAGACAAAAGAGGGGACAGATAGAGCACAGAGAGAAAGTAGAGAGGATACAGAGATCACTGAGAGGGCAGAGAGAAAATAGATAGGAATGGGAGACAACAGAGAGGACAGGGAGAGCACAGAGGCTACAGAGAGCACAGAGACAGCACAGAGGGGACAGGGAGAGCACAGACGGAACAGGATGTGCACATAGGGTCAGAAGGAACACAGGGGGAAGAGGGAGAGCACACAGGGTACAGAGAGGAAAGAGAGGGGACAGGCAGAGCACAGAGGGGACAGAGAGGAAACATGGGACAGGGAGAGCACAGAGGGGACAGACAGAACAGAGGAAACAAGGAAGGCACAGAGGGTACAGGGAGAACATAGAAGAGAAAGAGAGGAAACTGATGGGACAGGGAGGGCACAGAGGGTACGGGCAGAACACAGAGGGTACAGAGAGGGCAAGGGAGAGCACAGAGAGGACAGAGATAGCACAGAGGGTGCAGAGAGAAAACAGAGGAGGCAGGGAGAGACCAGAGGGAACAGAGAGAAGAGAGAGGAGACAGGGAGAAACCAGAGGGTACATGAAGAACACAGAGACGAGAGAGAGGAGATACAGGGGACAGGGAGAGGCCAGAGGGGGCAGAAGACAACAGAGGGAACAGGGAGAAAACAGAGTTTACGAGGAGATAGCAGAGGGGACAGGATGAACACAGAGGGAAGAGAGATATGACAGAGGAGACAGGGAGAGACCAGAGGGGACAGAGAGACTAGAAGGGACAGGGACAACACAGAGGGAAGAGAGATTAGACAGAGGGGACAGGGAGAGACCAGAGGGCACAGGAAGAACACGGAGGGAAGAGAGATTAGACAGAGGGGTCAGGGAGAGACCAGAGGGGACAGGAGGTACATAGAGAGGAAAGAGAGAGACGAGAGGGGACAGGGAGACCACAAAGGGAATAGAGATTAGACAGAGGAGATAGGGAGAAACCAGAGGGGACAAGGAGGAACATAGAGACGATAGAGAGAAACCAGATGGGACAGGGAGATCACAGAGGCAAGAGAGATTAAACAGAGGGAACAGGAATTACACAGAGAACAGAGAGCGACCAGAGGGGAGAGGGAGAACACAGAGGGAAGAGAAATAAGACAGGGGAAAGGGAGAGACCAGAGGGTACAGGAAGAACACAGAGGACAGAGAGAGACCAGAGGGGACAGGGAGAACACAGAGGGAAGAGAGATAAGACAGAGGGGACAGGAAGAACAAAGAGAGGACAGAGAGAGACCAGTGGGGACAGGGAGAACACAGAGGGAGGAGAGATAAGACAGAGGGGACAGGGAGAACAAAGAGAGGACAGAGAGAGACCAGTGGGGACAGGGAGAACACAGAGGGAGGAGAGATAAGGCAGAGGGGACAGGGAGAGACTAGAGGGGACAAGGAAAAGACAGAGGCAAGAGAGACTAGACAGAGGGGACAGGGAGAGACTAGAGGGGACAAGGAAAGACAGAGGAAAGAGAGACTAGACAGAGGGGACAGGGAGAGACCAGAGAGCACAGGAAAAACACAGAAGGAAGAGATATTAGACAGAGGGGACAGGGCGAGACTAGAGGTCACAGGAAGAACGCAGAGGGAAGAGAGATTAGACAAATGGGCAAGGAAAGATCAGAGGGCAGAGGAAGAACGCAGAGGGAAGAGAGATTAGACAGAGGGGACAGGGAGAGAGCAGAGGTGACAGGGAGAACACAGAGGGAAGAGAGATTAGACAGAGGGGACAGGGAGAGAGCAGAGGGCACAGGAAGAACACAGAGTAAAGAGAGATTAGACAGAGGGGACAGGGAGAGACCAGAGGGCACAGGAAGAATACAGAGGTAAGAGAGATTAGACAGAGGAGAAAGGGAGAGACCAGAGGGGACAGTAGGAACACAGAGGGAAGAGAATTAAGACAGAGGTGCCAGGGGGAGACCAGAGGGGACATGGAGAACACAGATGGAAGAGAAATAAGACAGAGGGGAAAGGAAGAAACCAGAGGGGACAGGAGGAACACAGAGGGAAGAGAGATTAGACAGAGGAGTGAGGAAGAGACCAGAGGGGACAGGAAGAACACGGAGGGAAGAGAGATAAGACACAGGGGCCAGGGAGAAACCAGAAGGGACAGGAAGAACACAGAGGAAAGATAGATAAGACAGAGAGGACAGGGAGAAATCAGAGGGGTCAGAGAGAACACAGAGGGAACAGAGATAAGACGGAGGGAACAGGGAGAGACCAGAGGGGACAGGAAGAACACAGAGAGAGACGAGAGGGTACAGGGATAACCCAGAGGGAAGAGAGATAAGACAGAGGGGACAAGGAAGGGAGCAGAAGGAACAGGAGGAACATAGAGAGGACAGAGAGAGAAGAGAGGGGACAGGGAGAACACAAAGGGAAGAGAGATAAGATAGAGAGGACAGGGAGAGACCAAAGGGGACAGGGGGAAAGTAGAGACGACTGAGAGAGACCAGATGGGACAGGGAGAACACAAAGGGAAGAGAGATTAGACAGAGAAGATAGGGAGAGACCACAGGAGACAGGAAGAACACAGAGGGAAGAGAGATTAGACAGAGGAGACAGGGAGAGACCAGAGGGGAGAGGAGGAACACAGAGCGAAGAGAGTTAAGACAGAGGTGCCAGGGAGAGACCAGAGGGGACAGGGAGAAGATAGAGGGAAGAGAGATAAGACAGAGGAGAAGGGGAGAGACGAGAGGGGACAATAAGAACACAGGGGGAATAGAGATTAGACAGAGGGAACAGTGAGAGACCAGAGGGGACAGGAGGAACACAGAAGGGACAGAGATAAGTCTGAGGGGACAGGGAGAGCCCAGAGGGAACAGGAGGAACACAGCGGGAACAGACACAAGACAGAGGGGACAGGGAGAGACCAGAGGGACAGGAAGAATACAGAGGGAAGGGAGATTAGACAGAGGAGACAGGGAGAGATCAGAGGGGACAGGGAGAACACGGAGGGAAGAGAGATAAGACAGAGGCGACAGGAGGAACACAGAGGGAAGAGAGATAATCAGATGGGACAGGAAGAACACAGAGAGGACAGAGAGATACCAGAGGGGTCAGGGAGAACACAAAGGGAAGAGAGATTAAACAGAGGATATAGGGAGAGACCAGAGGGACAGGAAGAACACAGAGGGAAGAGAGATTCGACAGAGGAATCACATGGAGAGACCAGAGGGGAGAGGGAGAACACAGAGGGGAGGGAGATAAGACAGAGGGGTTAGGAGGAACAGAGAGAGAAGAGAGATAAGACAGAGGAGACAGGGAGAACACAGAGGGAACAGAGATAAGACAGGGAGAGCCCTGAGGGGACATGAAGAAAACTTTGAGGACAGAGAGAGACGAGAGGGTACAGGGAGAACACAGAGGGAAGAGAGATAAGACAGAGGGGACAGGGAGAACACGGAGGGAAGAGAGATGAGACAGAGGGGGCAGGGAGAGACCAGAGGCGACAGGAAGAACACAGAGATGACAGAGAGAGACCATATGGGACAGGAAGAACCCCGGGGAAGAGAGATAAGACAGAGGGGACAGGAAGAAAACGGAGAGGACAGAGAGAGACCAGAGGGAACAGGTAGAACACAGAGGGAAGAGAGATTAGACAGAGGAGACAGGGAGAACACAGAGAGAAGAGAGATAAGACAGAGGGGACAGGGAGAAACAATAAGAGACAGGGAGAACACAGAGGGAAGAGAGATAAGACAGAGGGGACAGGGAGAGACCAGAGGGGACAGGAAGAACACAGAGGGAAGAGATATAAGACTGAGGCGCCAGGGAGAACACAGATGGGACAGAGAGAGACCAGAGGGGATAGGGAGAACACAAAGGCAAGAGAGATAAGACAGGGGGAACTGGGAGAGACCAGACGGGACAGGAAGAACAAAGAGAGGATAGAGAGAAACCAGAGGGGACAAGAAGAACACAGAAATAAGAGAGATTAGACAGAGGAGCAGGGGAGGGACGAGAGGGGACAATGAGAACACAGGGTGAATAGAGATTAGACAGAGGGGACAGGAGGAACACAGAAGGGACAGAGATAAGTCTGAGGGGACAGGGAGAGCCCAGAGGGAACAGGAGGAACACAGCGGGAACAGACACAAGACCGAGGAGACAGGGAGAGACCAGAGGGACAGGAAGAATACAGAGGGAAGAGAGATTAGACAGAGAAGACAGGGAGAGATCAGAGGGGACAGGGAGAACACGGAGGGAAGCGTAATAAGTCAGAGGGGACAGGAGGAACACAGAGGGAAGAGAGATAATCAGATGGGACAGGAAAAACACAGAGAGATACCAGAGGGGTCAGGGAGAACACAAAGGAAAGAGAGATTTGACAGAGGATATAGGGAGAGACCAGGGGGACAGGAAGAAAACTTTGAAGACAGAGAGAGACGAGAGGGTACAGGGAGAACACAGAGGGAAGAGAGATAAGACAGAGGGGTCAGGGAGAGACCAAAGGGGCAGGAGGTACATAGAGATGACAGAGAGAGACGAGAGGGGACAGGGAGAACACGGAGGGAAGAGAGATAAGACAGAGGGGACAGGGAGAACACAGAGGGAAGAGGGATAAGACAGAGGGGACAGGGAGAAACCAGAGCGGACAGCGAGAACACAAAGGGAAGAGAGATTAGACAGAGGGGAGAGGGAGAACACAGAGGGAAGAGAGATGAGACAGAGGGGGCAGGGAGAGACCAGAGGGTACAGGAAGAACACAGAGAGGACAGAGAGAGACCATATGGGACAGGAAGAACCCGGGGGAAGAGAGATAAGACAGAGGGGACAGGAAGAACACGGAGAGGACAGAGAGAGACCAGAGGGAACAGGTAGAACACACAGGGAAGAGATATTAGACAGAGGAGACAGGGAGAGACCAGAGGGGACAGGGACAACACAGAGAGAAGAGAGATTAGGCGTAGGAGACAGGGAGAGACCAGAGGGGACAGGGAGAATACAGAGGGAAGAGAGATTAGACAGAGGAGAAAGGGAGAGACCAGAGGGGACAAGGAGAAGACAGAGGGATGAGAGATTAGTCAGAGGAGACTGGTAGAGACCAGAGGGGACAGGGAGAACACAGATTTAGGAGACATTAGACAGAGGGCACAGGGAGAGAGCAGAGGGTACAGGGAGAACACAGGGGAGAGAGATAAGACAGAGGGGACAGGGAGAGACCAGAGGGGTCAGGAAGAACACAGAGAGCGACCAGAGAGGACAGGGAGAACTCAGAGGGAAGAGAGATAAGTAGAGGGGACAGGGAGAGACCAGGCGGGACAAGGAGAACCAGAGGGAAGAGAGATTAGACAGAGGAGACAGGGGGAGACCAGAGGGCACAGGAAGAACACATAGGGAAGAGAGATTAGACAGTGGCAACAGGGAAAGAGCAGAGGGGACAAGGAGAACACAGAGGGAAGAGAGATTAGACGGTGGGGACAGGGAAGAAGCGGAGGGAACAGGGAGAACACAGAGAGAAGAGAGATAAGACAGAGGGGTCAGGGAGAGACCAGATGGTACAGGAAGAACGCAGAGGGAAGGGAGATTAGACTGAGGAGACAGAGAGAGACCAGAGGGGACAGGGAGACACCAGAGGGTACAGGGAGAACGCAGAGGGAAGAGAGATTAGACAAAGGAGAGAGAGAGAGACTAGAGGGGACAGGAGGAACACATAGGGAAGAGAGATAAAACAGAGGAGACAGGGAGAGCAGAGGGGACAGGAGAAACATAGAGAAGAGAGAGAGAGAGACGACAGGGGACAGGGAGAACACAAAGGGTAGAGAGATTAGACAGGGGAGATAGGGAGAGACCAGAGGGGACAGGAAGAACACAGAGAGAAGAGAGATAAGACAGAGGGGACAGGGAGAAACCATAGGAGACAGGGAGAACACAGAGGGAAGAGAAAAAAGACAGTGGTAACAGGAAGAACATAGAGAGACCAGAGGGCACAGGGAGAACAAAGAGGGAAGAGAGATAAGACTGAGGAGCCAGGGAGAACACAGATGGGACAGAGAGAGACCAGAGGGGACAGGGAGAACACAAAGGGAAGAGAGATTAGACAGAGGAGATGAGGAGAGACCAAAGGGGACAAGAAGAACACAGAGGGTAGAGAGATTAGACAGAGGAGACAGGAGGATCACAGAGGGAAGAGAGATAAGACAGAGGTGCCAGGGAGAGACCAGAGCGGACAGGGAGAACACAGAGGGAAGGGAGATAAGACAGAGGGGTCAGAGACAAACCAGAGGCGACAGGAGGATCACATAGGGAAGAGAGATTAGGCAGAGGAGACATGGAGAGACCAGAGGGGTCAGGGAGAACACAGAGGGAAGAGAGATTAGACAGGAGACAGGGAGATACCGAGAGGGGACAAGAACACACACGGAAGGGAGATTAGTCAGAGGAGACAGACAGAGAGCAGAGGGGACAGGGAGGACACAGAGGGAAGAGAGATAAAACAGAGGGGAAAGCGAGAGACCAGAGTGGACAAGGAGAACACAGACGGAACAGATATTAGAAAGAGGAGTAGGGAGAGACCAGAGGGGACAGGGAGAACACAGAGGGAAGAGAGATAAAACAGAAGGGAAAGCGAGAGACCAGAGTGGACAAGGAGAACACAGAGGGAACAGAGATTAGACAGAGGAGACAGGGAGAGACCAGAGAGGACAGTGAGAGAGCAGAGGGGACATGGAGGACACAGTAGACAGAGAGACCAGGGGGGACAGGGAGAACACAGAAGGAAGAGAGATAGGACAGAGGGGACAGGAAGAGACCAGAGGAGACAGGAAGAACACAGTGGACAGAGAGAGACCAGAGATGACAGGGAGAACACGGAGGGAATAGAGGTGTGGCAGAGGGGGCAGAGAGAGACCAGATGGGACGGGAAGAACACAGAGGACAGAGAGACACCAGAGTGGTCAGGGAGAGAGCAGAGGGCAGAGGAAGAACACAGAGGGAAGAGAGATTAGACAGCGGGGCAGGGAGAAAGGAGAGGGGACAGGGAGAACACAGAGGGAAGAGAGATTAGACAGTGGAGACAGGGAGAGACCTGAGGTGTCAGGAAGAACACAGAGAGGACAGGGAGAACACAGAGGGAAGAGAGAAAAGACAGAGGGGACGGGACGGGACCAGAGGGGACTGGAAGAGCACAGAGGACAGAGAGAGACCAGAGGGGACAGGAAGAACACAGAGAGGACAGAGAGAGACGAGAAGTGTCATGGAGAATACAGAGGGAAAAGAGATTAGACAGAGGAGACAGGGAGAGACCTGAGGGGACAGGAAGAACACACGGAGGACTGAGAGAGTCCGGAGGGGACAGGGAGAACACAGAGAGAAGTGAGATGAGACAGAGGGGGGAGGGAGACACCAAAGGGGACAGAGAGAGACCAGATGGGACAGGAAGAACCCAGGGGGAAGAGAGATATGACAGAGGGTACAGGGCGAGACTAGAGGGGACAGGAAGAACACAGAGAGGACAGAGAGACCAGAGGGGACAGGGAGAAAACAGAGGGAAGAGAGATAAGACAGAGGGGACAGGAAGAACACAGAGAACAGAGAGAGACCAGAGGGGACAGGGAGAACATAGAGGGAAGAGAGATGAGACAGAGGGGGCATGAAGAGACCAGAGGGGACAGGGAGAGACGAGAGGGTACAGGGAGAACACAGAAGTAAAAGAGATTAGACAGAGGAGGCAGGGAGAGACCAGAGGGGACAGGAAGCTCACAGAGAACAGAGAGAGACCAGAGGCGACAGAATGAACACAGAGGGAAGAGAGATGAGACAGAGGGGGCGGGAAGAAACCAGAGGGGACAGGAAGAACACAGAGAGGACAGAGAGAGACAAGAGGGGTCAGGGAGAACATAGAGGGAAGAGAGATTAGACAGAGGAGACAGGGAGAGACCAGAGGGGCAGGAAGATCACAGAGGACAGAAAGAGACCAAAGGGGACAGGGGGAACACTGAGGGAAGAGGGATGAGACAGAGGGGGCAAGGAGAGCAGAGTGGACAGGAAGAATATCGAGAGAAGACAGAGTGGCCAGGGAGAGATGAGAGGTGACAGGAAGAACACAGGAGACAGAGAGAAGACACGGGATACAGAGGGAACATGAGGAACATTGAGGAAACAGGGAGAAGGCAGAGTGGGCAGTGAGAGACAGGAGGGGACAGGAAGAGACCAGAGGGAACATCAAGAACACTGAGGAAACAGGGAGAAGGCAGACGGGGGCAGGGAGAGAGCAGAGGGGACAAGGAAGAACACGGGGTGTGAGAGAGAAGACAGAGGGAAAGGAAGAACACACAGGCAATAGGGAGAAAACAGAGGCGACAGGGAGAGGCCAGAGGAGACAATAAGAACCCAGGGGGGACAGAGAGAAGAAAGAGTGAGTAGGGAGAGACCTGAGGGAACAGGGAGAACACTGCGGGTGCAGAGGGAAAGCAGAGGGCACAGAAAGATCACAAAGGGGACAGCGAGGAGATAGAGGAGGCAGGAAGAAATCAGAGTGAATAGGAAGAACACAGAGGGAACAGAGAGATAGCAGAAGGGAGAGGGTGAGACGAGATGTGACAGGAAGAACACAGAGTGAACAGTGGGAAGACAGAGGCCACAGAAAAATCACGAAGGGGACAGAGAGGACACAGAGGAGGCAGGGAGGGATCAGAGGGGATAGGAAGAACACAGAAGGAATAGAGAGAAAACAGATGGGACAGGGAGAGACCAGATGGGACAGGTGGAATACAAAGGGGGTACAGAGAGACAAGACAGAGGTTGCAGGGAGATACCAGAGGGGACAGGAAGAAGACAGAGTAGACAGAAAGAAGACACAGGTTACAGAGGGGATGCTGACGCGCCCTTCTTAAATCCTACTACTACTACTACTACTACTACTACTACTACTACTACTACTACTACTACAGAGGGGACAGGAAGAACACAGAGGGAACAGAGAGAAGACAGAGGAGGCAGGGAGAAATCAAAGGGTACAGGAAGAACAGAGAGAGGAGAGAGTGGAGACACGGGGGCAGGGAGAGGCCAGAGGGCGCAGAAGAAAGCAGAGGGAGCAGTTAGAAAACAGAGTTTACAGGAGATAGCAGAGGGGACAGGATGAACACAGAGAGGACAGAGAGAGACCAGATTGGACAGGGAGAACACATAGGGAAGAGAGACAAGACAGAGGGGACAGGGAGAGACCAGAGGGTACATGAAGAACACAGGGAGGACAGAGAGAGACCAGAGGGGACAGGGAGAACACAGAGGGAAGAGAGATAAGACAGAGGGGCAGGGAGAGGCCAGAGGAGACAGGAAGAACACAGAGGACAGAGAGTGACCAGAGGGGACAGGGAGAACACAGAGGGAAGAGAGATAAGACAGAGGGGACAGGGAGAGACCAGAGGGGACAGAAAGAACACAGAGTGGAGAGAGAGGAACCAGAGGGGACAGGGAGAACATAGAGGGAAGAGAGATAGGACAGAGGGGACAGGGAGAGACCAGAGGTGACAGGGAAAACACAGAGGGAAGAGAGATAAGTGAGAGGGGACAGGAAGAACACAGAGGGAAGAGAGATAAGACAGAGGGGACAGGGAGAGACCAGAGGGGACAGGAAGAAACAGAAAGGACAGAGAGAGACGAGAGGGTACAGGGAGAACACAGAGGGAAGAGAGATAAGACAGAGGAGACAGGAAGAACACAGAGAGGACAGAGAGTGACCAGAGGGGACAGGGAGAACACAGAGCGGAGAGAGAGGCACCAGAGGGGACAGGGAGAATACAGAGGGAAGAGAGATAAGACAGAGGGGACAGGAGGAACATAGAGAGGACAGAGAGAGACGAGAGGGGCAGGGAGAACACAGAGGGAATAGGGATTAGATAGAGGAGACAGGGAGAGACCAGAGGGGACAGAGGACAGAGGGGGCAGGGAGAAGACAGAGGGGTTTAGGGAGAGAACATAGGGGATATAGAAAGCACAGATAAGACAGGGATAGAACATAGGGGACAGAGAGAGCACAGAAGGGACAGGGAGAGAACAGTGGGTACATAGAGTGGAGAGAGAGAAGAGGTAGGGCACAGAGAGAACAGAAAGAGAACAGAGGGGACAGAGAGAGCACAGAGGAAACAGGGAGAGAATAGAGAGGTGAGAGAGTGAGAGAGAGAGATAGAAATGACAGAGGAGACAAGGAGAAAACAGAGGTACATTGAGAGGACAGGTGGAGTACAGAGGGAACAGAGAGGAGAGGGAGAGAACAGAGCGGACAGCAAGAGCACAGTGAGAACAGGGAGAGAAGACAGGGGACAGGAAGAGCACAGAGAGAACAGGGAGAGAACGGAGGGGACAGGGAGAGCATAGAGGGGCTTGGAGCGCACAGAGGAGAGAGGGAGAGAATAAAGGGTACAGAGAGAGAGAGAGATAGATAGCAGATGGGACAGGAAGAGAACAGAGGGGAGAGAGAGAGCACAGAGAATACCCGGACAGCACAGAGGAGGCAGGGAGAAAACAGAGATGAGAGGAAGAGCACAGTGAGAACAGGGAGAGAACACAGGGGACAGGCAGAGCACAGAGGGGTTAGGGAGACAACAGAGGGGACACAGAGAGCACAGAGGAGACTGGGAGAGGATAGAGGTTATATAGAGAGTACAGAGAGAACAGGAAGAGCACAGTGGGGAGAGGGAGAGAACAGAGAGGACTGATAAAGGACAAAGGGGTCAGGGAGATTATAGAGGGAACAGAAAGAGAAGAAAGGGGACAGTGAGGACATTAAGAGTACAGAGGGAACAGGTAGTGATGAGAGGGAAGAGGTGGAAACAGAGGAGATAGAGAGTGGACAGAGGGGACAGGGAGAGAATAGAGGGAACAGGGAGGGAACAAAGGGTTCAGAGAGAGGACCGAGAGGATAGGAAGAGCACAGAGGGAACAGGTAGAGAAGAGAGGGGACAGGGAGAGAACAGAGGGGAGAGAAGAGATGGCACATAGAGGACAGAGAGGACAGGAGGAGCACAGAGGGGACAGGGAGAGAACAGGGTTGACAGGGAGAGCACAAAGGGAACAGAAAGAGAACAGAGGGTAGAGCACAGAGAAGACTTGGAGAGTACAGAGGAGGCAGAGAGAAAACAGAGGGGACAGGGAGAGGACAGGAGGAGTACATAGGGGATAGAGAGGGCACAGGGGGGAAGGAAGAGAACAGAGAGGAAGGAAGAGCACAGTGAGAACAGGGAGAGCAGAGAGGAGACTGGCTGGGAATGGAGGGGACAGAGAGACAACAGAGAGGACAGGAAGAGCACAGAGAGAACAGGGAGAGCAGAGAGGAGAGTGGCTGGGAATGGAGGGGACAGAGATAGAACAAAGGGTACAGAGAGAGGACAGGAAGAGCACAGAGGGAGCAGGTAGAGAACAGAGGGGACAGAGAGAGGACAGAGCTTACAGGGAGAAACAGGGGAAAGGGAGAGAACAGAGGTTAGGAACAGCACAGAGAGAAGAGGAAGAGAACAGAGGCGATAGAGAGAGCACAGTGGAGACTGGGAGAGCACAGATGGGAGAGAGAGAGGAGAGAGGGGACAGGGAGAGAATAGAGGGTAGAGGGAGAAACAGAAGGGATAGAGAGCGGACAGAGGGGACAGGGAGAGAATAGAGGGAGCAGGGAGAGAACAAAGAATTCAGGGAGAGGACAAAGAGGATTGGAAGAGCACAGAGGGAACAGGTAGAGAACAGATGGGCCAGGGAGAGAACAAAGGTGAAAGAGAGAGCACAGAGGAGACTGGGAGAGAAGAGAGGGGACAGAGAGAGGACAGGAAGAGCACAGAGTGGACAGGAAGAGAAGAGAGGGGACAGGGAGAGCACAGAGGGAACATAGAGAGAGAGCACAGAAGTGACACGGAATGAACAGGGGATACAGAGAGAGCAGTTGAGCAGAGGGAGCAGGCAGTTGAAATAGCACCATTTTTTTTTTATAGAATCACAATAATATTATTGTAACGAGCAGAGCTGGAAGATATTGCGTAAATAACGGAGGAATTAGGAAATAATAAGCATTTGTTTTGGCAGAGAATATGGCGATAAAAATTGAATGATCTTATGTCCAGGTCTGCTGTGGGTTACCCTGACTCTGATCTTTCAGTGTTTATCATGAAATCGTATGTATATCTTTACTAAAATTTAATGTACCACTTAGTTTGTGTTAGTGTACCCGAAGGATATTCTATACTCCATTTTGAATACCACTGGTATAGAGCACTGCATTTGAAGCATCTGACTAAACAACGATGTGAAATCAAGAGCATCTTGAGGCATAAACCTAAACTGTTGATGATGTTAGTTCTGTTTTATGCTGATGTGTGACATCACTCTCCCTGATGTGAGAAGGTAATTGTGAAGTCTTGGGGGCAGTGCTTGTATTGAAAAGAAACATCACCTTCTACACATTCGAAACGTTTTGTTTGCACTGCAGCACAGTTGAAATCCAGAGCTGTGAACCAAAGCGGCGTGGTGGGAGGAGTGGTGTTGGTCTTCGAGGCACAGGGTGACTTACCACTGTACATGGCATGATCGGCGTCTCACCGATTCTGCAATCACAGCCACACGCAGATCATGGAGAGACAGACACTGCACGGAGTCAGAGCAGAACTGCACCTTGAGTATTAAACACGTAGGGACGCTTGACCCTACCGCTGTTTAGCATCCAATGACTTCAGGCAGGACGAGATGATCGTCTACCTCACAGGGAAGGGTGAGTTTCATGCATGATTTACCATTGTCGAAAATAACTGCTGTCCTTGATGTTGCTGTGTCGTTTTTATGAGATGAGTGGAAGGAAGTAGTTCCACTAACAGCTGCATTGTTTGAGTTTTAAAGTTTAATAATTGTTAAGTAAATGTAATAAATAAATAAAAATTAAAACCCTCTGCATTGTTATGGCGTATTTCCTGCGACAGAAAGATATCAGTGTCCGAAATAATAATTATCTTTATAGATGATATTTGTGTTATTATAATGACTTTGAAACTGACTGCATGAGTATGTGGTTTAAAACAAATAAACTGTTGTTCAATATACACTGGCGGTCAGAAGTTTTCGGAATTAATAAAAATTAATTTATATTGAAATACGGAGAAAACGAATTGGAAAGAAATGTAAAATGCTCCTGGTGATTATAGAGAAAGCTTTCAATGTTGTAAGGTATCATTTCTTCTTGAGCATAGTTCGTTGCAATGCATGTCAGTGGTTGAAAGCTAACCTTTCAAGAGTGAACTACAGGCATCCAAAGGGCGTCCAAATAGCTACAATTCTAACTCGCATTATTCACAGATTGTAAATGTTATGCTCTGTGTAATATGTTGGAACGGTAAATGTTGCAGAAATGCTCTATCTTGTAAATTTATATTGGCTCATGTTGTCATTATTTCTGCCAGTATAAATTTACAAGATAGAGCATGACCTATTATAGAACAATTAATCTATTTCCATAAAATATAAGAAAGAACTTTAAATTATTATATTGTCATCACTGATTAACTTTACTCATATATATAAATAATAAATATATACCCTGGCCACCAAAGTATTCTCTTCAACCAGAATCAAATACCTTATATGATTTATAACCCAAGAATAAAGGTGTTCTAACAATAGGAGCAGTTTTTGCTATTATAGCAGGATTCATCCAATGATATCCATTATTTACAGACCTAACTATAAATCCAAAATTATTAAAAGCACAATTTGCAATTATATTTTTAGGAGTAAATATAACATTCTTTCCCAAATTAATGTATACAGTATTTTGCTTTGTAAAATGACACAATTTATATTTTTCTCTTGGAAACGGATATTTTAAAATGGCTTTATCATATAATCAAATTTGATTGAAACAGAGCTTCCGGGCTAAGATGCCGTGGTCTACTGGTGCTGATGTTACCAGACGTTTCGTCTACTTCTACGGCAGACATCTTCAGTGGTTAGGTATCCTCGGTCGAAGTCTTCTGCTCGGGATACCTGTAGCAACTGATGACCTGACTGGTTGCTCGTCCTTATTTATAGCGCCGAGACTTGGTGTTCCGTTGTCGCGGCGGTCCGCGCCCGTCAGATCGTGACCTTGGACTGGCCGTGGCGTTGATTGGTCGCGGCGGCTCGCACCTGCTCGGTCCCGGTGGCCTTGGGCTGGTCGTGGCGCACAGTTGTTGCGGCGGTCCGCGTTCGCTAGAATGCGGTGGCCTTGGGCTGGTTGTTGTGTTCCAATATCGTGGCGGACAGCACTCGCAGGATTTCGGTTTCCATCCGTCGTACCGTCGCTGTGCACAGGTTTTGTACGAGTCCGTTTCAGGACAGGATGCCAGCAGTTGTTAAGTTTCAGACCCTCTTCTTTACGGTTGAAATTGTTTGGATGTTTATGGATTTCAATCGCTTCCCTGAATAGGCGGGGGAAGTAATTGGACGTGTTGCTGAGGATGTCTGTTTCTCGGAACTGTATGTCGTGCCTCCCATCCTGAAACGCATGTTCCGCCACTGCAGATTTATCCAGCTGTCCCAATCTGCAGTTCCGTTCGTGTTCCACTAGTCTAGTTTTGACGCTACGTTGTGTAGTGCCTATGTATACGGCACCGCAGGAGCACGGAATCCTGTATACACCTGCGGCAACCAACTTGTCTCTCTTGTCCTTTACCGATCTCAGCATGTTACGGACTTGTTGGGTCGGCAGGAAAACCGTGTCTACATCGTGCCGTTTTAATATCTTGCCGATCCGGTCCGTGACATTCTGATGATACGGGAGGAAGACCGTGCCCTTCTTCTTCTGCTGGACTAGAGTGTGGCTTTGGGATGGCCCGTTCAGATCTCTCCTGGGATGCATGGCCCTCCTAATCTCCGGAGCTGAGTACCCGTTACTGCTTAGCGCAGCTCTTAAGTGGGCCATTTCTTGTCGGAGATGTTGTGGTTCTGAGATTTTCTGCGCTCGCTCAATCAGAGTCTTCATCATGGCTCGTTTTTGACCAGGATGATGGTTTGAGCTCTTGTGTAGGTATCTATCGGTGTGGGTGGGTTTCCGATAGACGCTGTGTCCTAGGGTACCGTCCGGTTTCCTGTGGACCAACACATCCAGGAACGGTAACCTTCCGTCTGATTCTAATTCCATCGTAAACTGGATCTGTTTGTGGACCCCATTTAGATGGTTGAGAAAATCCCTTAGTGCTGGTTCTCCATGTCTCCACACCACAAATGTGTCGTCCACGTAAATGTGTCCCAGAGGACATTGTAGCGCTATTCCAACTGGTGCTCACTACTACGTATTTTCAATGGAATGGGGACTTCTATGAACAGACAGACGGAGTAGCCATGGGCAGCCCTCTTAGCCCGATGGTTGCCAACTTCTACATGGAGTCCTTTGAAGATACTACACTCAACGCCACGACACGAAGACCTGAATGCTGGTTCAGATACGTGGACGACACATTTGTGGTGTGGAGACATGGAGAACCAGCACTAAGGGATTTTCTCAACCATCTAAATGGGGTCCACAAACAGATCCAGTTTACGATGGAATTAGAATCAGACGGAAGGTTACCGTTCCTGGATGTGTTGGTCCACAGGAAACCGGACGGTACCCTAGGACACAGCGTCTATCGGAAACCCACCCACACCGATAGATACCTACACAAGAGCTCAAACCATCATCCTGGTCAAAAACGAGCCATGATGAAGACTCTGATTGAGCGAGCGCAGAAAATCTCAGAACCACAACATCTCCGACAAGAAATGGCCCACTTAAGAGCTGCGCTAAGCAGTAACGGGTACTCAGCTCCGGAGATTAGGAGGGCCATGCATCCCAGGAGAGATCTGAACGGGCCATCCCAAAGCCACACTCTAGTCCAGCAGAAGAAGAAGGGCACGGTCTTCCTCCCGTATCATCAGAATGTCACGGACCGGATCGGCAAGATATTAAAACGGCACGATGTAGACACGGTTTTCCTGCCGACCCAACAAGTCCGTAACATGCTGAGATCGGTAAAGGACAAGAGAGACAAGTTGGTTGCCGCAGGTGTATACAGGATTCCGTGCTCCTGCGGTGCCGTATACATAGGCACTACACAACGTAGCGTCAAAACTAGACTAGTGGAACACGAACGGAACTGCAGATTGGGACAGCTGGATAAATCTGCAGTGGCGGAACATGCGTTTCAGGATGGGAGGCACGACATACAGTTCCGAGAAACAGACATCCTCAGCAACACGTCCAATTACTTCCCCCGCCTATTCAGGGAAGCGATTGAAATCCATAAACATCCAAACAATTTCAACCGTAAAGAAGAGGGTCTGAAACTTAACAACTGCTGGCATCCTGTCCTGAAACGGACTCGTACAAAACCTGTGCACAGCGACGGTACGACGGATGGAAACCGAAATCCTGCGAGTGCTGTCCGCCACGATATTGGAACACAACAACCAGCCCAAGGCCACCGCATTCTAGCGAACGCGGACCGCCGCAACAACTGTGCGCCACGACCAGCCCAAGGCCACCGGGACCGAGCAGGTGCGAGCCGCCGCGACCAATCAACGCCACGGCCAGTCCAAGGTCACGATCTGACGGGCGCGGACCGCCGCGACAACGGAACACCAAGTCTCGGCGCTATAAATAAGGACGAGCAACCAGTCAGGTCATCAGTTGCTACAGGTATCCCGAGCAGAAGACTTCGACCGAGGATACCTAACCACTGAAGATGTCTGCCGTAGAAGTAGACGAAACGTCTGGTAACATCAGCACCAGTAGACCACGGCATCTTAGCCCGGAAGCTCTGTTTCAACTAGACACCGGCCGTGAAAGCCTGCATGCTAAGATTAATCAAATTTGAGTCACTAGGTTTGGTTTTCTTACATTTTCTTGTAACTTGGTATTTTTGCCGTTACTCTTAGACTAAAAAAAAAAAAAAAAAAGAAAAAAAATCCACTTTGTACGATGGTTGAAACTTATCAGAGCAGACAAACACAATAGTCATGGACGTAGGTGAACTTAAAAAGCAGAGGGCATGAACATAGTTACCAGAACCAAGAAGAATTTGCAGTGTAATGTAAGTCATAAGAAGAATATCTCTATGTCAATAGACTGAAGCGAAGCTTAAGGTCAATTAGGATGGAGGAAATAATTAAAATACCGATATATATTTAAATATATTGCAAATTATATATATTCCAATAAATATATCCATGTAACCAAACGATTATGAATATAAATAATGTTGTGTTGGCAAGTGAATTTTTTTTTTTTTTTAAGAAACAGATGTCATTTATTTTTTACATTTCTACTTTTGGTTAATAGCTAGTATCCCACCCTCTTTTTTGTTAAGTAAAAATTTTGTCGATTGAGTCTATATAAATGGTAGTTTCAAGCGTTGTTACGTCAAGAGTAATGAAGTAAGAATTCGTTGATTCACCTTACTGAGTTCAGTAAAGGATAGGCTACTGCAGTTAATAGATGAATACAAAATGCAATTGAACAGGTAATAGGGAACAGAAGGTTTCCAAGGCAGTTTTTTCTCCCCTCACCCATCCGCCGTGTGATTATAAACATGTGAGAATTGTTGGAGAAGGAAATATGTAGATATATTTGTATTGTAAAGCATTAATTATTCTGAAATTTGAAAAGTGCAAAAGGGGCCAGTTTGTGTTATTCCTTCCACTTCCTGTACACTCCGGACTGCTGGTGCTTCATTGCTCCTACTGTCTTTGGACTGGTGGTGCTTCATTGCTCCTACTGTCTTTGGACTGCTGGTGCTTCATTGCTCCTACTGTCTTTGGACTGCTGGTGCTTCATTGCTCCTACTGTCTTTGGACTGGTGGTGCTTCATTGCTCCTACTGTCTTTGGACTGGTGGTGCTTCATTGCTCCTACTGTCTTTGGACTGGTGGTGCTTCATTGCTCCTACTGTCTTTGGACTGCTGGTGCTTCATTGCTCCTACTGTCTTTGGACTGGTGGTGCTTCATTGCTCCTACTGTCTTTGGACTGCTGGTGCTTCATTGCTCCTACTGTCTTTGGACTGGTGGTGCTTCATTGCTCCTACTGTCTTTGGACTGGTGGTGCTTCATTGCTCCTACTGTCTTTGGACTGCTGGTGCTTCATTGCTCCTACTGTCTTTGGACTGGTGGTGCTTCATTGCTCCTACTGTCTTTGGACTGGTGGTGCTTCATTGCTCCTACTGTCTTTGGACTGCTGGTGCTTCATTGCTCCTACTGTCTTTGGACTGGTGGTGCTTTATTGCTCCTGCTGCCCTTTCATTACATACAGGTTAGAAGGACGAAGAGGTGAGATATACCCGGGTCTCAAACATCGAAGACGTGATAGCCACCACATGTCTCCGATATCCGTATTTCAGGAGGAGTGAGTGTTCTGCAGAACATGCAGTAAAAATAGCAGCTTCTTAGCATGAAATTTGTGGGAGCATATAGAATTTGAATGTGAGTAAATGCAGGAAAATAAAAGTGTGGAAATATGACTTTAAAATGTTGATTTTCTGTGACGAAATCCTATTTGTGATTGTGAAATATAAGTGAAACATGAGTTCTGAGAGCGATTATATTGATAAAATGTGGTGAACGTATAAATGAAAGATGTCTATTTATATTTGTTTGCAAAAAAGGGAAATAGTTTTTATAATTGATATAATTTCACCCATCTCTTCCTTAAAGGGGAGGATGTGGGCAATATTATATAAAAAATAGCGTGTTAAAAGTTTAGTCCACCTAGAAGTTGTGTTTAGTATTTAAATCCCAAAAGACACAAATAAGGCTTTGTGGTAGACTTGAAAGTTATTTTACAGAAATGTTAAATTTTCTGAAATCATATTGTGATTACAGTCATGCTATTTCGCACACAAGTTAATGTAACCAAGATGTATCAATTTATGCAAGGACATTTTAATAGCTTAGAAGTAATTTTTTATTTGTCACTACTATATTTTGTCATATATTTTGCCGACTATTTTCCCGTTATTTTATTGTCTAGTTTCTCTTCCATTTTCTCTCTATCTCTCTTGTATTTTGTGATCAATTTTGTGCGATATGTCCCAGAGTATTTTGCCTCTTTTGTGTTCTGGTTTCCCGTCTATTTTGTCCTCTATTTTGCAGTGTATTTTTTCTGCATTTTGTCTCTATTTCCTCTTTATATTGAACTCTATTTTCCTTTGTTATCTCCTCTATTTTGCATTTATTTCTCCTGTAATACCTCCTTTATATACCGTCTATTTTGCCTTCAATTTCTGCTTTATTTTGTTCTTAATTCTCCCTGAAGTGTCCCCTCTATTTTCTCTTGTATTATGTGCTGTATTTTCCAGTGTCTCCTTTATTATCCCCTCTAGTTTCCATTCTATTTCCTCCTCTGTTGTTCCTCTTTTGCCAGAATTTTGTCCTCTGTTTTCCCTGTAATTTTCAATTGTTTTGTCTATAATTTGTAATTTTTCCTCTCTATTTACTCCTGTATTTTGGCATGTATTTTCTGCTCTATTTTCTCTCCTATTTTCTTCTTTATTTCCGTAATGTTTTCATCTCTATTTTCTCTGCATTTTGTTCTCTATTTTTGCATCTATTTTCCAGTCTATTTTCTTCGCTATTTTGTTTTATAATGTATTGTGTATTCTTTGCTTTACTTTCTTATCGCTTTGGCAGTACTTTCCTTTCTTTTTCACCTCTATTTTCTGTCTATTAACCCTTTACTTGTCTATCTTCTCGTTTATTTTATTCTCCATTTGTCCTCTATTTTACCCTGTATATTCTCTTCTATTACTGCATATTTTCTGTCCATTATTGCTATGTTTTCTGCTTTATTATTCCGTCTATTTTGTGCTCAAATTTCTATCTACTTTGTGTTCTTCTTCCATTTTCCGTCTATTTTCTCCTGTATTGTCTCTCTATTTTCTCAACTATTATTATCTTCTCTGTTCTCTCTCTCTCTTATCTCTCGCTAGAGGAAATAGAAGGAAAATGGATGAGAAGGTACAGAGGAAAACAGAGGGGGTAATAGAAGAGAAAATGGAGAGGAAATTAGAGGATAAAGAGGAGGAAATAGAAAGAAAATGAAGGCAAAATACACTGGAACATAGAGGATGTAAAGGGAAAATACAGGAGCAAATGAAGAGAAAATATAAGGGAAAAATAGAGAGGAGATTAGAGGAAAGAATAGAAAAATTGAGGGAATAATAGAGAAGTGAAGAGGTATAATAGACGAAAAATAGGGGGATAGTAAAGGAGAAAGTGTAGGGGATAATATAAGAAAAGTTGATAAGATAATAAAGTGACAAATAGGGAGAAACGTAGGGGAGAAAATAGAGAGGAAAATGGAGTAGAAAAAAGAGAGTGTAGAGGGGAACATAAAGGGGATAATAGAGGAGAAAATACAGGGGATAATAGAGTGAAGAAAACAGAGGAGGAAATATAAGGCAAAGTAGAGGGAGTAATAGAGGATGAAATAAAGGAGAATATAGAGATGGAAAACAGAGGAGAAAATAGGTGGATATTAAGAGAAAAGAAATGGAAAATAGAGGGGAAAATACAAGGAAATATAGAGGAGAAAATGGATAGGAAAATAGGAGGAATATAAAAGTGTACATGAGAAAGTAGAGGTTATAATAGAGAGGATAAGCAGGAGAAAATAGAAATTGAAAGGAAATTAGAGGGATAATAGAGGAGGAAAAAGAAGAAATTTGAGGATAATATAGAGGGAAAAATGGAGTGGAATAGATAGACGAAAATAGATCGAAATAGAGAGAAAAGAGAGGAGCAATAGACGAGAAAAGACAGGGGGAAAAGGTAGGAGAAAATAGAGTGGAAAATATATGGGATAATAGAAGTGGAAAGAGAGGGAAAGTAGAGAAAAATAGAGCAGAAATTGGAGGGATAATAGATGAGGAAATAAAGTAGAAAATAGATGGGATAATAAAGGAGAATGTAGATGGGAAAATGGAGAAAATAGAGAGGACAAACAGAGGAGAGAACAGTTGGGGAAATACAGGGGAAAAATAGAGGACAAATAGATCGATATAGAGAGAAAATGTATGAGTGAGAAAATAGAGGGGATAATAGATGAAAAAAGAGAGAAGGAAAAGGAGGCGAAAGTGAAGTAGATAATAGAGGGAAAGTAGAGGTAGGGGATAAAATATATAGGGGGTAAATAGAAGAGTAAAGAGTTAAGAGGAGAGATGTAGAGGACAAAGTAGAGGGATAATAGAGGAGAAAATAGAAGAGAATTTAGAGGGGATAATGAAGAGGAAAACAGGGGAGAAAATAGAGAGGATAATAGAGCGGGTAGTAGAGGAGAAAATAGGGGGATAATGGAGTATAAAGTAGAGGGAATTGTATTGGAGGAGAAAATAGGAGGGATATACAGAAGAGAAAACGGAGGAGAATATAGAGGTATAATAGAGTAGAAAATAGTGTGTAATAGAGCTGAACATTTGGGGAAAATAGAGGAGAAAATGGGGAGGATAATAGAGTTGAAAATAAAGGCGAAAATACATGGAAAGTATAGGCAATAATAGAGTGGAAAATAGAGGGAATAATTAATACCGACAATGTGTGTTTTTTTTTTTTTTTTTTTTTTTATAAGTTTTATATTGTGCGCCATGGAGTGAAATATGGACTCCGATTGTTCGTTTGTTCGCTAGACGGCGTCTCGAAGAGTCCGAGATGACGGTTAGGCAATGCTGCCAATAGAGCTATTTTATTAAATATTATTGAAAATTGTTTTTTTTTTGCCAACAACTTGTTTTCTCTTATATATTGCTGAAATAGGGATTTAGAAACTTTTAACGCTATAAAATAATGGTTTCTGTATTGATAATAAGGAATGAGACGAATTTTGAAGTACTGTTTAGGAATTTTTGGTGATACGTGTGTTGGCAATAACGAAATGCATGCATTGAGTGGAACATGAATATGGCCGACTTTTGTGAGGTGCGTAAATTTATTGTACTGTGTTTTTTGGAATACAAAATGGATATAAGTATGCCAGGTAAGAACATTTGAAAAAATTTTGGACTGTGAGAGTTATAAATCAGTTAGAGGTACTTGAGAAACCGTTGAATAAAGTTGAATGAATGTAGATGCGTAGTAGCTGTATCGAGGTTTCTGGAGCAATGGGTTGTAATGTAATATTGATGAATGTATCGTAATTTTTCGACGGTAACGTATAATTTAATTATATGATGTGTAGGTGACGTATAATTTAGTTATTGTCCGCGCAACTTATCTAGGCACCTGGATTCCCTAGTGCTCTCTCGCTGCCCCGTAGCTATCTGCTGGCTCCTGACCGTCGCTGCAGCAGTTGTACGTACAGTTACAAAAACATCATTCGGTATTTAATTTGAGTGCATTCTATGGGATATGGTAGGTGAAAGTATATGGTTTCACAAAATAACAAACATAAATAAATTACATTTTTCTTCTTCTTTGTGCTATACAGTATGATCACAACTCCAATTATTACAATATTCGTATATGGCCGTCAGCTACTGATGGTAAGCGATGCATGTAGTCTTTAACTAGAAGCACAGGTCTGTGTTGTTGGGTTTCCAAAAAGTTCACTTTTACATACAGTCATTATCAATATTCTTCTTCTTCCTCCTCCTCTTCCCTTCTTCATTATCATCATCATAGTCATCACTGCTGGTGTCGTCTAGACGTATTATAAAATCCATTTTAAATTGTTAGTGAAAACATTTGAAGCAAGTAAAGAGATACATTTCCAAATAAATCCCGAAAAGACAAAGTATATGATTACGTCTCGTGACTAGAACATAGTACAGCAACAGTAACAAATGTAAATGGCACTCAGAGGAAATTAAAAGCAGAATAAATAGGGGAAATGCCTGCTTTTATTAGGTTGAGAAGCTTTGTTATCCAGTCAGCTCTCAAAAAAGCTGAAAGTCAGAATTTATAAAACAGTATCGGTTGTTCTGTATGGTTGTGAAACTTGGACTCTCACTTTGAGAGAGAAAATATTTGGGACTAACAGGGGTGAAGTTACAGGAGAGTAGAGAAAGTTACACAACGCAGAACTGGACGCATTTTATTCTTCACCTGACATAATTAGAAACATTAAATCCAAACGTTTGAGATGGGCAGGACATGTAGCACGTGTGGGCGAATCCAGAAATGTATATAGACTGTTAGTTGGGATGCTGGAGGGAAAAGACCTTTGGGGAAGCCGAGACATTGATGGGAGGGTAATATTAAAATGGATTTGAAGGAGGTGGGATATAATTACTGTAGAGACTGGATTAATCTTGCTCAGGATAGGGACCGATGGCGGGCTTATGTGAGGGCAGCAATGAACCTCCGGGTTTCTTAAAAGTCGTAAGTAAGACATTTCTCTTTTGCCTCTTGATCGCAACAAACAACCACTGACCTTATTATCTCCCTCTCCTTACTGTGTACGCTATATTAAAATTAAATTATGGTTTATTTAACGACGCTCGCAACTGCAGAGGTTATATGTGCCGGAATGTTGTCCTGCAGGAGTCCTTTTACATGCCAGTAAATCTACGACATGATCTTGTCGCATTTACACACACACATGCCATCGACCTCGATCGGGATCGAACCGGCAATCTCGAGTATAGAAGGCGCGTATAATCTTGTTGCATCTCGTATTACTACCGGCCATTGCATAAATATGTCTTCACAGAACGCAAAATTACTGTAAGTATAGATCACACTAAGGAAGCAAATGTATTTTACCCGCCTCGTATAACATCCTTCCCTTCCCGGCCCGGTACCGCTAGAAGCGACCCCGCACCCCACTCTTTCAGCTGCCCAGATAAGTTGCGCGAACAGTACATGATGTGTAGGTCTACTGGTCTATAGTTCGCCATCTTGTCCGTTTTGAGTGATTTGTGATATAAAATAAAGAATATAGCATTGCGGATTAATATTCTTGAAGATATAATGCATTTAGTAGTAGTAGTAGTAGTAGTAGTAGTAAATCAGTTCCTGTATCTTGAGGTTTCATAGATTACCGAAGATTTAAACGACTTTTGTCATGTTTCAGGACATTTTGGGGCAGTTTGAGAATAGGTGTTTGATTCTGTGAAGTGACACAGAAGATGAGAAGATGGTAGTGAAGCTGCACTGTGAGAGGAGATGGGAGGCAACTGTGGAGCAAATTGCAGTGACGATACATGCATTAATTGGTAAATAAGGATTACAAACTAATGTCGATATTTAAATACAGTAAATTAGGAGTAAGAAGATGTGCGTGTTCTATTATCATTGCATATCTTGCTGTTTGATAGATTGCGAAAAATGTAAGGCACTTGAAAAGAAATGTGATTGTCACGTGTTGTATTGCAGGGTATTTTGGGGCAGTTGCGGACAGGAGGCAGCTCTGGGACAGGAGATGAGAGACAACTGTGGATGAAATACAGTCACGAAACATGAATAAACTGGTAAATATGAATTTGTAACTGGTGTCGATATTGAGAGACAGTAAATTAGCAGTAATAATAAAACAGTGACAGAAAATAGTTGAAAATTAAAATACCGGTTAGTGTGGATTTAGGTTCTGAAGATGTCCATGTTCTGTTATCACTGCATATGTTGCTGTTTCATAGTTTGCGGAAAATGTAAGCCTCTTGTAAAGAGATGTGATTGTTATGTGTCCTGTTGCAGGGTATTTTGGGGGTGGTTGTGGTCTGGAGACGGCTCTGGGACAGGAGATGGGAGACAGCTGTGGATGAAATAGCAGTGAGGAAATATGCATAAACTGGTAAAGATGGATTACTAGCTAGTGTCGATATTGAAACACAGTAAGTTAGCAGTAGTGATAATAATACTGATGGTGATGTGTCGTGTTGCAGGGTATTTTGGGGCAGTTGTGGACTGGAGGTGGCTCTGGGACAGGAGATGGAAGACAGCTGTGGTTGAGATACCAGTCGGAAAATGTGCATAAAGTGGTAAATATGAATTACTAATTAGTGTCTATATTGAAATATAGTGAATTAGCAGTAGTAATAATACAAAGACAGAATATAGTGTATTTAGTTTTGTGTTGTATTAACAGTGCAGTTCGGATAGCTTGCTGTTGATATGTGATTGTCATGTGTCTTGTTGCAGGGTATTTTGGGGCAGTTGCGGACTGGAAAAGGCTCTGGGACAGGAGACGGGAGACAGCTGTGGATGAAATACCAGTCAGGAAACATGCATAAACTGGTAAATATGAATTACTAACTAGTATTGAAATGTCGTGCTTTGGAAGTTTTGGGTAGAACTTGGATTTGGATTATTGACTCTGTGTACAGGGTGAAATTTGGAGAATAGACTCTTTAGGTTGCAAGTAACCAAGAAGTCAAATGTCATTTTAGTATTAGAAGAGGGGTGAAGCCACAGTAGTTGTGTGTTACGTATGGGACATTGTTGAACTGGAATATAATTTACAGTTTTTAAAAATACAGACTCACATATAATTGAACAGAATGCTCTTGCTTACATTACCGGTATACCAAACTGAGAAATCCAAAATCTCATTTCAGTGCAAAAAAAAAAATTAATACCTGTTACATATGGGACAGTAGAAAATCAGCCTTTATTAACTGGTTTATTTCCACTTAATTTTTTCTGAAATTACTTATAGTTAAAAATGCTTTTTGGTGCTCAGCATTACTTTACAATATATACTTAACATGTGCTATCAGACCAAAGATTTTCCTTTACATGTTCCGATCACAAAAATATAATTTCTGAAAAGTGTAAGTTACGTATGGGCCACACTAGTATTAAGTTGTCGTATTCAACTTAAGTAGTAGTAGTAGTAGTAGTAGTAGTAGTAGTTGTAGTAGTAGTAGTAGGTTTATTTTGCCTGGCAGAGTTAAGGCCATGAGGCCTTCTCTTCCATTCAACCAGGTTTCAATAATATACATGAAATACAAAATTTGATTACAAAACAACACAAAAGAAAATACCTTAGAAATTACATAAAATATAGTAGAAAATTACAATAGAAAAGATCGGTTATGTAATATATAAAATAAAGTAGAAAATTACACAATCAAAATCAGTTACATAACATAAAGGGGAATGTACACACACACACACAAATACACACACAAACACACAATTTATAAGACCTAAAATGCCTGAGATAAATACGACGATTAATTCACTTGAGATACATTATACAGTTAATATACTAATAGGAGAATACTTGTGAGTTACAAGACATAAAATGTTGATTAGCAAATTCGTACTAAATGGCATAGAAACACAAATGATTAAGAAATATATCAAGATACCGTAATAAAAAAAAAAGAAAAGAGAAGAAAAAAGAAGAAGAAGAGAGAGGAGAAAAAAATAACAACATGGTCATTTAAGATTACTTAGAAACTTCCGCAAGAGTCTAGTTCTGTTCATTAAAAACATTTCTAAGTAGTGTGTACGTAAAAGATTTTAGACTCTGACTGCTCCTGATTTCCTGTGACAAGGAATTCCAGGAACAAGCTGTGTGTATTGTGAAGGAAGCAGAGTAGAGAGATGTTTGATGGAATGGAATTGATAGAACATGGTTATGCTGTGAACGTGTATCACGGTTGTGGTGGGATGCTAAAAGTGTGAAGCGAGGAACTAGGTAAATAGGTGTGGAATTATTTAAAATCTGATACAGCAAACAGAGTGAATGAACTGAATGTCTCTCCCGAAAACGAAGCCAAGATAATTGAAAGAAATACTCGGAGACATGATCATAGCGATGGCTGTTAAAAATGAAACTAACACAAGCATTATGAACACGCTGAAGCCTCAATGACAATTCAACACTAAGATCATAATACAAAACATCGCAATAGTCAAAGTAAGGCATCACCAGGGTCTGTATCAAGATCTGTTTCAGTTTAGAAGGAAAGAAATTTTTCAGTCTTTTGTTTCAGAGTGTGCCTTACATACCGAAATTTTGAATTTTGGATTCAATCATCTTAATTTCATGAGCTGGAAGTGCAAATATTGGCATTTATTTTATTTTATTTTATTTAGCCCTTCCACAAGCATTTCTATGTTTTCATATGAGCACATGCATACATTGTGAACTTTGCATGATGGAAGTGCTTCTGATAATCTCAGTTTTTTAAAAACGGATAATCCTATTTTAAAATTATGATATATATTTTTTTTTTTTTTAGCAAACTTTAACTTAGCCCTCTTGAATTTTCACGATTAAAATATGCTTTTGTATTTGTTTCTGCTTTCGAGATTCACGATTTTTCACAGAAACATATTCCTTGTTTCCAGTGTTGTGCCCATTTCTGACACCAATTTTTGTTATACTAATTCTGACACCAGTATTTATTATACCATATCTGACACCAAAATTTATTGTTGAGCTCTATCATATCTGACACCAATATTTTGTTGTGCCACTTGCCACGACAAGGGCGGATGGCTTATCTTTGAGATAATCGCGAGTTATAATCTCTATCAAGATAACACAAACGAATCAGACACTGCGTTATACTTCCTGTCTAATATGATTTATAGACTGCACTTGCTTATGGATAGGAGGGGATTCCTACTTAGAATGTGATCTCAGGCTTTCGAAATAATCACAATTGTAGAAATTCATTATTACTAAGTTTATTAACAAGATATCAATTTACTACAGATAGATTATTAAATATTGAGATTGAATGACTTAGAAAGTATGAAAATTTCTGTTAATTCTAAAGTACCAAGAGGAACTATTTAAATGTTAAGTCTAAAGATTGAACTGATGATTTTACTTACAGTAGATAGTAGGGCGAACCCTGGTGCTGTTTGCAGAGGATGCCATTTCCTGGACGTTGGTGTTGGGAAGTTAAGACCGCTGTCTTGACCAATAACTAATGACTGTGCTTTGGATGTTTCATGTCCTTTTATAAATTCTCGAACCGCGTCTTTTGTGACGTAACAGAGTGACGCTATTTTACCCGCGAATCTTCTAAAAAGACGGTATTGCATTCACTAAACAGCACGCTTCTGATTCTTAACCATTATTTCAAATCGGCGTTTCCAGTCGTCACTAGGAACAATACAGATTTAAGGAACTCTCACAACTGAATCTCTGTTTCTGATTTACCAGTAACCAATAGAAATTGATGTCTCGCAAGAGACGCTGCATAATATATGTAGGCTATCTTTCGTTATATGTCAGCTGTTGCTAAGACTGAGTTCGTGATAAAAATGCAAGCGTACGCATGCCTGCCTTGTTCAAGGACTGGACTCTGCTGAGTTAGCTAAACTGTACTCTGTAATCTTTCGAAACAGGAAGCGATCTCTGTCATATGTCAAAGGCATGTCTTCAACTTTTAATAAGTATGATTTCATTACTTTAAAATAAAGTGAAACTATATTGCTTATGGTCATAACAAAGTTATGATTGCTTATCATAATCCTTGGGCACAACACCAGGTCTTATTCTGCTTATGTCATTCTTTCTGTAGAACTGTATCACTTGACACTTTTATTCTTCACTTAGTGCATGACCCCGTTTCTTTCTTTCCTTTAGATCACTTATCAAATAGAGTTTGTTTTCAGAAAGTATTTTCTACCTTTGAAGGTGACAGATTTTGAATGGTGTTGGAAAGAACATGAATTTGTTTTGTTGGAGATGTTGGGAGAAAAATTAAGTTATGGTTTATTTAATGACGCTTGCACCTGCAGAGGTTATATCAGCATCGCCTGTCTGCTGGAATTTTGTCCCGCAGGAATTCTTTTATATGCCAGTAAATCTATTGACATGAGCCTGTCGCATTTAAAGACACTGAAATGCCATCGATCTGGGCCGGGATCGAACCTGCAACCTCAGGCATAGAAGGCCAGTGCTGTACCAACTACGTTACTGAGGCTGAAGATTGCATTGAAGGCACTTGAATGCCTTACCTATTACTTGTGGTGAAAGCTTTGAAGTTGATGCTCTGTTATCTGAGGTTGAGCAGCTTGTAACTTTTTTCTCTCTCTTCCTCAAATTCTTTCTCGATCAATCTCTCTCTTATTCATTTTACGTCTCTTAAGTATTTCTAAATACTCTCTCTCTCTCTCCCTCCCTCCCTCCTTCTTTCTTTTTTTTCACTTTCCCGAAGCTCTGGATTTTCTTTATTTTATTTAATTTTGTTGCCTATGTTTTCTCACAGTAGGATGTAACATTTTGGATAATACTGAGCTGCCATTGTTGTGAATTTCTCCTCCAGATGTTTTGTCTGCTGGTCAGGGGATGACCACAGGTTTTGCTGAGACCAATGGGCAAGATTGTTAAGAAGTGAAGCATTTCAAGAGGACATCAGAAGGAGTGAAAGATTTCAAGAGGACTCGGGAGTGAAAGATTTCAAGAGGACATCAGGAGTGAAGGATTTCAAGAGGACATCAGAAGGAGTGAAAGATTTGAAGAGGACATCAGGAGTGAAGGATTTCAAGAGGACATCAGAAGGAGTGAAGGATTTCAAGAGGAATGTCCTCAGCTTAAGGTTGGAAAGATTTATAATGCACAATACATTAGAACAGATAATATATAGGGTGAACTGTAAGTATTGTAAAGTAGTATTCGGTAAACTTACATGGAAGAAATGAAATTTTTCAAGTCATATTTTAAAGCGATTGTGTTACGTTTCTTTTTTCGTTGCATACGTGAGCTGCATCTATGCAGACAGCTTTACAGTGTTGTCACAGCAGAATGAAAGCTTTGATTGGTTTGGATCAAATTTGTGTACATTTCATTTATTATTATAATACACCCCTCTCTTAAAGTGACTGAGCATATTGGGAATTAATTGAATAGCTTTCCCAAAATATGCTATGAGATGTTTAATATCAAATAATTTTTTTCTCGGAAAGAAAGCAGATTGGAGCAAAATTGTATTATAAAGTTTTTTGTTTTAAAGAACTGAATGTCTTGAAATTAATGTCATTGCTTATGGTTCATCCTGTAGATGTAAGAGCACCTATAGTGGGCAGGACACCTATAGTTGACACCAATGTTTAGAATGAGTTTGTGTTTTCTGTAAGGTTGACAGCTATATCAACTTGAGGTTCTCAACTTAATATTACATTTTACAACTAGTTTAAATATGCTTCTCACAGAGTGCATGAATATCCTTATTTTAGAAACTATAGTTGAGAGGTGCTGTCAACCTTAAGTACCCAATGTGTATTGAAGAAGAGGAAGCATTTTTTTTTTTTTTAGATGAAACAATTGAAGAATATTCCCAGCAATTAAGAGGTGAAGCACGTCTGTTGGAGAAACATGTAGCGTAGTTTGATGGGCAAATTGAAAACTTTGCAGGAAAATAATTGAGCCTGCTCCATAGAGGATTCTCTGAAAGATAGTGAAGACCCTACAGCTACAAGAAAACATAACAATAGATATGAATGTATTTTTTTTTATTTATATTTATTTTATTGCTAGTAAGTTATAAATGAATACAAGTTATTAAATACAATGAAAGATAAGCTACAACCTCAAATAGAAGCACCTAGGCCCACGACAGCACAGTCAGTTGAAGCAGAAACACAGATGCTAACAACACCACAGACTATTGAACTATTAGGAAGTCCTTCACTGTGAGAAGACAAAGCACCTGAAATGGCTTTCACAAGGAATGGTTTTGCGCCTTCACCATTCACCGTTGAAAAGGACTTTATTTTAACCTTGCCCTGCTGAAAGAAAAGCACTAAAATAGAAAGAGAGAAAGAATTCCTGCTGTAATTATCTCACCATAAGCATTAGAATATGTAAAAAAAAAAAAATGTAGGAAGGGAAGAAAGGAAGAGGGGGAGAGAAAGAGAGAGAGAGAGAGATGTCAGAATCAGCACGTTAGGCATACACGCTCATGATGACACATGGTAGGGAAAAAGATGGTGGGTGGGGAATATAGGAGAAAATGCTTGTGATGCATGTTAAGAAAAACGTGATGAGGCATATTTTGAAAATGAATGACAGGTGTCTGAGCTTGATAAAACATTGTAGGAAAATGGTCCTGGTGAAGCATATTAGGTATACATGCTCTTGATCCACGGTAGGGAAAAAGATTCCAGTTGTGAAATATAGATGAAAATGTGTGTTAAGAAAAATGTTCTGATGAGGCATATTATTAAATTAATGATAGGAGTCTGACATTGATAAAACATTCTATGAAAATTGTCCTGATGAAACATATTAGGGGAAAGAGGAATACATCGAGATTTACGGGTACCTCTGTATTGTTGAAGTAAAAATAATGGGTTGAAAAGTGTTAATGCAAGTAAAAGAGGATTTGAAGGAGATTAAAATAAAATTTCTTGGATATATTTGAATGATATAATTGGGTATGTGGAGACTCAAGAGTGGAGTATAAGGAGGGGGGGATGTTTTAAAGTATTTGTAATAAATTAATTAAAGTTGTTGTAAAGTAATAATACTAATACAATAAAAGCTTACGTTATATAAGGTGTTTTATTGTGTATTCCACTCACATAATGTTTTGAGACTATAAAAAAATATGTCAATTATAGGTGCATGTCAAGAGATTATTGTTAAATGTATTTTTCAATATAAAAATATTAATACATATGTAGATTAAAGTAGGGATTTGGAGATGTCAATTTTTTAAATTGTTTCATAGAGTAAAGTACAGTTGGAGGATAAAAAAAAAGTACATATTTCCTTAACATGTCGACTACTGGTGCTCTTACCTTATAGATTGAGTAGGAAAGACAAAGTAGATAGATATTGACTTACAATATGCCAGCTGATTGCAGTGAGATTTAACACCATGAGTATCCATCATGGTGTGCCTTAACATTTGTGTATTTAGGCGACACCATAACTGTATTTACGTTTTATTGCTGTTCTGCTATTTCTTTCTAATACTCTTTGTACACTCCTTTAATTACTTGCTATTTATGCAATGATGTTAATATTTGGTCTTTGTAAATGTCATCTGTAGTAGTGTCTATCTCTTTCTATTGTTATATATTAATTGTATCCTAGTTTTTTTTTTCCATGGTCCTGTTTTGTCCATAAGCATGCAGTTTTTTTCATTTACAAGTTGATGTAAAATTTGTAGTTATCACTATTAATGACTTTGTAGGTGCCTTTTAGTTTCCCTGCCACTCTTGACTATATGCTGCTTTATCTATCGGAACTATTTGCCCTAGTGAAATCATTGATTATGTAATATTTATGATTTAGTATTTGACGTACAATTTTCATTTTTTGTTTCGATCTTTCTTCCACTTTGACTTATGCTTTTCGCTATTCATTGGTACACTGTTACTATATAGTATTAGTGCTGATTGCTGTTTATTTCTGCCATATTTTGATCTTTATGTTAGTTACTATATATTTATAGTTGCATATCATTTTCTATTGGTATTATCCCTTGCATTCTCATCGTTGACTTTGTGTAAATACATTGGCTGGCCTTGTTCTTTCGTATCACTTACACCTTTTTGATGAACTAACTCTTCACTCTCTTCTGGCAGTGGTCTTCCACCTTTTTGATGAACTAACTCTTCACCCTCTTCTGGCAGTGGTCTTCCTTGTATCTGTGTTACTTATTTGATGTTTTGTGCTTTGTTGATGCATTTTTGAATCTCTCCTTCCTCTTGTGCCCTTCTCTTGTCTGTTGACTAACCTCGGTTTATACAATGAAAGAGTAATGGAACAGCCGCTATACTGGAGAATTACCACGGTCGCTTTGAACCGTGCCGTTACGTTTACCACCAAATTCAAGTAAATACACAATGTTGCCAACATAAGAACATGACGTTCGTGTGTGGTGTAGTTGGCGGGAGAAATTTTTTTTATCTCTTTCTCTGCCTCCTTCGTTCTGAACATTACTGAGAGATAGCACGAGTGTTAGCTACAAAGTGTATTTGCGCAAATATATTGCAAGTAGATTACGTGACTTATTACGTGTCTTAGATGAGAGTCTCGAGAGAAAAGTTTTGTGCCATATTTCTTTTTTTTTTCTCTTTGTCTACCTCCTTTGTTCTGAACATTATTGAGATATAGCACCACTGTTAGCGACAATGTGTATTTGCGTAAATATTGCGAGTAAATTATGACGAGTGCCTTAGATGAGAGGCTGGGGACAGAAACAGTTTTTCTGTAGCGCATGCGCGGACCTCTCATGCAGTGGGAGCGTGATCCGTACTTGAATTTATTTTCGCGTGTACATTGCAGATTAAATGATTGAGATCCCTTCTTGCTCCGGCTACAGACCTTGCATTTACGAAGGTTAGGTTAGGTTAGCTTAGTTTTGATTAGGCTAGCTTAGCTTAGCTTTGGTTAGGTTAGCTTAGTTTTGGTTAGGTTAGCTTAGCTTAGCTTTGGTTAGGTTAGCTTAGCTTAGCTTAGCTTAGGTTAGGTTAGCTTTGGTCAGGTTAGGTTAGCTTAGCTTTGGTTAGGTTAGCTTAGCTTAGCTTTGGTTAGGTTAGCTTAGCTTAGCTTTGGTTAGTTTAGTTTAGGGATAGGGAAGTGACAGGAGATTTTAACATGAAGTTCATATATATATTACGTAATATAAATGTTATCATTTTCATGTATTTGACGAAACTTTTTAATTTTAACATAAAATTTGATTTTATTCGTCCATGTAGTAGTTAAAATTATATAGTATGACAGATTTTGATTCGTAATATTGATAAAAACATTAATAGCCTATAATGAAAGCGGTGAATAATTTCATGGTCCCTAAAATTTTTTTTCGTAAAAGGCAGGTATTTTTCTATAGGCCAGAAATGAAACATCAACGCCGTCATAATTACGTACTTTACGCTTTCGCGAACATTAACTGGTAATTTACTTTCCGTCATTTTAATGGTATTCCGTGAAACACACCTTTTTTACTGATAATTCCCTTATGATAACCTAGTTTATGATCTTACTACATCTTCATTTTCTTTTAATGCATTCAAAAAACTGCCGTTGTACTACATAAAACCTTGAACTTGACTAATGGAGTGAATTATTTAAGAATATAGTCGCGAATTTGACTACCACCATTTCGATTATATTTTGTTTGATACGGCTCGGTACGGGCCGGTGACTAGTGGCCAGCGAGTAGCGTCGACTATCGATATTGGTCTGCCGTGGGTATTATCCAGTTGTTCCGGAACAGCCAATTAGTCACTCATAACGAGTGCACCTCAGCACATGTGTGGACTTGAGTCCTACGTTCATAGACATCTATGACGTAGTGCAGAGGGCGGCCACTAGAGGGAACCCAAGAGTTGAAACTTAATCTGAGATGATTCTGTCTGACGCCGGGGTGGGTATCTGGTGTGGCTTAGTGGATAAAGCATCAGCACATAGAGCTGAAAATCCGGGTTCAAATCCTGGCACCGGAGAGAATTTTTCTCAGTTCCATTACTCTTTCATTGTATGATGACGCAGAATATCTGCATGGAAATATCATATGTACTTTGGTACATTAAAATAATATATATGATATGCGAAAGACGGCGCTTATTCCGTTGGATCCCAGCCAACTAGTCACTCTTAACGAGTGCACCTCAGCACATGTGTGGACTTGAGTCCTACGTTCATAGACATCTATGACATAGTGCAGAGGGCGGCCACTAGAGGGAACCCAAGAGTTGGAACTTAATCTGAGACGATTCTGTCCGATGCTGGGGTGGGTATCTGGTGTGGCTTAGTGGATAAAGCATCAGCACGTAGAGCTGAAAACCCGGGTTCAAATCCCAGCGCCAGAGAAAATTTTTCTCCGTTCCATTACTCTTTCATCGTATGATGACACAGAATATCCGCATGGAAATATCATATGTACTTTGGTACATTAAAATAATATATAACCTCGGTTTGCCCAAGCTGATTAGTAGCTTTGTTCTTTCTCCCACTCTGGCCGTTGATATGATAACTGAACTGCTGTTGTTCTGAAATATTTTGGTGACATCCTGTATGATATAGTAATAGATTTGTTGGAACGTCACAGTTTTTCCTTGTTCGTAAAAAATATTTGAAATTGAAATAGCTGCTGGTTTTCATGTAGCAACTTTGCGAATATAGTTTATTGTTGATGTTCATATTTGGGGAATATGTAACATTTTTCTGCTCTTTAGTGATAATGAAATAGGAGTAGGAAACTTGTATCAGAGCTGGTTTTCTTGAAGATAACTGCATGTACTTGAAAATATCAGCTGGCATAGTGTAGTGGAAAATGAAATGGTTTGTGAGAAACATGAAATGAATTGTATTGTGTACATGAAAAAAAACGAGGAGTTGGATGCAATTGTGTTCTTTTCCAGAGGCAGTGAATTTTGTTTAGTGTACGATCTTGTTGTGTCTTTGTGATTGTAAATAATCATGAGCAGTGTGATTTGTTGGGATTAAGGATATGAGCGAAATCTGTTGGAAAGTGAATGTAATCATGGAAATGTGTTAGTTGAAGTGGAAAAATTGAGTGAAAAATATATTGGCTAATTGTTGTAAATAGAGAATATTACTTGATAATTACGATATCTTGAAGGAAGCAAGAGTTTCATAGAGAATGAAAGTTAAATGCACATTTGTACATATTTCATTGTTGAGCATAACATAATACAGTGTGATCTTTAAGTTGCTCCACAGTAGTGGAATAAGCAAGAACCCAGTAGATACGAGGAATGTAGTGGTAACCCTGGTTATATGTAGGCGTGTTAGCATTGAGCGGAATAAACCCTTCAGGAATGAGTACGAAACTCTCTTGGTATTGGGACAGTGACAGACTGGTGGGAATGAGAGAATATAGAGGAAACCGTAAAGGGAGAGAAATGCAAATATGGTATAAATAAATAAATAAATAATGAGAAGCAAGGAAATAATAAATTAAATTACCCATTCAAATAAGATTGAGAATAGTCCTCGATTGTGCTGAAGGCATAGATTCACTCGTGTTATTTGATTATGAAACATGTAAATTAAAGATTTTTTTGTGACAGAATTTGTAGAATTTCTTATTGCCAATTTTAGGTCATGAATTATTTTAGGGTTGTCTTCACATAGTGTCGACTTAGCAGCACCCGAAAAGAAATAATCGGGTGGAGTCAGATCAGGGGATCCCAGAGGCCATAGTTCTCTCTGAAAATGTCTCGTAAGAAATTAATTGACATGTGAGATATGTGAGCTGTAACATTAACCTGTTCTTTAACTTGGAATAAAAGGAAAGAACATTGGAAGTTCAGAATTGACGTGTGATAAAAAAAATGGGCCAATAATTATAGATTGGGATATAGCACATCAACATCAATTTTCTCTTGATGCAGTTTGGTTTGTTTCGCAGCATGTGGATTTTGAGATGACCAAATTCTGGTATTTTGGGAATTAATGTAATGTGTGAGGTGAAACCAGGCTTCATCTGTAAAACACCATGGTGCGGAATCATCCTCTGGAACTGTTTGCAATAATGAATATGTTTCTCATTGTCGGCAGGTTTTAATTCATGCAGCGCTATCAATTTATAAGAACACAAATTAAGTTAAGCTCTTGTTTCACTGCTTTATGTGCCGAAATATAGGAAATGTTTGTCAGTGGAGTGAATTTCTTGAACGGTTTTAAGTTTCCTATCAGAGATATCTAAAAGCTTATTTTCTGTTAACATCTTGTACAGAACTGGTGTGACGAAATTTATTAATGAAATTGTAAATAGGATCATGATATGGCAATTTGGAGTTTTGAAACTGCTCTAGAAATTGTTGAACTTTCGCCGTGTATTGCCTGCATTCTGTAAACACATTGTTCACTAGAAAAACACGTTGTTCTATCGTGAACATTTCAAGTCTGTCAGAACAGACGTGTTACATTCTGGAAGACAGTCTGCATGACGGTTATCTGCAACGCTTGTCACAATGGGGATGTTGAGACAGTATAAAGTTCCTTGACCTTGGCCAAGTCTTAAGAGTGTTACCAACTGCTTTTTAGGTGCTTGACTGCAATTGAACATCTGCAGTACTGTGAAGGGACTGAAAGATCACATTGTATGTGTGACAATGATGTATGCATAATTTGGGGGAGCGTTTTGCTGCTGATGTAGAAGGCAATGGAGTGTCCTCGTTTCAGTTAAATGAGATTGAATTATGAGTTTATCTACTTAATGATGGGGAGAATGTAATGTTAGTGTGAATAATTATTTGTTACTTTGGGTGAGGGTGTAAATTGCTTGTTTCCGTTGTAGGAAATATTAACTGAAATGAAAGTATTTTCATGAGTGAGGTGATCGTAAAGTGATTATAATGAAATGACACTGCTAATGATTATACACTTTATCTGAGTTGATACTTTACTGTATATACTCACATTATAGACGCCAGTGGATAATGTATGCAGCCCAATTTGTGGCAGTAATATGAAGGGGTGATTTTCAGTTGCTACATGTATTATTGGAAAGCAAAGTTTGATCAGTTAGGATAGGTGAGTTTGGAAAGTTTATTTTTATTAATTTTTTTTTTTTTTTTTTTACTGTTGGAAGGAAAAATGACATAAATTGACAAAGATTGAATAATAGTATTGTAATACTTTTATATGAATATTCTTCAAAATTGGAAATAGCTTACTAATTTCACATTGAAATACATATTACAAATTGTTGTATAAATGAATTATAACTGGGTCACATCCGAAAAAGCAAAAGTGCTTGACCAATTATGAAGCAGGGAGGGAAGAAAAAAAAGTGGTGACAACTGTGATTGAATTGTTAAGTGTAATTACACTTACAATGAAAAAGAAGGAAAGAAAAAAAAAAACAGTAACTTTATAATGAAACCTGGTCAGTGTAAATATACAAGTTGAATGGCAGATTGCAAAGTGAAATGAGTTACAGTTGGAGAAGTTGCAGGATATTACTGGAATGTCTGATGTGGAAATGAACTGTGATTATTGACTGGGATATCTTTTTTGATGCAAAGATTATGGGGAAAAGTGCGTCTATAATGTGAGTAAATGTGATAATTTGTTATTGTGTTAAGCTAGATACACACACAACAATAAATTGTAACAATTAGGAATTGTGTTAAGCTAGATAGACACACAACAATAAATTGTAACAATTAGGTATTGTGTTAAGCTAGATACACACACAAGAATAAATTGTAACAATTAGGTACATACAATTACAGTATATTTAGTGTGCGCTTACTGTCTGTATGGCATATCTATTTTTTTGGTCATTTCTCCTGATTGACATTGATGAAGATAGGAGTTTTAGGTATAGTTGATTGTTCTTGTTGGATGTACATCTTGTTGGGTTGTGTTCATTCTAAAAATGAGTAGATGAAAGTGGCACAACGCGGGTTATTAGGTATTGTTCTCTGCTGCTGCTGCTGCTACTTTTTGTGATTAATTCGTTGTCAGTAGGTTTCTGTTGTGATTGGGATGCACATCTTGTGTTTTGCTGCCTCCCCCCCCCCCCCTTTTTTTGGATGAATTTGTATTCTTGAATAGTTTTCTGTTGGCTTTTGTCGAGTTTCCCTTTTCAATGAATGTCTTATCTGTTGTGATTGGGGTGTATATATTGTGTCTTTCTTTGCCAACTTTTTGAGATTAATAGATTTTATTCAGTTTTCTGTTGGCCTTTGTAGATGAGTTTATATTTTTGATTCAGTGTCTTTTCTGTTATGGTCAGGGTGTATGTCTAGTGTATTTGTGTCTGTACTTTGTTAGATGAATTTGTTTTAGTCAGTTTTGTCGGTGGGTTTATATTTTTCAGTGGACATGGTTTGAGTTGTGATCAGGGTGTATATCTAGAGTGAGGACTCAACATCTTATTACCCCTATTATAAACAAACAAAGAAAATGAATGGCAATTCTTTATAGTAGTCTGGCACTTGTTTTCTTGTCCTTTACATCACCTGTGGAGAAGAGATTGCGTTCCATCTGAAAATTGTTTGTTTCGGAGGAGGATCATGTTAAAATGGTGCAGAAAGTGAGTGTGCAACTCTGTTCTCTTTGATATCTTGCATGGTGTAATTAGATGTATCAGCCATTGTTTAGTTCATATGATCTGAAACAGAAAGAAAGTAAATTAAATGTACATATGGGGTAATGGGACTTTGTGGCCTCACTGTAGTGTGTTAGTGTTTGTGCTTTGTTAGATTAATTTGTTTTACTTGATTTTCTGTTTGTTTTTGTCGATGAGTTAATACTTTTGAATCAACGTTGTGTCAGTTGTAATCAGGTTGTGTATGTAGAGTATTTGAGTGCTTGCATGGTTATTAGATTAATTAGTTTTCCTCAGTTGTCTGTTGGCTTTCTTTGGATGGATTGATATTTTAGAATCAGTGTTTCTTCAGATGTGGTCAGGGTGTATATGTTGTTTATTTGTAGTCCTACTTTTTGGGATTAATTTGGTGAGTTTATATTTTTTAATTGAGTGTCTTTTCTGTTGATGACAGGGTGTATTATCTTGTGTATATTTTTGGCACTACTTTTTGAGATTAATTTGTTTTACTCAGTCTTCTTTTTGCTTTTGTCCAGGGGTTTGTATTTCCGAATGAGCGTCTTTTGTGTTGTGATCTGGTTATATATCTGTTTGTAGTTTTTAACGTTAATTCGTTTGACTTAGTTCTGTTCCTCCCCCCCCCCCTCCGATTGGTTTGTATTTCTGTCCATACTTTGTTAGATAAAATCGTTTTAGTTGGTTTTGTCTTTGTTTTTCTCGATGGGTTTATGTTTTTGAATCGTGATTAATTTGTTTTAGTCAGTTTTCTTTTTGCTTTTGTCCAGGGATTTGTATTTCTGAATGAGTGTCTTTTGTGTTGTGATCGGGTTATATATCTGTTTGTAGTTTTTAACATTAATTCGTTTTACTTCTGTCCCCCCCCCCCCCCCCGATTGGTGTGTATTTCTGTCCTTCCTTTGTTAGATAAGATAAATTCGTTTTAGTTGGTCTTATCTTTGTTTTTCTGGATGGGTTTATGTTTTTGAATTGATGTCGTTTCTTTTGTGTTCAGGGTGTATATGTATTGTACTTCTGCCTGTACTTTGTGAGATTTTGGTTTTACTGAGTTTACAGTTTGTTTTTGTTGTTATGTATAAATTTTTCATTGAATGTCGGTTTAGTTATGATTGGGGTGTATGTCTCGTGTATTTGTGGCTCTACTTTTTGAGAATAATTTGTAGATGAGGTATTTTTCGATTAACATGTTTGCTGTTGTGGTCAGGGTGTATTAGTGTGTCTACTTTGTTAGATTAATTAGTTTTGCGCAGTTTTCTGTAAAAGGTAAAGGTATCCCCGTAACATGCCATGAAGGCACTTGGGGGGGGGGGGCATGGAGGTAGAGCCCCATGCTTTCCATGACCTCGGCACTAGAAGGAGGTGGTGTGGTCGGCACCACGCTCTGACCGCCTTTTACCCCCAGGAAAGACCCGGTACTCAATTTTATAGGAGGCTGAGTGAACCTTGGGGCCGTTCTGAAAGTTTGGCAACGAGAAAAAATCCTGTGACCACCTGGGATCGAACCCCGGACCTTCCAGTCTGTAGCCAGCTGCTCTACTAACTGAGCTACCCTCTGTGGGTTAATATTTTTTAATGAGCGTTTTTTCTGTTGTGATTGGGATGGATATTTTATATATTTGTGACTACTTTGTGAGATTAATTCGTTTTACTCAGTTTTCTATTTGGTTTTGTTGTTGTTGGGTTTGTGTTTCTTCAATGAATGTCGTTTGTGTTGTGCGTTTATGGTGCTACTTTCTGAGATGAGTTGGTTTTGCTTTTGTGCATGGGCTTGTATTTCTGAATCAACGTCTTTTCTTTTGTGATGGGGGTATATATCTTTTCTATTTCTTGCCCTACTGTGTGACATTAATTCGTTTTACTGAGTTTACTGTTTTCGCTGATGGATTGATATTTTTTAGTCAAAGTCTTGTCTGTTGTGATTGGTGTGTGTATATTGTGTATTTATGCCCCTACTTTGTGAGATTAATTTGTTTTAGTCGGTTTTTTTTGTTGGCTTTTGTCGATGAGGTTATATTTTTCACTCATTGTCTCCTGTTTTGGTCAGGGTGTATTTCGGGCACTTGTTTTAAGATTAATTTGTTCTACTCAGTTTTGTTTTTGATTTTCCCCATGGGTTTATATTTCTGAATCAACGTGTTTTCTGTTGTGGGTATCTTGTGTATTTCTGTCACTACTTTGTTAGACATAATGGTTTTAGTCAGTTTTCTCTTTAGTATTCTCGATGGGTTTGTTTTCCATTTGGTGTCGTTTGTGTTGTGATGAGGGTGTACTTCTGCCTCTATTTTGTGAGGTTAATTCGTTTATTGAGCTTTTGTCGATGAGTTTATACTTTTGATGGGTGTTTTCTGTTGTGAGGTTGTATATCGTGTGTATTTGTGGCCCTACTTTTTGAGATTAATTGGTTTTATTCAGTTTACCGTTCATTTTTGTTGATATGTATATATGAACGTCGTTTCTGTTATGCTTGGGGTGTATGTCTCGTGTTCTGCTTTCAGAGAATAATTTGAGGTTATATTTTTAAATCATTGTCGTTCCTTTTGTGGTCGGGGTGTATATCTCGTGTATTTGTGGCCCTACTTTTAGGGATTAATTGGTTTTATTGATTTATCTTGATGAGTTGTTATATTTTTGATTCAACGTCTTTTCTGTTGATGTGAGGGTGTATTTAATTCGTTGTACTCAAGTTTTCTTTTTTGCTTTTGTCCATATATTTCGGAATCAACGTGTTTTGTTTTGTGATTGAGGTGTATTTCTGTCTCTACTTTGTTAGATTAATTCGTTTTCTTGAGTTTTGTCTTTGCTTTTGTCGATCGGTTTATATTTTTCAGGATTGTATTTTCTGTTGTGATGAGGATCATATTTCGACTTGGTTAGCAAGAGTCAGGGTTCATTTATGTAGCCTTTCAAGTGTTAGTGATATTTGCTTACATGCGTTGTTGAGTGCCCTTTTCTTTGAGATTGTAGAAACATTTCATTGCTTAGGAGGAAAGCGTGAAAGTATATAATGATTTATTGTTGTGTGTGTAACTATGTTTTGTGAAATGACAGCTGCAATAGCAGTTATTACGAGAATTGTATGTATTGTTTTGTGATACCATATTTACTCATGTAATGTTAGCAGTACCGGTTAATCTATTGATTAATGTCGATTGTCGTGTTGTTTGCTGTCTGTAATTATTGTTTTGCTTGATAATAAACCGTAATAAGTGTATTACTATGCAAATTTGTAGTAGAAACAGGCACTTTAGTCATTTTCAATAGTAGTAGCGTTTGCGACGTCGAAACTAGCATTGTAGACGTTTAATCGACAGATGATGGCGTAAATTGCGTCTATTACACGAGTGAATATGGTATTTTGTATTACCCGGCAGAGTTGATCGCGTGTTTGTGCAAGTTACGATACAATTACGTATAGATTGCACTAGAACTTTGTTTTGCCTGGTAATATACACGAAAATGACACGCAAAATAAAGATATATGTTGTGTTTTCTTTTCAGGTTAATTTCATGTATAAAATAGTGTATTTTGTTGTATAAATTGTTGGTTTAATAATAAAGATGTTGTGTAATGTTTTCTGCGTTATTTCCTTCCTATATATTGTTTCTATGTGTATATCTTTATTTTGCGTGTTTTGTCATGTATAATATGTGTATATATATATTTTCTATGTTGTTTGATGTATTATTTGTTGTATGTTTGTATATTTTTTGTGTTTATTTTTGTATATGTTTTCATGTGTGTATATCTTTGTATATTAAGTTCTTTGTTTTTTTCTTGAATAAATTCTCTCTATGTTGCACCCTCTATGTCTTGTTTTTTGTACTAAAAATTTGAATTTGCCCACTTCCTGTTACCTGGTTTCAAAAGAAGTTTTTTCCCCGCCAAAAAACTTAATATATAAGCGAGTTCTCCACGCTTTTATACCCCCTTTTATATTTATATATAAGTCCTAGCGCTTGTGCTGTACTGATGACGTCAGATATCTAGGTCCCGCTTATATAGGCAGAGGTGGCGACCTCAAATGGAGAGAAAAGGAACTAGAAAAGTTCCTTTTCTCCCCACTTGAGGTCGCCACTTCTGCCCATACAAACGAGACCTAGATATCTGACGTCATCAGCACAGCACAAGCGCCAGAAACGTTTGAAAAACAAATTTCCCTCGCCAAATTATTAGACGCACGTTTATTTTGCAACATAACACAGATATTATTGAAATAACACAAGTTAAAACGTTTTGAAAGCAAGATAAAGATTGTAAACGTAATATTTGTAAAACATATTTTAAAAATAATTATTTTGAAAGGTTATCTTGAAAACAACATAAATATTTCTGAAATAACATGTTTAAAAATATGTTTTTAAAATAATAGCTACGAAAAAATCGTTTTAAAGCTTGAAAAAATATTTTTAAAATAATACTTTTTGAACAAATATTTTAAAAATAATTGATTAGAATTGATAGATTTTGAAAATAACATACATATTTTTGAAACGATGTCAAAATAAAATATTTTTAAAAATAATTTTTATCAAATAATATGTTTCAAGTGTAGAAAAATAGTTTTGAAAATAATTTGTATGAAAAAAAAAATTAAACTTTGAAAAATATTATTTTAAAAACATTTTTCAAACTTTAAAAATATTGTTCCATACAAATTATTTTCAAAAATATTTCTCTGCACTTTAAAAATATTCTTTGACAAAAATTACTTAAAAAATATTTTTTTTAAATATCATTTCAAAAATACCAATGTTATTTCAAAAACTATCATTTCTAAACAATTATTTTTAAAATATTTTTCAAACAAATATTTTAAAAATATTCTCAAGCTTTAAAACGATTTTTTCGTAACTATTATTTTAAAAACATCTTTTTAAACATGTTATTTCAAAAATATTTATGTTGTTTTCAAAATAACCTTTCAAAATAATTATTTTTAAAATATGTTTTACAAATATTACGTTTACAATCTTTATCTTGCTTTCAAAACGTTTTAACTTGTGTTATTTCAATAATATCTGTGTTATGTTGCAAAATAAACGTGCGTCTAATAATTTGGCGAGGGAAATTTTCTGTATATACAGAATATTTGAGAACAAATAGTAAATATTTTAGAAGGTGATAGTATGGGCTGCTCTAAGTAAAAAAGTTGATATAAACATGTGTCCAATTTTGATTGGATACAGAGGTACAGCTGTTACCTAATCCAAGAAGGTGTTAAGCAAAGGAAAATGATCATATTCAATGCACTTTCTTTTCGTGTGTTGCTACTCTAGCTGCTATGGACTTATTTATCAATTATCATTTTTGTTTCGAAGCACAAGTTATGAAGCAATGCTTTAATTTACATGATTGAACATTTTCAACTGTGATGGTGATTGCTTGGACAATTCTAAAGTACCGTTTAAGCATGCCACACATATTTACAAATGATGAGTATGCCGATATGGAATATATTGTGCAATGGAAACCCATACGCAAAATATACCATATGGGCATAAACAGCATTTGTAAATACATGCGGTATGCCTAAACGATACAGTAGAATTGACCAACAAATCACAAATCATAGTTGAAAATTTTCAATCATGTAAATTAAAGCATTGCTTCATAACTTGTGCTTCGAAACAAAAATGATAATTGATAAATAAGTCCATAGCAGCTAGAGTAGCAACACACGAAAAGAAAGTGCATTGAATATGATCATTTTCCTTTGCTTAACACCTTCTTGGATTAGGTAACAGCTGTACCTCTGTACCCAATCAAAATTGGACACATGTTTATATCAACGTTTTTACTCAGAGCAGTCCATACTATCACCCCCTAAAATATTTACTATTCCTCCTCAAATACTCTGCATATACATGCACAGACGTAGACAACAGCAGAGAACACTGATGGACTGTATACAAACTTCCGGATAGTCCGCATACAACCCACCATAGCTCTCCACTGTTGCCTACATCCTGCAAACATAGGAAGGAAGATGTAGACAACAGCAGAAAACCCTGGTGGACTGTACGTGGACTTCCGGATAGTCCACATACAGCCCACCAGGGTTCTCCACTGTTGCCTACACCAGGAAAATGGAAAAAAAAAAAAAATTTTAAAGCCCAACAGGTATAGATGACAGCTGAGAACCCCGATGGATTGCACAGAGACTGCCGCATGGTCCAAGTACAATCCACCAGAGCTCTCCGCTGCCACCTATACCTGCAGGACATTAAAAATTTTTCAAGGGCTCAGGTACAGCTTACAGCAGTAAAATTTTCGAAATATTCAACACTTTTTTCCTCCATTCCTGCATCCTGCACAAGAATGAAAATTATTAAGTGTAAAACACTGTAATTCTGCTTCATGAAAAAAAAAATTTTTTTTTTTTTTCGTAATTTTTATTTAAAAACTTGAGAAATTATTTAAAACCTTCACAAATTCTTTAAAAACTTCAGAAATTGTTTACAAACTTGAGAAATTCTTTAAAAAAAACTTGAGAAATTGTTTAAAAACTTGAGAAATTGTTTAAAACTTGACAAATTATTTAAAAGCTTCACAAATTATTTAAAAGCTTCAGAAATTATTTCAAACTTTGAGAAATTATTTAAAAGCGTGAGAAATGATTTTAAATTCTGATAAATTATTTAAAAGCTTCAGAAATTATTTCAGACTCTGATAAATTATTTAAAAACTTGAGAAAATTATTTAAAAGCTTCAGAAATTATTTAAAAGTTTCAGAAATTATTTTAAACCTTGAGAAATTATTTTGAAGCATGAGAAATTATTTAAAAACGTTTAAAGATTATTAAAAGCCTTGACAAATCATTTCAAATCTTGATTTAAAAGCTTGAGAAATTATTTTAAGCCCTGAGAAATTATATAAAAGCTTGACAAATTATATAAAAGCTTGACAAATTATTTAAAAGCTTCACTAATTATTCAAAATCCTGAGAAATTATTTAAAAGCTTGAGAAATTATTTTGAAACTCGAGAAATTGTTTCAAAACTTGAGAAAATTGTTTAAAAATTTGAGAAAATTGTTTCAAAACTTGAAAAATTATTTAAAAACTTATTTTAAAATTTCAGAAAATATTTAAAAACTTGACAAATTATTTAAAAACTTGACAAATTATTTAAAAACTTGACAAATTATTTCAAAGCTTCAGAAATTATTTTAAACTTTGAGAAATTATTTAAAAGCGTGACAAATTATTTAAAACTCTGATAAATTATTTAAAACCTTGACAAATTGTTTACAACTCTGATAAATTATTTCAAAACTTGACAAATTATTTAAAAGCTTGAGAAATTATTTCAAACACTCAGAAATTATTTAAAAGCTTCAGAAATTATTTCAAACCCTGAGAAATTGTTTAAAAACTTTAGAAATTGTTTAAAAACTTGAGAAATTGTTTATAAACTTTGAGAAATTGTTTATAAACTTTGAGAAATTGTTTAAAAACTTGAGAAATTGTTTAAAAACCTTGAGAAATTGTTTAAAAACTTGAGAAATTGTTTACAAACTTGAGAAATTGTTTAAAAACCTTGAGAAATTGTTTAAAAACTTGAGAAATTGTTTACAAACTTGAGAAATTGTTTACAAACTTGAGAAATTATTTTAAAAAATTACAAATTATTTAAAACCTTGACAAATTATTTTAAAAAATTACAAATTATTTAAAACCTTGACAAATTATTTAAAAGCTTCAGATATTATTTTAAACTTTTAGAAATTATTTAAAAACGTGAGAAATTATTTAAAACTCTGATGAATTATTTAAAACCTTGAGAAATTATTTCAAACTCTGATAAATAATTTCAAAACATAACAAATTATTTAAAAGCTTGATAAATTATTTTAAACCCTGAGAAATTATTTAAAAACTTGAGAAATTATTTTAAAACTCGAGAAATTGTTTAAAAACTTGAGAAATTCTTTAAAAACTTGAGAAATTCTATAAAAACTTGAGAAATTCTTTAAAAACTTGAGAAATTCTTTAAAAGCTTGAGAAATTGTTTAAAAACCTCAGAAATTATTTAAAAAGTTATTTACAAACTTGAGAAATTACTTAAAAACTTGACAAATTATTTAAAACCTTGACAAACTATTTAAAAGCTTGACAAATTTTTAAAAAGCTTAACAAATTATTTAATACTAATACATATAAGGAGCACTCGAAAGAGTATTAAGTATGACTTTTATATAAGTTGATCTTGTCACTGTCACATTAGTCACTGTAGTCTGTTATGGATTTTGTTCTTTTTCCACACATTATAATGTGATAGCGTTCGCACTTTCGGTCGCACAGTGAGCAAATGCAGTCGTCGTCTGGATGGTGGAATCTTTGCGTCCTACATATCTTGTGGTGGAAGCCGTGGATAGCGAGTCTGGTTACCACGTGTCTTTGGTCCTGGCACGTCTCTGTCCACTTCCGGTCCGTCATTGCGGTTGTACAATAGAAGTCCGGGTCGATGTCTTCTTGCTTCCTACGCCGTGTCTCCAGGTGTGCTTGATATGGGCCTGTTGATGGTAGCATTAGTTCCAGCCTGAGGTCCTCTATGAAGAAACTTTCTTTGGCCAGCACGTAGACGATCCTGGTAGGGGACTGCTTTCCTACTCCTAGGACTCTCTTCAGGAACCTTGCCTTCACATTTTCTAACTTTGCAAGGTCGTTGTTCGTCAGTTTCTCCCATATTAATTCTATTCCATAGGAGGCAATCGGTGTTATAACTGCATGAAATAATGACATAGCTGTGGTCAGGGAGAGTTTGCCGATGTTCTGAATTCTGTTTATGGCTTTCGTAGCTGCCGTTGCTCTTTCCTGGATATGTATCCTGTAGGAAGTCATTGTCGGTTGCAAGTATACACCTAGGTAACGAAAGGTGTTCACGGTCTCCAGCATATCTCCTTGCAAGGTAAATTTCTCGTCTTTTGCTGGTTTTCCTCCCTTTCTGAAAACCATATGCACTGTTTTTTCTTTGTTGATCTCGAAGCTGTTTTTGCAGGCCCACTGTTCGAGCCTCTCGAGTGCTGTTTGCAGATCGCTCTTGCAGTGCGACCCTAGAGCCATGTCGTCTGCATACATTATTAACTTCACTGTGGGTAGGTCCTTAACTATGTCTATGATGTCTGCTGTTAAGATGTTGAACAGCAGGGGGCTCATAGGGTCACCCTGCGGTACGCCGTTTGTCTGTCTGACCTTTTCGGATAGGACTGCGCCGTCGTTAATAATAATGTGGTTATATGTCAGAAGAGCCTCAATCATAATGGCTAGGGGGTGTGTGTCTCCCAACATCTGTTTTAGCTTGTTTATGAGGATGTTCCGATTGACTAAGTCGAACGCTTTCCTATAGTCAATGAAGACAGCGTGATATTTGCCTTTCTTGTATCTAAGGGTCTGCTCTGCTTCTTCTTGTAGAACTTTCACCGCTTGTAAAGTGCTCCTTTTTTCTCGAAAGCCGAATTGACAGTCTGGGATGAATTTGTCCACTTCCATGATCAGTCTTTTAGTTAAGATTTTAGAGAAGATCTTATATATAGTGTTCTGTAGAGCTATGCCCCTGTAAGAGTTAGGGTCTTCAGTGTGCCCTTTCCCTTTATACAATATTGTCAATTGGGCCGTTCTCCAGCTGTCGGGGATTGACCCGGTTTTCAAGCATTGATTAAATAGCTTTTTCCATATGGGCAGTAGCAGTTCTTGTGTTTCCTTTAGGTGCTCTGCGTATATGCTGTCCGGTCCTGCTGCCTTTCCCTTCTTTGCAGTCATGATAGCTTCCTGGATTTCGTTTGCGGTGATCAGGATGCTTGCTTCTGGTATGCTGTTTGTAGCTTTGACTTGGTAGGCTGTATCTGCGCCGTTCCTGTTGAGTATATTGGAGAAATGTTCCTCCCAGCTCTCGATTGGGATCTCTCTTGCCTTGGGAGCTTGTTTTCTTCTCAGCGCTAAGAAGGGATCTGATTTCGCTTGTTCAGCTGATTCCCTGGCTTCTTTCTCGATGAACTCTGCTTTTTTTGCTTGTATTATTAGTTTGTATTCTTTCCTCTTCCTGGCGTAAATTTCTATATCTTCTTTCTCATTCGTGCTCTTTGCTCTGTGCAGTGCCCGCAGTGTTTCTTTCCGTGAATTGTAACACTCGGCGTCGAACCATTTTTTACCGTATCTTTTCCTCCTTAGGATAAAAGCCTTGTTGAAAGAGCTGTTAACAAGTTGCATCGCTTCTTCTGTGCGGTCCTCTGATATAAGTGCGCTTACTTCGTCTATGACTTCCATGTCCTGCAGTTTTTCCGTGTCTAGTTTCCTAGAGGGTCTTTGTTCTGGTGTTATTCTCGCTGGTGCTATCTGGTGTGTTATTTCTAATGTTGTAGACACAGGTATGTGCTTTCTGATGAGTGCTGCTCCTGAAGTCCATAAACCTTCTTGTTTCAAGATGCGCAAGGATTTCCCTCTGTAAAACACTTGGTCGATAGCACTTGCCCCGTTGTGGGCGAAATACGTTTTGAATGTTTTATCGTTTACTAGTGTGTACCCTTCTTCTTCTAGTGCCTCTAGCACTAGGTCCGTCTTTTGACTTGCTTTGTCGGTTCTGCAGTTGATGTCCCCCGCCAGTATTACGTTTGGTTGATCTGCAACGTGGCTTGTTGTCCTTAGTAGGGTATCAATTACTTCTTCAGTTGCTGTGTTTGGTGGGATGTATACTCCTATTAATGTGAGTTTTGTTGTCTTGACTATTGTGGTATTTGTCTCTTTCCTGCATTCCAGTATCTTTCCAGCTGACGGTTTGAGGAAGCAGGACACCCCTCCCGCTGGTCTACCTCCTGTCGCTCTTGCGTATGCATGCACTCCATAGAACCCGGGTAGGTCTAGTGGTTCTTGTAGGAAAGTTTCCGTCATAATCACTAAGTCATACTGTTTTGTGAGGTCCGGTGGAATATATTGCAGAACGTGTCTGAGTCCCTCAGTATTCCATAGGAGCAGTTTTAAGGTGTTCTTATTCGAAGGCAGCCCCTTCGGTGCGTCTGTGGCCTCGAAAAAGGTATCTTCTAACGAGGATCCCTTTAGGCCAGAACTCTGGCTTCTCTGCTTCGGTGAGGTGTTTAAAAGGAATGCCAACCCTGAAGGCTTCCATGGATCCTTTTGTAGTTAGCTTTTCGCAGGTTATGCCCTCTTTTATGTTGTTTTTTAATAGGAAGTTTCTGATTGATTCTTCGGTCGTGCCGTGCTTCACCTTGCCCACGTACAGCCAGGCAGTCCTGTCTGCTGGTCTTAGGTCGTTGTCATCTCCTTCTTTGGAACCTATGATCGGGACTTTTTCTTGTCTCTGTCTTCTCCTTGAATGGTAGCGCGTCCAATTTTCTTCATCTTGGGTGTCGACCACATGAGCTGCTGAGACCTCCTCTGCGTCATTTTTACCGCCTAATGTAACGGCGGCTTCCCTGTTGTCTTCCTCGTCCGTGTATAATAAACCGACTTGTTCCGCCCCGCCTATACGTGGCGGTGGATCCCTGTTTCCTGCGTTGAGGTTTGAATTTGAGTCTGCTTTACTGGGTTTCTGCCGTGGATTCATTGCTTGGTGTTGTATGGATTCTATTTCCTTCTTTATCATGTCTTGCATACTGTTTGTAAGTGCTTCTAACATGTTCGTTAATTTTTTCGTTACTTTCGTAGTGACTTTCTCTTGTATTTCGTTGAAATCCATATAGAGACTAGTTTTTCCGCTAGGAGACGGTGGCTGTAGGATGACGTTGGCCGGTAATTATTTAAAAGCGTAAGAAATTATTTTAAACTTTGAGAAATTATTTAAAAAAGCCTGAGAAATTATTTCAAACCTTCACAAATTATTTAAAACTTTGATAAATTATTTAAAAACTTGATAAATTATTTAAAAACTTGACAAATTATTTAAAACTCTGATAAATTATTTAAAAGCTTGACAAATTATTTAAAAGCTTGAGAAATTATTTAAAACCCTGAGAAATTATTTAAAACCCTGAGAAATTATTTAAAACCCTGAGAAATTATTTAAAACCCTGTGAAATTATTTAAAACCCTGAGAAATTATTTAAAACCCTGAGAAATTATTTAAAACCCTGAGAAATTGTTTAAAAACTTTAGAAATTGCTTAAAAACTTTAGAAATTGTTTAAAAACTTTAGAAATTATTTAAAAACCTGAGAAATTATTTAAAAACTTATTTAAAACCTTGACAAATCATTTAAAACCATGACAAATTATTTAAAATCTTGACAAATGAGTTAAAACTCTGAAAAATTATTTCAAAGCTTGAGAAATTATTTTAAACCCTGAGAAATTATTTTACAACTTGAGAAATTATTTAAAACCTTGACAAACTATTTAAAACCTTGATAAATTATTTACAAATTTTACAAATTATTTATAAACTTGAGAAATTATTTCAAACTCTCAGAAATTATTTCAAAGCTTGACAAATTATTTAAAACACTGAGAAATTATTTAAAAGCTTGAGAAATTATTTTAAACCCTGAGAGGTTATTTAAAATCTTGAGAAATTATTTAAAACCCTGAGAAATTACTTTTAAACTTGAGAAATTATTTACAAACTTGAGAAATTATTTACAAATTTGACAGATTATTTCAAACTCTGAAAAATTATTTACAAACTTCACAAATCATTTAAAACCTTGAGAAATTATTTTAACACTTGAGAAAATTATTTAAAAGCTTCAGAAATTATTTCAAAGCTTGAGAAAATATTTACAACCTTGACAAATTATTTAAAACCTTGAGAAATTATTTGAAACCTTGAGAAATTATTTAAAAGCGTCAGAAATTATTTTTTACCCTGATAAATTATTTAAAAGCTTGAGAAATTATATAAAACCTTGACAAATTAATTAAAAGCTTGACAACTTATTTAAAATCTTCAGAAAGTATTTAAAACCTTGAGAAATTATTTAAAAGCTTCAGAAATTATTTTAAAGCTTGAGAAGTTATTAAGAAGCTTGAGAAGTTATTTAAAACCTTCAGAAATTATTAAAATTCTTCACAAATCATTTCAAAGCTTGAGAAATTATTTCAAACCTTGAGGAATTATTAAAAGCCTTGACAAATCATTTGAAAGCTTAAGAAATTATTTTAAACCTTGAGAAATTATTTTAAAACCTGAGAAATTACTTGAAAACTTGAGAAATTATTTAAAACACTGAGAAATTATTTAAAAGCTTGACAAATTATTTAAAACCCTGACAAATTATGTAAAAGCTTCACGAATTATTTAATACCCTGAGAAGTTATTTAAAAGCTTGAGAAATTATTTAACACTTGAGAAATTATTTCAAAGCTTGAGAAATTATTTTTAACCCTGAGAAATTATTTAAAACCCTGAGGAATCGTTTAAAATCTTGACCAATTATTTAAAAGCCTGAGAAATTATTTCAAACCTTGAGAAATTAATTAAAACCCTAAGGAATTATTTAAAACCCTGAGAAATTATTTAAAACCCTAAGGAATTATTTAAAACTCTGAGAAATTATTTAAAAGCTTGACAAATTATTTTAAACCCTGAGAAAATATTTAAAAGCTTGAGAAATTATTTCAAACCTTGAGAAATTATTTAAAAGCTTCAGAAATTATTTTTTACCCTGAGAAATTATTTAAAAGCTTGAGAAATTATTTTAAAACTTGAGAAATTATTTAAAACCTTGAGAAATTATTTAAAACCTTGACCAATTATTTCCAAGCCTGAGAAATTATTTCAAACCTTGAGAAATTATTTAAAACCTTGAGAAATTATTTTTAACCCTGAGAAATTATTTAAAAGCTTGAGAAATTATTTAAAACCTTGAGAAGTTATTTCAAAGCTTCAGAGATTATTTAAAAACCTTGACAAATTGTTTAAAAGTTTGAGAAGTTATTTTCAAGCTTGAGAAATTATTTCAAACCTTCAGAAATTATTTCAAAGTTCGACAAATCATTTGAAAGCTTGAGAAATTGTTTAAAAGCTTGAGAAATTATTTAAAAACTTGAGAAATTATTTAAAACCTTGAGAAAATATTTAAAACCTTGAGAAAATATTTAAAACCTTGAGAAATTATTTAAAAGCTTCACAAATTGTTTAAAAACTTGAGAAATTGTTTAAAAACCTTGAGAAATTGTTTGAAAAACCTTGAGAAATTGTTTAAAAACTTGAGAAATTATTTAAAAACCTTGAGAAATTGTTTAAAAATCTTGAGAAATTGTTTAAAAGCCTTGAGAAATTGTTTAAAAACTTGAGAAATTGTTTCAAAACTAGAGCAATTTTTTTAAAACCTTGAGAAATTCTTTAAAAACCTTGAGAAATTGTTTAAAAAATCTTAAGAAATCGTTTAAAAAAATTGAGAAACTGTTTAAAAACTTGAGAAATGTTTAAAAACTTGAGAAATTGTTTAAAAACTTGAAAAATTGTTTAAAAACTTGAGAAATTATTTAAAAACTTATTTAAAAACTTGACAAATTATTTCAAACCTTGCCAAATTATTTAAAACCTTGACAAATTATTTAAAAGCTTGACAAATTATTTAAAAGCTTGACAAATTATTTAAAAGCTTGACAAATTATTTCAAAGCTTTAGAAATTATTTCAAAACCTTGAGAAACTATTTAAAAGCTTGACAAGTTATTTAGAAGCTTGACAAATTATTTAAAACGTTGAGAAATTACTTCAAAGCTCGACAAATCATTTGAAAGCTTGAGAAATTATTTCAAACCCTGAGAAATTATTTAAAAGCTTGAGAAATTATTTAAAAGCTTGAGAAATTATGTAAAACCATGAGAAATTCTTTAAAAGCTTGAGAAATTATTTACAAGCTTCACAAATTATTTAAAACCTTGAGAAATTATCTAAAAATTTGAGAAAATTATTTAAAAGCTTCAGAAATTATTTAAAACACTGGGAAATTATTTAAAAGCTTGAGAAGTTATTTCAAAACTTGACAGATTATTTTAAAACTTCAGAAATTATTTACAAATTTAAGACATTATTTAAAAATTTTATAAATTATTTAAAAATTCTAGTTTTTCTTTAATAATTCTAGAAATTATTTAAAAATTCAACAAATTATTAAAAAATTCAAGATATTATTTCAAAATTTAAGAAATCATTTAAAAATTCTAGAAATTATTTCAAAATGTAGGAAATTATTTCAAAACTTATTTCATTATTTCTAAACTTCTGCAGTTATTTTAATATTTCTGCAGTTATTTAAACATTTCTGCAATTATTTAAAGATGTCTTCAATTATTTCAATATTTTCTCCAATTACTTCATTATATCTTCATTCTTTCATTTTTTAATGTTGTTTATTTCAATTGTGATAAATAAGTTTCTTTAAATTGTCTAAATATTTCTTTCACATAGCAGAACGACAGTGTTTACACATACTAATTTTCATTATTGTACACGATACAGTAATCAAGGAAACACATGTTGAAAATTTAAAAATTTTTTATCCTGTAAGCTGTACCTAACCCCTTAAGTCCCACAGATGTACACGACAGAAGAGAACTCTGATGGATCCCACATGGACTTCCGGATAGTCCATGCAGAATCCACCACAGCTCTCCACTGCAGCCTACATCGGCAGAACACAAGGAATAGAATCATAGTCCCACCGATATAGAAAACAGCAGAGAACTCTGATCAATTCCACACGGACTTCCACTTGGTCCATCTAGAATCCACCAAAGCTCTCCGCTGCCGCCTATACCGGCAGGACTTAGACTCTGGACAAAACAGGTAAGGTGGGAAAGAGCAGGCCAACACTAATCTACAAACACATGCAACTACAATCATGCTGTTACTACATACATCATGCAAATGCAAAGTCACTACACTTCAACGAAGCACAATCCTAACACTATTCAAACCAAAAAAAACCCTATAACGAAGCTGCTGAATGGGTTTGGCAAACTGCAACAATAGAAAGCAATGCCCTAGCATCATTACTGCTTTTCTATGCCACCCGTATGTATCCTACAACTGCCATATCACATATCACATGAAACGGCGCCCTATTTCAAGATACAACAATACCAATAAATGCTGAAATATCGTCAAAACCAGCAACACCACAGAAATAAAATAGAAGAGTGAAAAATATCAAATTCACACCAAAAGTGTAGCCTAAATCAACCTCTATAAACAACACCAAGTGAAAACTGATGTATAAACTACATAACAGAGGAATGTCGAGAATACAATTCCAAATTTATACCACTTACAACAAGTAAATGATAAATATCACATCAATAAACCATCCTATGCCACCAAACAACTCAAATCAATACAAGACCATAAACTCAATTTTGCAACCTGTACTCCTAACAGCAATAATGCAACTGAAATCCATCCATCAAGTAATGATTACTGATGACATCAATAAAACACCAAAATTCAAAGAAAAAGTGCAACTAGCAAAACAATGACAAGTAATACACAAAATGTTTCACTTAAAGCAGTAGATAGACAAATGGACACCAAATTTCATCAATTCAAAACCATTGCGGAAATAATAATTCAACAACAACAGAAAACCATTATCAAAATTGGACATTGCATATGCAAGCCAGCTGATCAGTGTCACAAATTACAATCCTGACACCAAAAACCAATATTTCAGGTCCACCATTGCACCCAAAAGATCAAGACAATTCCAAATTTATGCCATTTACAACAAGTGAATCATCAATATTATGTCAATAAACGATCCTATACCACTAAACAATTCATCTCAATAGAAGACAACAAACGCAATTGTGCAATAATGCAACTAAAAGCCATCTATCAAGTAATCAATACTGATAACTTTAACAAAAGACCAAAATTCAAAGATTAAAGTCTAACTAGTCAACAAAACACAAGTAATACATAAAATGTATCACTTAAAACAATCCATTATTCAAATTAGAAAAACAAAGGCTACCTTCAGCTATTCAAAACCAAATATAGAAATAATAACAATTCAAGAAGAACACAAAACCATGTGCAAGGGGCTAATACTTGCATTACACAGCAAGTAAACAAATGTACACGTGTACAATAACTATAATAATCAGATAATAAACAGTACACACCTATGTAGATATCATACAATAATTACAAACTGTGTACTCCAACCAACGTTATCAATGTAACAAATTACAATCCTGACACCAAAAACCAACACTTCAAATGCACCATTGCACTCAGAATATATTAAGAAATGCTTATGATCAAACAAATACCAATAAACGCAGAAATATGCTCAAAACCAACAACACCAAAGGAATAAAGCAGATTACTCTCAATAGAAGACTCAAATAGACAACCACACTTGGTATTCCACTGAAAAATATCCAATTCACACCAAAGACCAAATCTACAGACACAATAACCACCAATTAGGTATTACATTAATTATTACAAAGTATTCTTTGTAGACTTTCATTTGAGATACGAAGTGAAAATAGACGTTTAAACTGCATAAGTTAACAGAGGACTGTCGAGAAGATAATTCTAAATTTATACCATTTACAACAAGTAAATGATATATATTACATCAACAAATGATCCTATGCCACCAAACAACTCCAATCAATAGAAGACAAACACAAATGACAAACCTATACTCCTAACAGCAATAGTGGAACTAAAAGCCATCTATCAACAAATCAATACTGATAACTTCAATAAAAGACCAAAATTCAATGACATACTGGAACTAGCAAAGTAATCACAAATCATGCCCTATCTCAAATCAACCTTTACAAACAAACAATACTACAGTGACAATACACGTACAAACAGCAATAAACTGCATAACAGACAACAGTGTTTCCATTGCAAAACCTCCTACACAAAAAAATACCATATCAGCACTATCACCATTTCTAAATACATGCCCCATGGCTAAATGATACACTACACTTCCCAATCACAGTTAAAAAATTTTATTATGTCAACTAAAGCACAACTTCCTAACTTCACCTCCAAAAAAAAAAAAAAAAAAAAAAAAAAAAAAATGACAATAAATAAATAATTAAATAAACCTCTATCTCTATACCCAGTCAAAAATAGGACACGTGTTTATACCAACTATTTACTCACAACAGTTAATACTATCACCCCTAAAATATTTACTATTCCTCCTCAAACACTCTCTATATACATCCACCAACATACATGACAGGGGAAAACCCTGATTGAGGTTGCATGGGTTCCGGATAGTCCATGCATCCTCCACCAGGGTTCTCCCCTGTCGCCTACAGCAGCAGAATACAAGGAAACATGTAGACAACAGCAGACAACTCTGATGGATTGTATATGAACTTTCGGATAGTTCGTACACAACCCACCAAAGCTCTCCACTGTTGCCTACATCAGGAAAAAAACACGGGAACATGTACACAACAGTAGAGAACTGTACTGGATTGCATACAACCCACCACAGGTATCCACCACCGCCTACACCACAGGAATGCATAACAAATTTTCCAAGTCCCACAGGTAAAAACAAGAGCAGACAACACACCATACATTGCACACCAACTGTCCCATAGTCCAGCTACAACCGGCCACAACTCTCCCCTGCCGCCTATACCTCCACAACTTTAAAAATTTTTCAAGTCTCACAGTAGAGAAGTGTGACGGATCTCACATGCACTTCTGGATAGTCCATGCAGGCTCCACCACAGCTCTCCACTGCAGCCTACATCGGCAAAACACAAGGAATATAATCAAAGTCCCACTGATATACGATTAACCATATCTTGCACATTAATATTTCCTAATACATCTTACTAATGAAAATATATCAACGTTTTCGCCTATACAGCATCATCAGATACTAAAATGTTTTAAGTCCAATATAGTTCATAATAAATTACAATAATTAAAATCACAAGTTATATGTAATGACTACACAGAAGAGCCAGAACAAGAACACATCATCAAACGCTTCAACACACACATACATACACATTATATAATGATTTCACACTTTTCATACTGTACCTTCACACAAGTTCACCATATGTACACACTCGTGGTAAGTAAAAGAAAATGTACAATCCCATATAATCATCAATTATACACATTATACAACGATATAGCTTTGTCAACTTTCATACACATCAGCAGACTGCAACAGATAAGACATATAGTCAGGATGGAGAAGGCAAGAATACCAAGGAGAACTTTAGAGCAGCAATATGCAGGAAAAAGACCTGTTGGAACACCATCGAATAGATGGAAGGATATGGTTCAAGAAGATACTACCAGTTTCCTGCCATTGCAGAACTGGAAGGTGGCAGTAACGGATAGACAAGAATGAATTCAGAGGAACAATTGAGGAGGCCATGCCACGAAAATGGACCGAAGATCCACCATACATGTACACACTTATTACAAATCCAAAACAACCAACATACTTTAAAACGTATCAATATGAATCAACACTGCACTCATCCCACACGTACATAATACAAATCAACAATCATCTGACAAATAATCATACATACATACATACATACATACATTCCAACAAAACAAATTCTATTACATACATTATTACAACATTGTAACTATTCATTACAACATCAGCAATACTTCTATAAAATTTTCGTCAATTGTATCACATACACACAAGTACAAACTTTTTTATTTCATCTATTTTATATATTCATTATACAAATCACTCTTACAACAATATTACACTCTGACAATTATTCTCATTTATTCCTAAGTTTATCACACTCAACTATATTGGACTTACATTTTAGATATTGTTATAACACTTCAATATCTGATGCTGCCTTATACACAAAAACGTTCAATATTTTCTTTACTCATATCTATTAGCAAATACTCATTTGCAACTATTGATAAATCATATGGCTGACAATTTTTTTTATTTATTTATAAACAGCGCACTACTTTGATGAGTTCCACACAGACTTCCACTTAGTCCATGTAGAATCCACCTAAGCTCTCTGCTGCCACCTATACCAGCAGGACTTAGACTCTGGACAAGGTAGGTAACATAGGACAGAGCAATAAACATACCGGTAATGGAACAATTACAATGTCTTGTACAACACAACATTCCACACATCAAAATCTTCTGTCATACTAAATATTGCACTAATCTACAAACACATGCAGCAACAACAACAATAAAACTATGTTAGTAGATACATCATCCAAATGCAAAGTCACTACACGTCAACAAAGTCTAAATGTCCAATGTCCATTCATAAAAAAAAAATCCTCTAAGGAACCTGCTCAATGTGTTTGGCAAACTGCAAAATGTCGTTACTGCTTTTCTATGCCACCCATACACATTGCACACCCCATGCAATGCCGTCCCTCCTATTCCTGTTCCACGATATAACAATCAATATGTATCACCAATCAATTTCAACCATCAATTGTCGTCAAAGAAATCCTTATGAACAACCAAATACTGCAGAACAACAGCAATACCAATAAACGCAGAAACATCGTCAAAACCAGCAACACCAAATGAATAAAACACATTTCTGTCAAAACCACTTCCTATTCACACCAAAGACCAAACCTACAGACTCGATAATCACCAATTATAGCCTACATAACAACAATGTTTGTAGAGGTTCATTTGAGATAGTACAACACTAAGTGAAAATAGACCTACAAACTGCATAACAGAGGAACATCGACAAGACAATTGAAAGATTTTTATCATTTTCAACAACTTAATGATTAATATTACAACAAGAAACGATCCTATGCCACCAAACAATTCAAATCAATACAAGACAATAAAGCAACGCAATTCTGAAACCAGTACTCCTAACAACAATAATGCAACTAAAAGCCATCTATCAACAAATCAATACTGATAACTTTAAATTCAAAGACATACTGCAACTAGCAAAGTAATCACAAATCATGCCCTATCTCAAATCAACAATACTACATTCACAATAGACGTACAAACAGCAATAAACTGCATAACAGACAACAGTGTTTCCATTACAAAACCCCTACACAAAATATACCATATCAGCACTATCACCATTTCTAAATACGTGCAACATGCCTAAATTATACAGTACAGCTCAAAAATTTAATTATATCAACTAAAGCACGACTTCCTAACTTCACCTTCAAAACAAAAATGACAAACAATAAATAAACCTCTATCTCTGTACCCTGTCAAAATAGGACACGTCTTTATACCAACTATTTACTCACAACAGTTAATACTATCACCCATGAAATATTTACTATCCCTCCTCAAACGCTCTCTAATACATACATACACGACAGGGGAAAACCCTGGTCGAGGTTGCATGGGTTCCAGATAGTCCATGTATCCTCCACCAGGGTTCTCCCTTGTCGCCTATGCCAGCAGGACACAAGGACACATGTACACAACAGCAGACAACTCTGATGGATTATATACGAACTTCCGGATAGTTCGTATACAACCCACCAGAGCTCTCCACTGTTGCCTACATCAGGGAAAAAAACATGGGAAGCTGTACACAACAGCAGAGAACTCTACTGGATTGCATATAAACACCCAGATAGTCCATATGCAACCCACCACAGGTCTCCGCTGCCACCTACACCACAGGAGGGCATAACAAATTCTCAAAGTTCCACAGGTAAAAACAACAGCAGACAACTCTAGCGACTGTCCCATACTCCAAGTACAACCGACCTGCCGCCTATGCCTCCACAACTTTAAAAAATGTTAAGTCTCACAGTAGAGAAGTGTGACGGATCCCACATGCACTTCCGGATAGTCCATGCAGGCTCCACCACAGCTCTCCACTGCAGCCTACATCGGCAAAACACAAGGAATAGAATCAAAGTCCCACTGATATATCATTTACCATTTATTGCACATTAATATTTCATAATACCTCTTACTAATGGAAATATATCAACGTCTTCGCCTATACACCATCATCAGATATTAAAATTTTATAAGTCCAATATAGTTCACTGTGATAAACGTAACAATTAATTACAATAATTAAAATGACTACACAGAAGAGCCAGAACAAAAACACATCATCACACGCTTCAACACACACACATACACATTATATAATGATTTCACACTTTTCATACCTTCACATACGTTCACCACATGCACACACTCGTGATAAGCAAATGAAAATGGATAATCCGATATAGCTTTGTCAACTCTCATACAGATCAGGAGACAGCAACGAGCAAGACATATAGTCAGGATGGAGAAGGCAGCAATACCAAGGAGAACTTTAGAGGAGCAATATGCACGAAAAACACCTGTTGGAACACCATCAAATAGATGGAAGGATATGGTTCAAGAAGATACTACCAGTTACCTGCAATTGTGGAACTGGAAGGTGGCAGTAAGAGATAGACAACAATGAATTGAGAGGAACAATTGAAGAGGCCATGCCACGAAAATGGACCTAAGATCCACCATACATAGATGTACACACTCATTACAAATCCAAAACAACCAACATACTTTAAAACGTATCAATATCAATCAACACTGCATTCATCTAACACGTACATAATACAAATCAACAATCATCTGATAAATAATCATACATACATACATACATACATACATACATACATACATACATACATACATACATACATACATACATACATACAACATTCCAACAAAACATATTCTATTACATACATTATTACAACATTGTAACTATTCATTACAACATTGTAACTATTCATTACAACATCAGCAATGCTTCCATAAAATTCTCGTCAACTGCATCATATACACATAAGTACAAACTTTTTTTATTTCATCTATTTTATATATTCATTATACAAATCACTCTTACAACAATATTACACTCTGTCAATTATTCTCATTTATTCTTATCTTTATCACACTCAACTATATTGGACTTACATTTTAGAATTGTTATAACGCGGTTCAATATCTGATGCTGCCTTACACACAAAAACGTTCATATATTTTCTTTACTAATATCTATTAGCAGTTAGGCCTACTCATTTGCAACAATTGATAAATCATATGACTGACAAATTTTTTATTTATTTATAAACAGCGCATTACTTTGATGAGTTCCACACAGACTTCCACTTAGTCCATGTAGAATCCACCTAAGCTCTCTGCTGCCACCTATACCAGCAGGACTTAGACTCTGGACAAGGTAAGTAACATAGGACAGAGCAATAAACATGATGGAACAACTACAATCTTGTACAACACAACATTCCACACATCAAAATCTTCTGTCACACTAAATATTGCACTAATCTACAAACACATGCAGCAACAACAACAACAACAACCAAACTATGTTAGTAGATACATCATCCAAATGCAAAGTCACTACACGTCAACAAAGTCTAAATGTCCAATGTCCATTCATATAAAAAAAATCCTATGTGTTTGGCAAACTGCAAAATGTCGTTACTGCTTTTCTATGCCACCCTACAACTCTCACATTGCACACCCCATGCAATGCCGTCCATCCTATTCCTGTTCCACGATACAACAATCAATATGCATCATCAATCAATTTCAAACATCAATTCTCGTCTAAGAAATGCTTATTAACAAGCAAATACCGCACAACAACAGCAATACCAATAAACGCAGAAACATCGTCAAAACCAGCAACACCAAATCAATAAAACACATTTCTGTCAAGACAAGACTCAAATAGACAAAACCATTTGGTATTCACACCAAAGAACAAACCTACAGACTCGATAATCACCAATTATAGCCTACATAACAACAATGTACTATCTCAAATCAACCTCTACAAACAACACTAAGTGAAAATAGACCTACAAACTGAATAACAGAGGAACATCGACAAGACAAGTGAAAGATTTTCACCATTTTCAACAACTTAACCATTAATATTACGTCAACAAACGATCCTGTGCCACCAAACAATTCAAATCAATACAAGACAATAAAGCAACGCAATTCTGCAACCAGAACTCCTAACAACAATAATGGAACTAAATGCCATCCATCAATTAATAAATACTCATAACTTCAAACATTAAATGCAAGTAGCAAACGAATAACAAGTAATACACAAAATGTATCACTTAAAGCAATTAATTATTCTTATTACACAAATTAAGGACAGTTTCAGCAATCCAAAAACAATTACACACTAAATAATTATCAAAATTGCACATAGCATCTACAAGCCAACTATCAATCTAACAAATTACAATCCTCACACCAAGAACGAATATTTCACGACCACCATTGCACCCAAAATGTATTACAATCATCAATTGCCTTCTAAGATATGCTTATGAAGAAACAAATATCAAAGACGACGACGACTACAATACAAATGGACTAAAACAGATTACTGTCAATGCATGACCGAAATAGACAAACACACTTGCTATTCAAGCCAAAAATATGCAATTCACACTCAAGACAAAATCTACTGACAGCCAGACAGACACACAGACACACAGATAGACAGACAGACAGACAGACAGCCAGCCAGACACGTAATTCAATAGCCACCAATTACAGCTTAAATGGCAATACTGTACCTCAAACAAACTTCTGTGCTACCAATATGTACTGCAAATTACAAAAACATAAATATTACGTTAATAAAAGATCCTATGCCACCAAACAATTCAAATAAATACAACACCATAAACAGCAATAATGAAACTAAAAGCCATCTATAAAATAATCAACACTGATGACTTCAATAATAAACGACAATTCAATGATAAAGTGCAACTAGCAAAGAATAACAAGCAACACAAAATATAGCACTTAAACCAATAAAACTTCCTATAAAATCCACAAATAATTATCACACACATCAGTCCCTGTAACTGCTCCGTAACTAGGAATCTAAACTCAATTAATAGTCAAAACAAAACTACTGTCACACCTGTACAAGTCCTGCCATCAATTCTCTATTCATCATCAAACACCAGAGTCCCTATTCCAGCTCTCCAAGTACTGATATCACAATAAGACCACAAATCCTATTTCAAACAACAAGACACAACTATACCAATAAAATAAATAGATCTATCAACAAGACATCATAAATATATCTATTTCAACTCATCCACAATCTAAACAATACAACTCCCACAGTTGCATCATTCCTACCATTATTTGATCAATTGTTATCCAACACTACAGTCCCTATTCCATATCTCCAAGCACTTCACTAAAATATTCAACTCTTATTCGAAACAACACCACCACCACTACTACCACGGATCTGCTCAAATTATATTTCTTTCTCTATTTCTGCATATTAACAGAAGAGCTCAGTCCGTAATGCAGCCCTACCAGTACTACATTACCTCATTTATGAAGTAAAACCACAAAATAAAGCTACTCCGACATTTGCACAAGTCCTCACAGGAATTCGATAATAATTATCCAACAGTACAGTCCCCATTGAACCTGTCCAAGCATCACCATGACATCCTCCAACATCATTCAACACTATGCAACCACAGGAATGTCCTACAACTTACTTCCAACATTTTTTTCCAAAACTTCAGTCATCATTACTCCCTCTATAACCACCTATACAAACATGCCTGCCTAACAAATCTTCCATGGAATTTGCAACATATTTCCACCACACTTCATTCACATCCCTGTCCTAAACATATCAGTGCTAACTAATTTACTATTAAAAAATATCACTAACCTACAGCACTGTCAGTTTTGCACAACTCCTCACATCAATTCAACAATCACTATCCAACACTAACCATCCTATTACACATCTCCCAACAATCACAATCAAATCCTCACTTACTATTCAAATCAAAAACACCCAAAAAAATACCACGCAACTCAAACAATCCCACATTTTTACAATTTCTCAACATTCAAGCCAAGCTCAGTCGGTAATCCACCTTCATAAACACTAAATTAACTCAATCATTATGTCAAAATGGAAAACGACCATACTATGACATGTTCACAAATTTTATCATCAATTTCACAATTACTATTCAACAATACACTCCCCAATACAATACTAATTTCACATTATTCAACACTACAACACTTAAACAAATCTCCTTATAAAATCCAATAACAATTCACCTACACATCAGTCCCTACATCTGCTCCATAACTATTCATGTAAACTCAAATTAACCTTCAAAACAAAACTACTGTATAACTCCTTCCGTCAATTTTCCAACCATTATCAAAGACTACAGTCCCTATTCCAACTCTCAAAATATCACAATAAGTCGTCAAAGCCTATTCCAAACAACACCAAAAAAACTGTCAATATAATTAATCTTCCTACAGATTTGGAAAATACTTATCCATCACTTCAGCTCCATATAAACCTCAATTTCAACTCTTTTACTGTCTAAAACCAATAAACAACAGTACTGTCACAATTTCTCTAATTCCTACCATATTTTTATCAATTAATTATGCAACACTAGTCCCTATTCCACATGCCCAAGTCCTTGACTCAAGTCTTCAACTGTTATTCAAAACAACAACAACACCACTAGAAACATGGATCTGCTCAAATTCTATTTCTTTCTCAATTTCTACACATTAACACACCAGCTCTGTCGGTAATGCAGCCCTACCAGTGCTATATTAAGACAATTATTACGTAAAACCACAAAATTAAGCTACTCCGACAATTCAAGTCCTCACACGCATTTCACAATAATTACCCAACAGTACAGATCCCATTGCAGCTGCCCAATCATCACCATTATTCAACCTCCTAAAACTTACTAACAATTTACAACATATTTATCCAAAACTTCTGTCCTCATTACTCCATCTATAACCACCACTCTACACCCAATCAAAACGTAAAACCATTACATAATACTCGTAATATCACAATACTTCAACACCCAGCATCAATCTTCCAACACATTTTCAGCACTACATTGCCTATTCCATTTCTCCATTTATCTCTATCCAGTCTTCAATCATTATTCAACACCACTTCACTTAAGTAACCAAACCAACATAATAATTCTTCAAATTCATTCCAATAAACATTATCCTACATTTCACTTGTCATTCCCACTTGTAACTTATAACTGTAAAAAAAAAAAAAAAACCTAAAGCACTGCCACTCTTCTACAAGTCCTGACAATCATTTTGTAACCAATATGCAACAGACTACAATCACTATTATTAACACTCACTACACCTATACAAACATCAAAATGTAACAAATCTCACATGCAATCTGCAACATATTTATGCTACACTTCAGTCGTCATTCCTGCACTATAAGTATAATTGCAAAATAATTTACTATATAAAATGCATGGTCAATGTTATACAAGTCCTGACATCAATTCAACCAAGTATCACAGTCAACTGGTCAATTACTATTCAAATCAACAAAACCTAGCGGGGGAAAAAAACAACCAACTACAACAATTCTAATTCTTTTACCTATAATGAATTCATGCAACACCCACTCAGTACTAAATTAATTCAATTCTCATCTTAAAACAACAATACCGTCCAATGCAGCTATCCAAGTAACAGTACCAACTGGTCAAACATTACTCAAAACTACTACATCTAAACAACCATGGGAATGCACTAAATCTTCTTATAAAATTCCAAATTTATTTACCTACACATCACTCCCTATATCTACTTCATAACTATAACTGCAAAGTCAATTAACCTTCAAAAACACAAAACAAGAGTATTACCAACTTCTGCTATCTATTTAGTAACCGTTATGCAACACCACAGTCCATATTGTACCTGTATTCCAAACAACAAGTAAGTTATGCCAATATAATAAATCTTCCTACAAACTTGCAAAATATTTATCCAACACTTCAGTCATTATAACTGTCCTACAAATATCTATATACTACTGCCCCACAGTTCTGTCACTCCTACCATCATTTTATCAATCATTATGCAACACTACAGTTTCTATTGCACATGTCCAAGAACCTCAGTAAATTCTTCAGCTATTATTCAAAACAACAAGGTGCTCAAATTCTATTTCTTTCCCAACTTCTAGACATCAACCCAAAACCTCACTCGCTAATAAAACTACAAAAAGTAATTCCACAACAATTACCCAACAGTACTTCTCCAATCATTAATCAACACTACAATACTAAAAAGAACATCGCAATGTCATGAACCTTGCTATCAATTTCCTAAATATTTATCCAACAGATCAGTCCACACTAAACCCATTCAAAATGTCAAACCCTTTAACAAAGTACTCGCAGTATTGTATAATCCACATTATGCAACACCACACTCCCTATTTCAGCAGTCCAACCATCAGTATCAAGTCCTCAAACATTATTTCATCCTAATCAAGCATGGGAATATCGTTAATCCTCCTATAAACTTGCAACTCACACATCATCAAATAATTACAAACTGCCTACTCCAACCAGTATCAACATAATAAATTACAATCCTAACACCAAAAACCAATATGTCAGGTCCACCATCCCATCCCAAATGTATCAATACCCTTGTAAGGAATGCTTATAAACAAACAAATTCTACACAGGACAACAATACCAATAAACGCACAAATATCATCAAAAACCAATAATATCAAACAACTAAAACACATTAAGGTCAATGCCAGACTCAAATATACAAACACACTTCATATTCAATTCAAAAAATTTGCCAATTCACACTCAATACCAAACACACAGACAGAAAACTAATTCAATAATCAGCAATTATATTCTAAATAACAACAGTGTACCTGAAATCAACTTCTACAAGCAATACTCAGTCAAAACTACAAAAATAAGCGTACAAACACCAATTAACTCCATAACACAGTACCATCAACAAGATAATTCCAAATTTATACCTACTGTATGCCACCAAACAAATTAAAATCAATACAAGACAACACATAACAACAATAACGAAATTAAAACCCATCTATCAAATTATCAAGACTCATATAAAGTGCAACTACCACAGAATAACAATACACAAAATATATCATTTAAACCAAGAAATTACTCAAATTACAGACAAAGATTAGGTACTTTCATCCATTGGAAAACAATCATACGAATAATAATTCCACAAGAAAAGAAAACCGTTCTAAGAATTGCACATCACATGTACAAGGGCCTAATACTAGCATTGCGTAGCAAGCAAACACATGTACAAATGTACAATGACAATAAAAATCAAATAATACACACCAGATATCTGCACCGGATCAAATAATTACAACCTGCTTACTCCAACCAACTATCAACTTCATAAATTACAATCCTCACACCTGACGTCCAACATTGCATCCACAAAAATTTCTCCACCAAAATAAACCCTATAATATCGTATCACGTATCTACAAACTTCACTCCAAATTTCTAAGCTCAGTCGGTAATGCAGCTCTCTGAATATTACGTAAACTCACTTACTATCGAAACCCACGAAACAAAACCACTCTGACATTTTTGCAACTCCTACAACGAATCTAACAACTTTTCAGCAGCAGTATGACCCTATTGCAGTTGTCCAAGTGTCACTGTAGCACAGTCAGCTATTATTCAACACTACAACACCACAAACACCATGACAATGTACTAAATCTCACTAAGAAACCTCCAAAATATTCTCAAAGTCCTGCCATCAATTTCATAATCATTATTCAACATCAAACACCCTATTACACCTGTCCAAGTAATAGTGTAGCCAAACATTTCGATCCTACATAACATTGCAACATCATATGCTGTAAATATGCACCTTAATACAGGAAAAGAAAAGTCAACAGCAGAAAACAATCACGGTTTCCAAGTCGTGTTAGGCTTTACAAACTCACTCGCATCACAACCGGCAATTTTTTTACCAGTGTTTCCTTGCTTCAACAGCTTTTGAAACTTTTCCTGCTTCAAGAGCTTCTGAAACATGGAAAACTCAACAGAATTGTCAAACACCACTCTTCTTGGTCGTTCCTCTCCTGAGACGCACAGTCGAGGTGAATCAGGTAGAAGATTAGTTCTCTACTTCGAAAGATCTACACAGTACAGTGTGCGACTTACTGACTTCGATAACAAGATCCTGGCAACAGAGGATCAACACAGCGTACTATGCGACTTACCGACTTCAAGAGCACGGAAAATGATGACCTCTATCATTGGCGGATCAAACAGAGCGAACTCGCGAAATATCAATTGTAGAGGGGGAGGGGGCTGAGGAGATGGAGGTTTTTTCTTTCTTTCTTTCTTTCTTTCTTTCTTTCTTTTTTCTTTTTTTTAAGCATTCATTTACATCATGTTCCATTACAATTAAAGTAATACTACATGACCGGTTCATTAGTGCAAAATTTTATGTGTACAATTATTTTATATAATATAGCTTCCTCTATATCCATAAGAGATTTGATATATTATATATATATTTCCCCCCCCCTCTAAAGCATTTATTTACATCATGTTCCATTACAATTAAATAATACTACATGACTCGTTGATTAGTACAAAAATTTATGAGTACAATTATTTTATATAACATAGCTTTCTCTATATCCATAAGAGATTTCATATATTTTAATAAATATGCTGACTTATCCTATTCTACATTACTTCTTACTTTATACCAGTTCTATTCTTTATATTGTTCTAACTGTAGTTATATTTATATCACTCATATAGTATACCTTCTAATTACTACATACATATTTGTTACAATTTTTACAATTATTCAAAATCTACTCAATTTACAAATTGCATGAATTCTTTACACTACAATTTTATTATATCTATTTCATTAACTGGCCATTTCCCTTTCTTTCTTGAAATTTTGTTCCTGAATATTGCTCGTTGCGAGTTCAGTTTAGGGCAGTCATATATAACATGTTCTATTGTCTGTTCATTTAGGTTGCAGGAACACAATGGTGATTATATATTTTTGAAGCCGTGAAAATAGGATCTTAGTTTACCGTGTCCTGTTACAAATGTGGTGAAATTGGGTGTTACATGTACATATTGTGTACATGAGGAGATGGTTGTGTTTCATCAAACATGTCAGGATCGTTGCAGAGAGTCCAAGTCATGAAGGTGAGAGATAATGGTCATCATGGGAGAGAAATGGATGGTTTGGAGGTCGTCATGAGTCCTGTAGCAATACGAGAATAAAATAAGTTTAGGATACATAAGAAGTGAGAAAGGAGCAGGGAAAATGATCACATCTAGCATGACAGATCAAAGAGAGCGAACTCGGGAAATATAGACTGTATGGGGGAGGGGGGGGGCTGAAGAGTTTTTTTTATATAAAGCATTCATTTACATCATGTTCCATTACAATTAAAGTAATACTACATGACTGGTTCATTAGTACAAACATTTATGCGTACAATTATTTTATATAACATAGCTTCCTCTATATCCATAAGAGATTTCATATATTATAATACATATGGAACTACTTCTTACTTTATACCAGTTCTATTCTTTATATTGTTCTAATTGTAGTTATATTTATATCACTCATATAGTATACCTTCTAATTACAACATACATATTTGTCACAATTTTTACAATTATTCAAAATCTACTCAATTTACAAATTGCATGAATTCTTTACACTACAATTTTATTATGTCTATTTTATTAACTGGCCATTTCCCTTTCTTTCTTGAAATTTTGTTCCTGAATATTGCTCGTTGCGAGTTCAGTTTAGGGCAGTCATATATTACATGTTCTATTGTCTGTTCATTTAGGTTGCAGGAACACATTGGTGATTACATATTTTTGAAGCAGTGAAAATACAATCTTCGTTCACCTTGTCCTGTTACAAATGTGGTGAAATTGGGTGTTACATGTACATGTTGTGTACATGAGGAGATGGTTATGTTTTATCAAACATGCCGGGATAAATGCAGAGAGTCCAAGTCATGAAGGTGAGAGATAAGGGTCATCAGGGGAGAGAAATGGGTGGTTTCGAGGTAGTCATGAGTCCTGTAGCAAGACGAGAATAAAATAAGTTTAGGATACATAAGACGTGAGGAAGGAGCAATGATCATGTCTAGCATGACAGATCAAACAGAGCAAGCTCCCGACCTACTGACTCTAGAGGGGGTGGAGGCTGAGGAGAAGGTTGAGATTTATCAAACAAGACAGAATAACAGCAGGGAGTCCAAATCATGAAAGTGAGAGATAAGAATGATCAGGCGAGAGAAGTGGGTAATGAGGCCTGTAGCGAGATGAGAATAAAATAATTTTGGATATGTAAGAAGTGAAGAAGGAGCAGGAAAAATGATCACCTCTATCATCGACAGATCAAACAGAGCGAACTCGCGAAATATCGATTGTAGAGGGGGAAGGGAGCTGAGGAGTTTTTTTTTTTTTTTTTTTTTTTTTTTTTTTTTTTTTTTTTTTGAGCATTCATTTACATCATGTTCCATTACAATTAAAGTACATGACTGGTTGTTTAGTACAAAAATTTATGGGTACAATTATTTTATATAACATAGCTTCCTCTATATCCATAAGAGATTTCATATATTATAATAAATATGTTAACTTATCCTATTCTACATGATTTCTTACTTTATACCACTTCTATTCTTAATATTGCTCTAATTGTACTTATATTTATATTACTTATATAGTCTACCTTATAATTACTACATACATATTTGTTACAATTTTTACAATGATTCAAAATCTACTCAATTTACAAATTGCATGAATTCTTTACACTACAATTTTATTATGTCTATTTTATTAACTGGCCATTACCCTTTCTTTCTTGAATTTTTTTTCCAGAATACTGCTCGTTGCGAGTTCAGTTTAGGACAGTCATATATTACATGTTCTATTGTGTGGTCATTTAGGTTGCAGGGACACATTGGTGATTACATAATTTTGAAGCGGTGAAAATAGGATCTTAGTTTACCGTGTCCTGTTACAAATGTGGTGAAATTGGGTGTTACATGCACATGTACATGTACATGAGGCCTGTAGCAAGACGATAATAAAATAAGTTTAGGATATGTAACAAGTGAGGAAGATTCCGTGGGTGTAGAAAGCAATACAGGACACAGGGGTACGGCTGGGCTCCCTGTTCCCACAGCGGTGGCCGTGTGTAGACAGCTCCAAGCAAAAGTGCTTCTTTGCGTCATAACAAGGTGAGCACTGGACAAGGAGAGCACGGCTGCATCTCCTCATCGAACGCACTGACTCACTCTATGTCGAAAATATGTCGCCTTATAAAGACTCTCTCGTAGGTTTCGCATTACGTCACACCCTAACTTGTGTAATTCCCACTGCCGGTGTGGCACACAACACTTGCTTTCTCCCTCACAAGAGACAAAAGCCAGTCAACCTCCTTTCTGAGAGAGAGAGAACAAACAGCGATTGATGTCTGCGCGGGTAGATTTCAAATGTTTGCTAAGTAGCACACACGGACACAAAAAGATATATACTGTACATAATAAAATCAGCCCATCAAATCACAACCAACAATATTTTACCAGTGTTTCTATAACCATTATTGTAAAGCCTTGTAAAATTTTAAACCATTAAACAAAAGTTCCGTCAGAGACAAATAAAACCCAACAAGAATCTGTAATGACTCCTCAATTATTAATCTAAACAATATCGCATCAAGAACTATGGCAGTCCCACAATTCCAATTTTTTCAATTTCTTAATATTTTTATGCAAGAAGACAGTAGATAATGCACCTCTATCTATATTTCTTTAAGTCAATCATTATGTAAAATCCCAATACAAAAGTCCTGCCATGAATTTGACAGTAATTCTTCAACAGTACAGTCCCCACTCCAACTGTACAGGTGTCAGTATAAAGTATGGGTCAAACTTTATCTTATCTTATCTTATCTTACAAGTAACTTATCTTATAACTATCTTATATGTTACGAGTACGTTATCCTATCTATTCAACACTGCAACAAGCATTTCAACTTCATTATACTTCCTATTAATCTTTAGAATATTTAGCAACACTTCACATGTCATTACTACACTTTGACAGTCACATTAAACCCAATTATTAGGTACCGGTATGTAAAATAATTCAAACAATAATTACTTTCACACTTGCACTGGTCTCAGCATCAATTTAACAACCAATATCCAACACCAGAGTCTGTATCAGTATTGCAGCAGTCCAAGTGTTTGAGTAAAATCATCAAATACTGTTAAAAACAAAAAGACCTCAACGCGTATGGTAATATAATTAATCTTGTTATCAATCTGCAAATTATTTATGTAAAATTTTCAGTCCTCATTACTTCCTTATAACTATAACACTAAAGTCACTTCTTATGTAAAACAACTAAACAAATCATTTCACACTTGTATAAGACATACCATCATTCAGCAAATCATTAACAAAGACTGCACTCCCTATTACATCTGTCCAAATATCTGTATCAAGTTTTCAAGCATTATTCAAAACAACACCACCACCTCAAAAAGCATGGCCGTCCTACAATTTCAAATTTTACAATTCGTAAACATCTCTGTTACAGCTCTGTCGGTAATTTACATATACGTCTCTTCATTTCCGTTCATTCTCAGTCACTAATGCAGCTCCTCCTGTGCTACTTTAAGTCAATTATGATGTAAAAGCAAAAGACTAAATTACTCTGGCACTTCCACAACTCCTGCCATAATTATTCAACAGTACAGTATCAATTCCAGTTGTCCAAGTGTAGTATCATGTACTCAAAAATTATTCAAACAACAACACTCCAAGTAATATAACAGTGCTATGATTCAAAACTTCTCAATTTCTAAATATTCCTGCAAAACCTCAGTCGGTAATGCAGCTCTATATCTACAATTTTCAGTCAATTATTATATAAAATCACAATACAAAGATCCTCTAAGCCTTACATAACTCCTGCCATTAATTTGGCAATAATTATTCAACGCTGCAATCCCAACTGCAGCTGTCAAAATCTCTATAACAAGTCGTCAACAATAATTCAAAATAAAAACACCCCAAAAATCATTCCATTGCTACAATTCTAATTTCTACGAATTGTAAACTTTTCTCTTACAGTTCTGTGATTAATGAAATTCCACGTTTTATAACTTTCCTTCCTTTTCCTGCAAGCCACAAGGAAAACGTACTCTGACACTGCAATAACTCCTGGTATTATATCAGCAGAACACACCCTATTCCAGCTGTCCAATTGTCAGTACAAATTACTCAAATTACAACTTATACATAAGCATGGCAACATAATAAACCTTGCTATGAATATTGGAAGGATTTATCCAACAGTTACACGGCATTACTGCCCTATAACCATCAGGGTAAACTAAATTATAATGTAAATTCTTTAAAAAAAAATGCACTGTCACAGTTGTACAAGCCCCACCATCACTTTAGCAATGGTTATACAACACCTGCCTCAATTTGCAGCCCTCCTGCTCTCACAATCAAGTCATCAATTAGTATTAAAATCAACAACTCAAGAACCGTGAGAATCTAACAATTTTCCCTATGAATTTGGAAAATATTTATCCAATACTTACTGCCTTCTAATTACAAAATTTTAGTTATTATGTAAAACCACTATGGAAACCACTGTAACATTACAGGTATAATCCTGATATCAATTTAGAAAATCATTCTACAAGCCTAGATCCACTATCACAGCTGCCCAAGCCTCTCTATCAAGTCTTAACAATTTATTCAAAACAACAAAATCCCAAAAATCATCACAATACTACAATTCCAATGTTTCCTATTTCTCTTACAGATTGGTCGGTAATTAACCTCTATGTATTTCAATTTCTTGCCACCTTTCATGTAAAGCACAAGACAAAGGTACTCCGAGACTACCAGGAAATACCAATAATTATACATACTGATTACACAATTTTTAATACTATGTCACTTCGGAAAACCTATTATGTGTCTTTCACGTGTTAAATTTTACATTCTGCAGAACACATCACAAAAGCTAACCACAACCACACAGACATCAACACAGACATGGAAATTCTACACACCCAACCAAAAAGCCAGAAATTAAACACACTAGAACAATACGAAATATACAGACACACAGAAATACATCCCAAAAAAATCTCAACACACAACTTAATATCAGAACACACACACTCTTTGACTCCACATTACACTACACAAACACACCGCCACAGGAAACAAAACAAAAGGCGCCAAGACCAGCAACAACCAGTTTTCCAGATGGCCAATAGCAGACCGAAACATGTTAACAAGGTAATATAAAATTTAACACGTCAAAGACACATGACACGTTTACCAATAATTCTTCAAAAGTACTGTCCCTATTCCATGTACCCAAGTATCAATATTCATTCCTCAAACATTATTCAAAACTAGAACTCACAGGCAAGCATAGAAATGTAATACTTCTTGCTACGATTTTTGGAAACATTTATCCAATAATTTAGACGTAATTACTACCATATAACCATCACTGTAAAGCAAATTATAATGTACATGTTATTGTCACAGTTGTACAAATTCTAACATCAAATTAGCAATCATTCAACACCATAATTCCTATTGCAGCTCTCTACTTATCACAATCAAATTCTGAATTAGATTCTCAAGTTTCTTGTGGTATTCTTGTTTTCCATACTAACAATTCTCCCTATGAATTAGAAAAATATTTATTCAAAACTTCAGTCATCATGACGACCCTGCAATTAGCACGTTCAAGGACTAGACAAGTCACTGTCACAATTCTACAAGATCTGGAATCAATGTACAACATCATTATGCATAACTACACTCTCAACTCTCAATGTCAAGTAGTCAACTGTAATTATTCAAAGTCACAACACCCCAAAAAAACATGGCATTGCTACAATTCTAAGTTTCCAATTTCTAAACTTTTCTTTTACAGCTCTGTGAGTGATGCACTTCCACGTCTTATAATTTTCCTTCATTTTCAACTAAAGCACAAGAAAAACATACTATGACACTGCCATAACTCTAGGGATTAAATATAAATAGATAATTATTCAACAGTACAGATCCTATTCCACCTGTACAATTGCCACTAACAAGTACTCAAACACTTCCACATATGCAGAACATATCACAAACCCTAACCACACATTCTTCTTCTCATTTACAGTGTATCAATTACTATGTAAAACTACAAGACAAACATACTCTAAGACTTGCATATCGCCTGGCATTCATTTGGCAATGTTTATTCAACAGTAGAGACTCCAATGAAGCTGTCACTATGAAGTAATCCATCATTATTCTACACTACAACATTTAGGAAATGTATGGCAATGTAATAGGCCTATATCTTGTTATATATTTGCTAAATAATTCTCCAACAGTTCAGTCGTCATTACTGCATTATAACCATCTCCGTAAACCTTTTTAAAATTTAAAACAATTAAACAAAACTTCTGTCACATATCAATAAAGCCCAACAATAATGTAATAAACATTATGCAAGATCACAATCCCATTGCAATTATCCAAGTATCAGAATCAAGTTGAAAACTTTATTCAAAATAAGGCCACAACAAGCTTGGAAATACAGTAAATATTGCTACGAATATGGAAAATATTTACACAACAGTTTACTCCTCATTACTGCTACATAAGTACCGATAACAGCATAAAGTCATTAATTATGTAAAAAGAAGGACTCTCACAGTGGTATGAGACCTGACATGTGTTAAAACAAATAATTTCCAATACTAGAATCTCTATTGCTGCTGTTCATATCTTCCAGTGAAATCATCAATGACAAAAACACTTCAACGCGTATGGTAATATAATTAAATGATGTTATGAATCTGCAAATTATTTATGTAACATTTTCACTCCTCCTTACTGCCCTATAACTATCAGGCTGAAGTCAATCCTTATGTAAAACAACTAAACAAATCATTCTCAAACACTTGTATAAGACATAGCATCATTTTAGAAAATCATTATGCAAGACTGCAATCCCTATTGCGTCTGTCCAAATATCAGTATCAAGTTTTCAAGCATTCTTCAAAACAACACCACCTCAACAAACATGGGCGTCCTACAATTCCAAATTTACTAATTTGTAAACCTTTCTATTACAGCTCTGTTGGGAATACACATATACATCTTTTCATTTTTGTTCATTCTCATGTAAAACGCAACACAAACATACAAAGATACTCTGAAACTGCAACAAGTCTTGTCAATGAATTTACGAAGAAATTATCCAACAACTGAGATGTCATAACTGCCCTATAACGATCAATGTAAACCAAGCTGTAATGTAATTCTTAAAAATACTGTCAAAGTTCTACAAGTCCTAGCATCAATTTACCAATCATTATGCAACACCACAAAGAATCATGGCAATATAGCTACTTTTTGCTATCACATTTATCCTGTAACACTGCCCTCTAATTATCAAGTTAAATTCATGCAGCATGTATAGGTTTAAGACCTCACATCAATTAAGATCAATATGCATCGCTACAGCCCCTATGGAAGCTGTTCAAACCTCTCCATCAACTCTTCACAGTTTATTCAAAACAACAAAACCCCAAAAATCATCTTAGTGCTACAATTCAAATTTTTCCAACTTGTCAACATTTCTCTTACGTTTCACTCTGTCATTAAGCTCTACGTCTTTTAATTCTTCTCAATTTTCATGTAAAACGGAAGACAAAGTTATTCACAGAGTCCTATTCCAGCTCTCCAAGTGTCAGTATCAATTACTCAAGCATTATACAACACCACATCTCATAATCAAGCACAGGAATATTATAATTCTTCCTATTAATTGTCAAAACATTTGTTCAACAGTTGACACATCATTACTGCCACATAACCACCAGTGTAAACCACATTACAATGGTAAATTCTTCAAACAAAAGTATTCTCGGAGATGTACAAGTCCAAACTTGAATCTAGCAATAATTATGCAAGACCTGAGCGCTATTGCAGCTGTCCAAGAATCAGGATCAACTCGACAATTACTATTCAAAACAACGACATAAAAAAGGCATTGGAATGCAATAAATCTTGCTACATATTCGGAAAATATTCACCCAATGGTTCAGTCATCTTCACTGTTCTACAACTGAGTAAAGTTATTCACTACCAATGTCAAAGCACTAACAAAAGGAAAGACCAATCTAAAAGTTGTACAAGTCCCGGCATGAATTTAGAAAATCATTATGCAACACTACAATCCCTTTTCCAGTAGCCCAAGTATCTGTATCAAGTTGCCAACTATTATTCAAAATAACTATAACACATAATGCATGGGAGGGTTACAATTATAAATGTTCTAACGTGTAAAATTTTCTACAATAGATCTATCTGTAATGCAGCTCTATGCTTGCAATTTAAGTCAATTATTATGTAAAAGCATCAGACAAAAACACTCTGAGATCTCCATAAGTCTGCCATCAAATTGACAATGATTTTTCAACAGGAGACATTCATTATAGCCTACATCTTGATTACACAACTTTTAACACTATATCACTTTGGAAAACGTATTATATGTATCATTCACGTCTTAAATTTTATTTTGCTTTGTTAACATGTTTCGGCCTGCTATCAGCCATCATCAGAACTCGTCGTTGCTGGTCTTGACAATTTTTCTTTTGTTTTCTAATACTCTACAAAAATATCTCAACACACATACAACACAAACAAACAAATACAACCATGCAGGCCTATACAAACTCAAATGTAACACCTGGAAAAACTTCAACATAGGACAGACCAGCAGATCATTTCAAACACATTACAAAGAACACATCAAAGCCATAACAAAATTACAAAACACTTCCACATATGCAGAACACATCACAAACCCCAACCACACATAGAGACATCAACACAGACATGGAAATTCTACACATCCAGCCAAAAAAACAGAAACTAAACACACTACAACAATCCGAAATATACAAACACACAAAAACACATCCAAATGAAATTCTCAACACAAAACTCAATTTTAGAACACACACTCTTTAACTCCACATTACACTACTCAAACAAACACTCACACAGGAAACAAAACAAAAGTCGCCAAGATCAGCAACGACCAGTTCTGATGATGGCTCATAGCAGGCCGAAACATGTTAACAATGTAACATAAGCAAAGTAGATATTGTATTGGAACTGTCCAGGTATCAATATGAAGTAGTCAATCATTATTGAACACTACAATACTTGAATGCAGGGAATGTGAACAATTTTGTTATAGATATCCAAAATGTTTATTCAACAGCTTAGTCGACATATCTGCCATATAACCATCACTATGAAGATATTTTAAAACTAAAACTGTGAAACAAAAATGCCATCAGGGTTGTGTAAGTCCGACCAAAAATTTAGCAATCATTATGTCAGAGTGCTATTTCAACACTCCAATTATCAGAATCAAGTAGACAATTGCTATTCAAAGCAGCAGCAGCACCAATAACAACAACAACAACACAACAAGCATGGCAATGCAGTAAATATAACTACGAATTTGGAACATATTTATCCAGCATTCAGGCCTATAAGTAACAGATCAAAGTCATTTATTATATAAAAGCACTTATCAAAAGTACTCTTCAAATGGTATAGGTCTAGGCATAGATTCACAAAATCGCTAAGAAATACTAGAGTCCTTATGCCAACTGTCCAAGTACAGTATCTGTATCATTTCAACAAATATTATTCAAAACAACAATATCCCAAAAACCACGAGACTGCTAAATTTTCCATTTTGCAAACATTTCTGCAACAGCTCAGTCCGTAATGCAGATCTGTCTTGTAATTATAGTAAATTATTATAGAAAAGTACAAGACAAATATACATCTTGATTACACAACTTTTAACAGTATATCACCTTGGAAATCGTATTATATATCTTTCACGTTATACATTTTATGTATATATATTCTCTGACACTTGCATAAGATCCTGCATGAATTTCGCAATGATTACTCGACACGGAGACATTAATTCAAGCTGTCCAGCTCTCTGTCACTACAAAACTTAAGGAATCCACGGGAATGCAATAGATCTTGTAATATATTTGGAAATTACTATTCCAACAATTCAGTCGTCATTACTCCACTATAACCATCACTCTTAAGCCTTTTAAAACCGCTATAGAAAACTACAGTCAAATATACAGCAAGTTCCACAAAGAATTTAGCAATCAATATGGAACACTAGACTCTATTGCAGCAGTCCAAGTATCAGAATAAAGTCAATAATTTCATTCAACACCACAAGACCACAACTAACATCGATATACACAAATATTGCTACGAATTTCCAAAATATTTTTTACAAAAGTTCAGTCGCCATTACTGCTCTAAATGTGACAGGTTCTATTAATTTTATTATGCAAAAAACATTCACACACAGTAGTATAAAACCTCACATGTATTTACAAAATCATTATGCAACAGTAGGGTCTCTATTGCAGCTGTCCAACTTCTGTATGAAGTCGTCAACTATTAATCTAAACAATACCGGCACAAAAACTATGGCAGTGCTACAATTCTAATTTTTCAAATTATTTAACATTTTTACAACTTAGTCGGTAATACAGCTCAATGTCTACTTCTTTCACCCAATTATTATGTAAAATCAACCCTTGCATTAGTCCTGCCATCAATTTGGCAGAAATTATGAAACAGTAGAGTCTCTATTCCAGCTGTCCAAGTGGCAATATAAAGTAGTCAAACATTATACATCCATCCGTTCACCCACCTACTGTTACTACAACAAGCACTGCAATGTCATTAATCTTCCTAAGAATTTCCAAAATATTTATCCAACAGTTCAGACGTCATCACTCCCCTATAACCCTCAGCTCAAAGCCATTTATATTGTAAAGTCATTAAAAAAAAAATACTCTCAGGCATCCATAACTCCCAGAATCACTTAGCAGTCATAATGTAAGCCCAGATACCCCATTACAACTACCAAAGCATCAAAAAGAAATCTTCAATTATTATTCAGAACAACAACACCACAAGAATAATGGGACTCTAATAAATTTTAATATGAATTTTCTATATATAAATCCAAGAGTTATGTTCCTATTACTGCATTCAATTATTAGTGTCAGGTCTATTGATCTGTAAAATAGGCACACACATAGATAGATAGACAGACATTTTATTAACGTATGGAAAATAATAACAACAAAAATTCTGTAGGTACTAGACTAGCACAAGTCAAAATACTGACACTGTTGCACAAGTCTTACCATGAATTTAGCAATCATTATGCATCTCTAGAATCCTACTGCATCTGTCCATCATCATTACCAGTATGATAAACAGTCGATTACTTTCCAAAACAATCAGGGAATAGGAAACATGGGAATTTCATAAATCTCAGTGTGAGATTGGAAAATAAAACCCAAGACTTCGGTTGCTATTACTGACTTTGGATATTAGTGCAAAGTAAATTTTTATGCAAAAGAAGAAGAAAAAAAAAAAAAAAGCAGAAACAAATTTTCTCACAATTGTGTAAACCCAGGCAATGTAAAATTATAATGTAAATTCTTAAAAAAAAAATTGCATTTTCACAGTTCTACAATCCCCAGCATCAATTTAGCAATGATTATACAACACCAGCCTCCCTATTGCAGCCTTCCAGCTCTCACAATCAAGTCCTCAATTAGTATTAAAATCAACAACTCAAGAACCATAAGAATCTAACAATTTTCCCTATGAATTTGCAAAATATTTGTCCAATAATTACTGCCCTCTAATTACAAAAGTTTAGTTATTATGTAAAACCGCTATGAAAACCACTGTAACATTACAGGTAAAATCCTGAAATTAATTTAGAAAATCATTCTGCAAGCCTATAGCCCCTATTGCAGCTGCCCAAGCCTCGCTATCAAATCTTAACAATTTATTCAAAACAACAAAACCTCAAAAATCATCACACTACCGGTATTAGAATTCTAATTTTTCCTACTTCTCAACATTTCTCTTACAGGTTGCTCGGTAATTAAGCTCTACGTATTTCAATTTCTTGCCAACTTACATGTAAAGCACAAGACAAAAGTACTCTAAGACAACCAGGAAATACCAATAATCTATTATACATCCTGATTACCCAACTTTTAACATTATATCACTCCAGAAAACGTATTAGGTGTCTTTCACGTGTTAAATTTTATATTATGCAGAGCACAACACAAATGCTAACCACATCTACACAGACATGGAAATTCTACACATCCAACGAAAAAGCCACTAAACACACTACAACATATGAAATATACAGACACAGAGAAACACATCCAAACAAAATCTCAACACGCAACTCAATTTCAGAACACACACACTCTTTGAATCCACATTACTCTACACAAACACACCACCACAGGAAACAAAACAAAAGGCGCCAAGACCAGCAACAACAAGTTTTTAAGATGCCCAATAGCAGGCCGAAACATGTATACAAGGTAATATAAAATTTAACATGTGAAAGACAAATAATACGTTCACCAATAATTCTTTAACAGAACAGGCCCTATTCCATATACCCAATATTCATTGCTCAAACATTATTCAAAACTAGAACTCATAGGCAAGCATGGAAATGTAATACTTCTTGCTACCAATTTTATAAACATTTATCCAATAATTCAGACGTAATTACTGCCATATAACCATCACTGTAAAGCAAATTATAATGTACATTCTTTCACAAACAAAACAAATATGTTATTGTCACAGTTGTACAAATTCTAACATCAAATTAGGAATCATTCAACACCATAATTCCTATTGCAGCTCTCCACTTATCACAATCAAACCCTCAATTAGATTCTCAAGTTTCTTGTGGTCTTGTTGTTTTCAATACTAATAATTCTTCCTATAAATTTGGAAAATATTTATTCAAATTTTCTATCGTCATCACGACCCTGCAATTAGCACGATCAACCACTAGAAAAGTCAATCTCTCAATTCCATAAGTTCTGGAATCAATTTACAGCATCATTATGCATAACTACACTCCCAACTCTCAATGTCAAGTAGTCAACTGTAATTATTCTAACTCACAACACCCCAAAAAACAATATTCTAAGTTTCCAATTTTTAAACTTCTCTTTTACAGATCAGTGAGTAATGCAGTTTCAAGTCTTATAATGTTGCTTCATTTTCAACTAAAGCACAAGAAAAACATACTCTGACACTGCCATAACTCTAGGTATTAAATCTAAATAGGTAATTATTCAACAGTACAGACCCTATTCCAGCTGTACTATTGCCACTAACAAGTACTCAAACATCATTCAACACTACAACTCATAGTCAAGCAGTCAATATAATAAATCTTGCCAAGTATTAAGGAAACATTTATCCAACAGTTTAGACATTATTACTGCCTATATTCATCAACGTAGACCAAATTATACAGAACATTCGTGTAATAAAAGTAATGTCAGAGATGAACAACTCCCAACTTCAATCTACCGAAAATTATGCAATACCAGAACCCTACTGCAGCTGTCCAAGAATTAGAACGAACTCGACAATTACTATTCAAAACAATAACAACACAACAAAGACAATAGAGAATGTAGCAAACCTTCCTATCAACTTTCCAAATATTCATCTAACAGTTTAGTCACATTTACTGCACTATACATAACAGAGTAAAGTCATTCACTATGTGAAACCACTATAAAAAAAAAAAAAAAAAAAAAAAAAAGACCTCTCTCAGAGTTATGCAAGTGTCGACATACTCGTATATTTGTATATTTTGTATATCATTATGCAACACTACAATAGATACCTATTGCAGTGCCTAATGCTCACTATGAAGTAATCAATGATTTGATTATTCAACACTACAGCAGTTAGAGAATGCATGCGAATATAATAAATCTTGTTATAAATATCAAAAAATTTTATCCAACATCTCAGTCAACATTCCTGCCCTATAATCATCATTATAAAGAGTAAAACACTTAAAAAGCTGTCAATTGTACAATTCCACCAAGAATTTACTAATCATTACGCAAGACAACAGCCCGATTGCAGGTCTCCACGTATCAGAATGAAGTCGACAATTACTATTCAAAACAACAGCAACAACACGACGACCATGAGAATTCAGAAAATCTAGCAACGAATTTAAAAATATTTATCTCGCAGTTCAGCATTCATTTCTGCCTTATAAGAAACAGGCTACATTAATTTATTATGTAACCACTTTTACAAAATCATATGACTACCCACAAATTCAAAAAATCACTAAGCAAAACTAAAGTCCGTATTGCATCTGACCAAGTATCTGTTTCATTTCATCAAATATTTTTCAAAACAACAACGCCCCAAAAACCACGAAATGTGCTACAATTCTAACTTTTTCTGCAAATGTTCAGTCGGTAATGCAGCTCTATGTCTTCTCATTTATATCAATTACTATGTAAAACAACAAGACAAACATACTCTAAGACTTGCATAATGCCCATCATTCATTTGCCAATGTTTATTCAACAGTAGAGACTCTATTGAATCCGTCAGTATGAAGCAGTCCATCATTATTCAACACTACAACATTTAAGAAATATATGGCAATGTAATACATCTTCTTAAACCTATATTTGCTAAATAATTTTCCAACAGTTCAGTCGTCATTACTGCACTATAACTATCTCTGTAAATCTCTTTACAATTCAAAATCATTACACAAAACTTCTGTCACATATCAATAAAGCACAACAATAATGTAGTTAACATTATGCAAGATCAAAATCCCATTGCAATTATCCAAGTATCAAAATCAAGTAGACAAATTTATTCAAAATAAGCCACAACAAGCTTGGAAATACAGTAAATATTGCTACCAATATGGAAAATATTTATACAGTTCACTCCTCATTACTACGCAAGTACCCATAACACCGTAAAGTCATTAATTATGTAAAAAAAAGAAGGACTTTCACAGTGGTACAAAGACCTGACATACGTTAAAAAAAATATTTCCCAATACTAGAATCTCTGTTGCTCCTGTTTAAGAGTTTGAGTAAATTCATTAATTACTGTTAAAAACAAAAAGATCTCAACGCATATGGTAATATAATTAATGTTGTTATGATTCTGCAAAATTATTTCTGTAAAATTGTCAGTCTTCATTACTTTCTTCCTTATAACTATCACGCTAAAGTCACTTCTTATGTAAACAACTAAACAAATCATTGTCAGACTTGTACAAGATATACCATCATTTCCGCAAATCATTATGCAAGACTGTAATCCCTATTACATCTGTCCAAATATCGGTATCAAGTTTTCAAAGATTTTTCAAAACGATACCACCTCAACAATCATGGGCATCCTACAATTCCAAATTTTCCAATTTGTAAACATTTCTGTTAAACCTCTGTCGGTAATTCACATATACGTCTTTTCATTTTTTCTTCATTCTCATGTAAAGCACAACACAAAGATACTCTGAAACAGCAATGACAATTATCATTCTACAGTACAGTACAGAACAGTCCCTATTCCAGCTGTCCAAGAGTCTGTATCAAGTAGCCATACATTATTGGATACTACAATCCATTATCAAGCATAACAATTGCAATAAATCTTGCTATGAATTTACGAAAAAAATTATACAACAGCTGAGACGTCATAACTGCCCTATAACCATCAGTGTAAACCAAACTGTAATATAATTAAAAAAAAAAAAAGTACTGTCACAGTTCTACAAGTCCCAGCATCAATTTATCAATCATTATGCAACACCAATCATGGCAATATACCTACTTTTTGCTATCACATTTATCCTGTAACACTGCCCTCTAATTATCAAGTTAAATTCATGCAGCATGAATACGTTTAACACCTCACATCAATTTACAAAATCATTATGCAAGGCTACAGCCCCTATTGAAGCTGTTCAAACCTCTCTCTCAAGTATTCACAGTTTATTCAAAATAACAACAATCCATAATGCATGCAAGGGTTACAATTATAAATGGTCTAATGTGTCAAAATTTCTACAATAGATCAATCTTACTCCCAAACTAAATTCAGCTTGTTTTGCTATTAGATCTATGCAAAAGATAGTAAATATCAATACCTTAAAAACAATATACTTTGCATACTTCCACTCGGTAATGAGTTTTGGAATAATATTCTGGGGAAATTCCATAGATAGTAACAATATATTTCTATTACAAAAAAGAGTAATTAGAATAATAGTAGGTGCCAAATCTAGGGAATCGGGTAGGACTATTTTAAAAAAACTACAAATAATGCCCATGGCTTGTCAGTATATCTTTTCATTAATAGTCTTCCTCGTATGTAATCGTGAAAACTTTGTAACTAATTCAACAGTTCATAGCATAAATACACGTCAAAAAAAATGACTTTCATACTCCATCGGCAAGTCTATCGTGCTATCAAAAAGGAGTGCATTATATGGCAGTAAAAATTTTTAATAACCTCCCTATCGATATAAAAAATGAAACTCAAAACATAAAATTATTTAGGGCCAAATTAAAGAAGTACCTAATTTCTCACGTCTTCCATTCTGTAGGTGAATTCATGACATTCAATAACACTTCATGAAATTGATACTAAAACTATGTGTTGTACTAGTAGACTATACTGTAAATCTCGTCGTCTGTATATATTTCATCTAGACTGTGACTATAAATTAAGATTTTATAATAGTATTAAGTTTTTTGACTTGTTCCATATTCTAGCTGTAAGCATGTATGAATACCATGGAATGTTAATAAATACAATACAATACAATCTGTAATCCAGCTATATGCTCGCAATTTAAGTTAATTATTATGTAAAAAGCACCAGACACAAAAACTCTGAGATCTCCATGGGTCTGGCATCAAATTCACAACCATTTTTAAACAGTAGATATTCATTATACGTCTTGATTACACAAATTTTAAAACTGTATCGCTTTGGAAAATGTATTATATATTTTTCACGTGTTAAATTTTGTTATATTCTTAACATGTTTCGGTCTGCTATCAGCCATCATCAGAACTGGTCGTTGCTAGTCTTGGCGCCTTTTGTTTTGTTTCCTAATACTCTACAAAAACATCTCAACACACATACAACACAAACAAACAAATACAACCACACAGGCGTATACAAACTCAACTGTAACACCTGCAACAACTTCTACATAGGACAGACAGACATATCATTTCAAACATCTTACAAAGAACACATCACAGCCATAACAAAATTACAAAACCGTTCCACATATGCAGAACACATCACAAATGCTAACCACACATATAGAGACATCAACGCAGACATGGAAATTCTACACATCCAGACAAAGAGCCTGAAACTAAACACACAAGAACAATACGAAATATACAAACACACAAAAACACATCCAAATAAAGTTCTCAATACACAACTCAATTTCAGAACACACACACACACACTCTTTGACTCCACATTACATTACATTACATTACATTACACAAACACAGGAAACAAAACAAAACAAAACGGGCAAAGACCAGCAATGAGCAGTTCTCATGATGTCCGATAGCAGGCCGAAACATGTTAACAAGTTAACATAAAATTTAACACGTGAAATATATATAATACGTTTTCCAAAGTATATATTCTATTGCAACTGTGCAGGTATCAATATGAAATAGTTAATCATTATTCAACACTACAACACTTGAGTGTTGAGAATGTAAACAATCTTGTTATAAATTTCGAAAATGTTTATCCAACAGTTTAGTCGACATATCTGCCATATAGCCATCACTATAAAGATATTTTAAAAGAAAATCGTAAAACAAAAATGCCATCAGAGTTGTGCAAGTCCGACGAAAAATTTAGCAATCATTATGCAAGACCAGACTCCTATTGCAGCACTCCAATTATCAGAATGAAGTACACAATTGCTATTCAAAGCAGCAGCAGCAACAACAGCAGCAGCAACAACAACAAAAACAACAGCAGCAGCAGCAACAACAAAAACAACAGCAGCAGCAACAACAACAAAAACAGCAGCAGCAGCAACAACAACAAAAACAACAGCAGCAGCAACAACAGCAGCAGCAACAACAGCAGCAGCAACAGCAGCAGCACCAACAACAGCAGCAGCACCAACAACAGCAGCAGCAGCAGCACCAACAATATCACCACCATCACCACCACCACCACCACCACCAACACAACAAGCACGGCAATGCAGTAAATCTACCTACGAATTTGGAATATATTTATCCAGCATTCAGCCCTATAAGTAACAGATCAATCGAAGTCATTTATTATGTAACAGCACTTATCAAAAGCGCTCTTAAAATGGTATAGGTCTAGGCATAAATTCACAAAATCGCTAAGAAATACTATAGTCCTTATGTCAACTGTCCAAGAACAGTATCTGTATGATTTCACCAAATATTATTCAAAACAACATCCAAAAAATCTCGAAAGTGCTGCGATTCTAAATTTTTCAATTGTAAATATTTCTCCAACAGTTCAGTCGGTAATGCAGCTCTGTCTTGTAATTTAAGTCAATTATTTATTATAGAAAAGTACAAGACAAACATACTCTGAGACTTGCATAACGCCCTGCATGAATTAGGCAATGATTACTCGACAATAGAGACCCTGTTCAAGCTGTCCAGGTCTCAGTCACTGCAACACTTAAGGAATCCATAGGAACGTAATAAATCTTGTGTTGTATTTGGAAATTACTATTCCAACAATTCAGTCGTCATTACTCCACTGTAACCATCACTGTTAAGCCTTTTAAACTTAAAAACCACTATAGAAAACAACCGTCACAATACAATAAATTCCACAAAGAATTTAGCAATCAATATGGAACACCAGACCCCATTACATCAGCCCAGGTATCACAATTAAGTCGACAATTTCATTCTAAACCACAAAAACACAACTAAAATGGATATACAGCAAATATTGCTACGAATTTCCAAAATATTTTTACAACAGTTCAGTCGCCATTACTGCTCTAAATGTGATAGAGTCAATTATTTTTTTATGCAAAAAGAAATAAAAACAAACATCCTCACAATAGTATAAAAATTGGCATATATTTACAAAATCATTATGCAACACTACAGTCCCTATTGCAGCTGTCCAAGTTCTGTATGAAGTCGTCAACTATTAATCTAAACAATACCGCCACAAAAACTATGGCAGTGTTACAATTCTACAATCAAGTCAGCATAAATCCTCTATAAGTATAACACCTGTAAACTCTATTATTATTCAAAACCACAAAATGAAACTACTGCCATGATTGTATAAGCTTTGGCACCAACTAATTTATTTATTTTATTATTAATTAATTAATTTATTTATTTATTTCATCTGACAGAGCTAAAGCCAGTAGGCTATATCTAAACAACACCAGAGTTCCTAGTACTGCTGTCCAATTTTCCCAATCAAATCGACAAATACTATTCAAGCAACAACACCACGAGAAGCATGTCATTGTAATAAATTTTACTATGATTTTGGGAAATATTGTTCAAACAGTCCAGACGTCCTTACGTCTATATTAATGTACCTAAATCTAAAGTCATTTATTATGTAAAACCAATCAACAACAGTACCGGTACTGTCAGACTTCTATAAATGCCAACACAAATTTACTAATCATATACATGACTAGAATTTCTATTGCACCTGTCCAAGTATCAGCATGAATTCGTCAACTATTCAAAACAACACTCCAAGTAGAATGGGAATTCTATATTTCCAATTCCCCTAAATTGTAAACATTTATGCAAGAATTCAGGCAGTAATGCAGCTCCTTGCATACTACTTTAAGACAACAATGATGTAAAAGCAAAAGAAATATTACTAAGACACTTGCACAACTCCTGCCATGAATTTCGCCATAATTTTACAACAGTAGAGTATCTATTCCAGTTGTCCAAGTGCAGTATCAAGTGCTCAAAAATTATTCAAACAACAACACTCCAAGTAATATGGCAGTTCTAAGATTCTAAACACCTAAATTAAAAAAAAAAATTCCAAAACCTCAGTCGGTAATGCAGTTCTATGCGTAGTATTTTCAGTCAATTATCATGTAAAATCACATCATAAAGGTCCTCTAAGCCTTGCATATGTTATGCCATTAATTTCGCAATAATTATTGAACACTACAATCCCTACTGCAGCTGTTTAACTCTGTATAACAAGTCGTCAAAAATAAATCAAAATAACAACACCCCCGAAAATCATTTGATTGCTCCAATTCTAATTTCTCCAAAATGTAAACTTTTCTCTTACAGTTCTGTGAGAAATGGAATTCCACGTTTTATAATTTTCCATCATTTTCATGTAAGCCACAACGAAAACGTAGTCTGAGACTGCAAAAAGTCCTGCTATTATATCAACAGAACACACCCTATTCCAGCTGTCTAACTCTCAGTACAAAGTACTCAAATATTATTCAAAATTACAACTCATAAATAACCATGTCAACGTAATAAACCTAGCTATTGATATTGGAAACATTTATACAACAGTTGAGACGTCATTGCTGCCCTATAACCATCGGCGTCAACTAAATTATAATGTCAATTGTTTAAAAAAATACACTGTCACAGTAGTACAAGCCCCAGCATCAAATTAGCAATGATTATACAACACAGGCCTTCCTATTGCAGCCCTCCAACTCTCACAACTAAATTATAATGTCAATTGTTTAAAAAAATACACTGTCACAGTAGTACAAGCCCCAGCATCAAATTAGCAATGATTATACAACACAGGCCTTCCTATTGCAGCCCTCCAACTCTCACAAAAAAGTCCAAGTCCAATTTTTCCTATTTCTCAACATTTCTCTTACAGATCAGTCACTAATTAACCTTTACATATTTCAATTTCTTGCCAACTTTCATATAAAGCGCAAGACAAAGGTACTCCGAGACTACCAGGAAATACCAATACTTATACATCCTGCTTACACAACTTTTAATGCTATATCACTTCGGAAAACCTATTATGTGTCTTTCACGTGTTAAATTTTATATTATGCAGAACACATCACAAAAGCTAACCACACCCACACAGACATCAACACAGACATGGAAATTCTACACATCCAACCAAACAGCCAGAAACTAAATACACTGGAACAATACGAAGAATACAAACACAGAGAAACACATCCAAAAGAAATTCTCAACACACATCTCAATTTCAGAACAACCACACACACTGTTGACTCCACATTACATTACACAAACACACCACCACAGGAAGCAAAACAAAAGGCGCCAAAACCAGTGACAACCAGTTCTGAAGATGGCCAAAAGTGGGCCGAAACATGTTAAAAAATAATATAAAATTTAACACGTGAAAGACACATAATATGTTTACCAATAATTCTGCAATGGAACAGTCCGTATTCCATGTACCCAAGTATCAATATTGATTGCTCAAACTTTATTAAAAACTAGAACTCATAGGCAAGCATTGGGATGTAATACTTCTTGCCACCAATTTCAAAAAATTTATCCAACAATTCAGACGTAATTACTGCCATATAACCATAATTCTAAAGCAAATTATAATGTACATTCTTTAAAAAAAATAAATAAAACAATTATGATACTGTCACATTTGTACAAATCCTAACATCAAATTAGCAATCATTCAAGATCCCAATTCCTATTCTAGATGCCCACTTATCTCAATCAAGTCCTCAATTAAATTCTCAAGCTTCTTTTGGCCTTGTTGTTTTCAATACTAACAATTCTTCCTACGAATTTGGAAAATATTTATTCAAAACTTCACTCCTCATCACGGCCCGGCAATTAGCACACTCAAACAGTAGAAAAGTCTCTGTCACTGTCACAATTCTATAAGTTCTGGAATCAATTTACAACATCATTATGCATAACTATTCTCCCAACTCTCAATATCAAGTAGTCAACTGTAATTATTCAAAGTCACAACACCCCAAAAAAACATGGCATTGCTACAATATTCTAAGTTTCCAATTTATAAACTTATCTTTTACAGCTCTGTGAGTAATGCATTTCCACATCTTATAATTTACCTCCATTTTCAACTAAAGCATAAGAGAAATATACTCTGGCACTACTATAACTCCTGGGATTAAATCAAGATAATTATTCAACAGTACAGATCCTATTCCAACTGTACAATTGCCGCTAACAAGTACTCAAACATTATTCAGCACTACAACTCACAATCAAACAGTGAATATAATAAATCTTGCCAACTATTAAGGAAATATTTTTCCAACAGGTAAGACGTTATCACTGCCTATATCCATCAATGTAGACCAAATTATACACAACATTCTTTATAAAAAAGTACTGTCAAAGTTGAACAAGTCCCAACTTGAATCTGCCAAAAAATATGCAACACCAGAACCCTACTGCAGCTGTCCAATAATTAGGACGAACTCGACAATAATTACTATTCAAAACAACAACACAAAAAAACACCACGGAGAGTGTAGTAAACCTTCCTACCAACTTTCAAAATATTCATCAAACAGTTTAGTCACATTTACTGCACTATAAGTAACACAGTAAAGTCATTCACGATATCAAAGTACTAGAAAAAGAACATTCTCAGAATTATGCAGGTCTCGACATATATTTTGAAAATCATTCTGCAACACTACAATCCTTATTGCACTACCGTAGTGTGTGTATCATGTCAACTATTATTCAAAACAACAACACCCCAAAAAGCATGGCAATACTACAATATAAATTTTCCAGTGTCTAAATATTTCTGTAATACCTCAGTCGGTAATGCAGGTTTCTGCTTGTCATTTAAGTCAATTAATACGTAAAACTAAAAGATAAAGATACTATTAAACTACCATAGGCCTACCGTCAAATTTGTCAATCATTATTCAACAATAGATACCTATTGCAGTGCCTAGTGCTCACTATGAAGTAATCAATGATTATTCAACACTGCAGCACTTAGAGAATGCATGCAAATGTAATAAATCTTGTTATAAATATCAAAAATGTTTATCCAACATCTCAGTCAACATTTCTGCCCTATAATCATCATTATAAAGAGTAAAACACTTAAAAAAATACTGTCAATTGTACAAGTCCATCAAGAATTGACTAATCATTAAGCAAGACAACAGACGAATTTGCAACTCTCCACGCATTAGAATGAAGTGGACAATTACTTTTCAAAACAACAAGAACAAGAACAACAACACAACAAGCATGGGAATTCAAAAAATCTAGCTACGAATTTCAAAATATTTATCCCGCAGTTCAGCCCTCAAAACTGCCCTATAAGAAACCGAATAAGGAAATATATTATGAAAAACGACTTATCAAAAGCACTTTTACAAAGTTATATGCCTTTACACTAACTGAGAAAAACTAAAGTCCCTATTGCAACTGACCAAGTATGTAAAACGAATCAACAACAGTACTGTCACAGTTCTATAAATCCCAACACGAATTTACAAGTATTTCACAAGACTAGAATCCCTATTCTAGTACTTACTTACTTACTTACTGGCTTTTAAGGAACACGGATGTTCATAAGCCCACCACTGGTCCCTATCATGAGCAAGATTAATCCGGTCTCTACCATCATATCCCACCTCCCTCAAATCCATTTTAATATTATCTTCCCACCTACGTCTCGGCCTCCCCAAAGGTCTTTTTCCCTCCGGCCTCACAACTAACACTCTATATGCATTTCTAGATTCGCCCATACTTGCTACATTTCCTGCCCATCTCAAACATCTGGATTTTATGTTCCTAATTATGTCAAGTGAAGTATACAAGGCGTGCAGCTCTGCGTTGTGGAACTTTCTCCATTCTCCTGTAACTTCATCCCTCTTAGCCCCAAATATTTTCCTAAGAACCTCATTCTCAAACACCATTAACCTATTTTCCTCTCTCAAAGTGAGACTCCAAGTTTCACAACCATACAGAACAACCGGTAATATAACTGTTTTATAAATTCTAACTTTCAACTTTTAATACTATTTCACTTCAGAAAACCTATTGTGTGTCTTTCACGTGTTAAATTTTATATTATCCAGAACACATCACAAAAGCTAACCACACCCACACAGACATCAACACAGACATGGAAATTCTACACACCCAACCAAACAGCAGAAACTAAACACACTGGAACAATACGAAATGTACAAACATAGAAAAACACATCCAAAAGAAATTCTCAACACACAACTCAATTTCAAAACAAACATACACACACTCTTGACTCCACAATACAGTACACAAAAACACCACCAAGGAAAACTAAATGAAAGGCACCAAAACCAGGAACAAGCAATTCTGAAGATGGCCATTAGTAGGCCCAAATATGTTAAAAAATAATATAAAATTTAACATGTGAAAGACACTTAATATGTTTACCAATAATTCTGCAACAGTACAGTCCCTATTCCATGTATCCAAGTATCAATATTAATTGCTCAAACATAATTCAAAACTAGAACTCATAGGCAAGCATTGGGATGTAATACTTCTTGCTACGAATTTTGTAAATATTTATCCAACAATTCAAACGTAATTACTGCCATATAACAAATCACTCTAAAGAGAATTATAATGTACATTCTTAAAAAAAAAAACAATTATGATACTGTCACATTTGTACAAATCCTAACATCAAATTAGCAATCATTCAAGATCCCAATTCCTATTCCAGCTGCCCACCTACCTCAATGAAGTCCTCAATTAAATTCTCAAGTTTCTTGCGGCCTTGTTGTTTTCAATACTAACAATTCTTCCTATGAATTTGGAAAATATTTATTCAAAACTTCAGTCGTCATCACGGCCCAGCAATTAGCACACTCAAACAGTAGAAAAGTCTCTGTCACAATTCTATTAGTTCTGGAATCGATTTACAACATCATTATGTATAACTATTCTCCCAACTCTCAATGTCAAATAGTCAACTATAATTACTCAAAGTCACAACACCCCAAAAAACATGGCATTGCTACAGTATTCTAAGTTTCCAATTTATAAACTTTTCTTTTACAGCTCTGTGAGTGATGCATTTCCACATCTTAAATTTTTCCTTCATTTTCAACTAAAGCACAAGAAAAACATACTCACACTACTATAACTCCTGGGATTAAATCAAAATAATTATTCAACAGTGCAGACTCTATTCCAGCTGTAGAAATGCCACTAACAAATACTCAAACATTATTCAGCACTACAACTCACAATCAAGCAGTGAATGTAATAAATCTTGCCAACTATTAAGGAAATATTTATCCAAGAGTTCAGACGTTATCACTGCCTATATCCATTAACGTAGACCAAATTATACACAACATTCTTTATACAAAAGTACTGTCAAAGTTGAACAAGTCCCAACTTGAATCAACCAAAAATTATGGGAGACCAGAACCCTAGTGCAGCTGTCCAAGAATTAGGACAAACTCGACAATTACTATTCAAAACAACAACACAAAAAAAAAACACCAAGGAGAATGTAGCAAACCTTCCTACCAACTTTCAAAATATTCATCAAACAGTTTAGTCATATTTACTGCACTATAAGTAACACAGTAAAGTCATTCACGACATGAAAGTACTAGAAAAAGAACATTCTCAAAGTTGTGCAGGTCTCGACATATATTTTTAAAATCATTATGCAACACTACAATCCTTATTGCACTACCGTAGTGTGTGTATCATGTCAACTATTAATCAAAACAACAACACCCCAAAAAGCATGGTAATGCTACAATATAAATTTTCCAGTGTCTAAATATTTCTGTAATACCTCAGTCGGTAATGCAGCTTTCTGCTTGCCATTTAAGTCAATTGATATATAAAACTAAAAGATAAACATACTATTGAACTACCATAGGCCTACAGTCAAATTTGTCAATCACGCTTCAACAATAGGTACCTGTTGCAGTGCCTAGTGCTCACTATGAAGTAATCAATGATTATTCAACACGGCAGCACTTAGAGAATGCATGCTAATGTAATAAATTTTCTTATAAATATTAAAATTTTTATCCAACATCTCAGTCAACATTTCTGCCCTATAATCATCATTATAAAGAGTAAAACATTAAAAAAAAATACTGTCAATTGTACAAGTCCATCAAGAATTGACTAATCATTAAGCAAGACAACAAACCAATTTGCAGCTCTCCACATATCAGAATGAAGTCGACAATTACTTTTCAAAACAACAACACAACAAGCATGGGAATTCAAAAAATCTAATTAAGAATTTCAAAATACTTATCCTGCAGTTCAGGCCTCAAAAGTGCCCTATAAGAAACCGACTAAAGTAATTTATTATGAAAAGGACTTATCAAAAGCACATTTACAAAGTTATATGTGTATACTCGAATTCAGAAAATCACTGAGGAAAACTAAAGTCAATATTGCAACTGACCAAGTATGTAAAACGAATCAACAACAGTACTGTCACAGTTCTATAAATCCCAACACGAATTTACAAATAATTTTACAAGACTAGAATCCCTATTCTAGTATCGGAATTAATTCGTCAACTATTGAAAACAGACCTCAGAGTGGAATGGGAATTCTAAAATTCCAATTCCTCCAAATTCTAAACACTGGGGCAAGAATTCAGTCAGTAATGCAGCTCCTTCTGTGCTACTTTAAGTCAATTATGATGCAAAAGCGTAAGACTAAATTACTCAGAGACTTACACAACTACTGCCATGCATTTTCCCATAATTGTTCAACAGTAGAGTATCTATTCCAGTTGTCTAAGTGCAGTATCATGTACTCAAAAATTATATAAACAACAACACTTCAAGTAATATGGCAGTGCTATGATTCTAAATTTCCCAATTTCTAAATATTTATGAAAAAGCTCAGTCGGCAAGGCACCTCTATTTTACTATTTTCAGTCAATTATTATGTAAAATCACAACACAAAGGTCCTCTAAGCCTTGCATAAATTCTCCCATTAATTTCGCTATAATTATCCAATACTATAATCCCTACTGCAGCTGTTTAACTCTATATAACAGTCATCAACAATAAATCAAAATAACAACACCCCCGAAAATCATTCGATTGCTCCAATTCTAATTTCTCCAAATTGTAAACTTTTCTCTTACAGTTCTGTGAGAAATGGAATTCCACGTTTTATAATTTTCCTTTATTTCCATGTAAGCCGCAACAAAACCGTAGTCTGAGACTGCAATAAGTCCTGCTATTATATCAACAGAACACACCCTATTCCAACTGTCCAATTGTCAGTACAAATTACTCAAATATTATTCAAAATTTTAACTCATAAATAAGCATGGCAGGGTAGTAAACCTTGCTATGAATATTGGAAACATTTATACAACAGTTGAGACGTCATTATTGCTCTATAAACGTCACGCTAAACTAAACTATAATGAAAATTGTTTAAAAAAAATTCCACTGTCACAGTTGTACAAGCCCCAGTATCAATTTAGCAATGATTATACAACACAGGCCTCCCTATTGCAGCCCTCCAGCTCCCACAATTAAGTCATCAATCAGTATTAAAATCAACAACTCAAGAACCATGAGAATCCAACAATTTTGCCTAAGAATTTGGAAAATATTTATCCAATAGTTACCGCCCTCTAATTACAAAATTAAAGTTATTATGTAAAATCACCATGAAAACCACTGTAACATTACAGCTATAATCCTGACATTAATTTAGGAAATCATTCTGCAAGCCTATAGCCCCTATCGCAGCTGCCCAACCCTCTCTATTAAACCTTAACAACTTATACAAGACAACAAAACCCCAAAAATCATCACAGTACTGTTATTACAATTCCAAATTTTTCCCATTTCTCAACATTTCTCTTACAGATCGGTCGGTAATTAACCTTTACGTAGTTCAATTTCTTGCCAACTTTCATGTAAAGCGCAAGACAAAGGTAACATACTCTGAGACTACCAGGAAATACCAATACTTATACATACTGACTACACAACTTTTAATACTATATCACTTCAGAAAACCTATTATGTGTCTTTCACGTGTTAAATTTTATATTATGCAGAGCACATCACAAATGCTAACCACACCCACACAGGCATCAACACAGACATGAAAATTCTATACATCCAAACAAACAGCCAGAAACTAAACACATTAGAATAATACGAAATATACAAACAAACAAAAAAAACACATGCAAAAGAAATTCTCAATATACAACTCAATTTCAGAACAAACATACACACACTCTTGACTCCACTACACAAACACACCACCACAGGAAACAAAACATGAGGAGCCAAAACCAGCAACAACCAGTTCTGAAGATGGCCAATAGTAGGCCGAAACATGTTAAAAAATAATATAAAATTTAACACGTGAAAGACACTTAATATGTTTACCAATAATTCTGCAACAGTACAGTCCCTATTCCATGTATCCTAATATTAATATTAATTGCTCAAACATAATTCAAAACTAGAACTCATACGGAATCATTGGGATGTAATACTTCTTGTTCTTGAAAGAATTTATCCAACAATTCAGACGTAATTACTGCCATAGAACTATCACTCTAAAGCAAATTATAATGTACATTCTTTAAAAAAAAAAAAAAAAAAAAAAAAAAACCAATTATGATACTGTCACATTTGTACAAATCCTAACATCAAATTAGCAATCATTCAAGATCCCAATTCCTATTCTAGATGCCCACTTATCTCAATCAAGTCCTCAATTAAATTCTCAAGTTTCTTTTGGCCTTGTTGTTTTCAATACTAATAATTCTTCCTACGAATTTGGAAAATATTTATTCAAAACTTCACTCCTCATCACGGCCCGGCAATTAGCACACTCAAACACTAGAAAAGTCACTGTCACTGTCACAATTGTATAAGTTCTGGAATCAATTTACAACATCATTATGCATAACTATTCTCCCAACTCTCAATGTCAAGTAGTCAACTGTAATTGTTCAAAGTCACAACATCCCAAGAAACATGGCATTGCTACAGTATTCTAAGTTTCCAATTTATAAACTTTTCTTTTACAGCTCTGTGAGTGATGCATTTCCACATATTATAATTTTCCTTCATTTTCAACCAAAGCACAAGAAAAACATACTCACACTACTATAACTCCTGGGATTAAATCAAAATAATTATTCAACAGTACAGACCCTATTCCAGCTGTAGAAATGCCACTAACAAATACTCAAACATTATTCAGCACTACAACTCACAATCAAGCAGTGAATGTAATAAATCTTGCCAACTATTAAGGAAATATTTATCCAAGAGTTCAGACGTTATCACTGCCTATATCCATTAACATAGACCAAATTATACACAACATTCTTTATACAAAAGTACTGTCAAAGTTGAACAAGTCCCAACTCGAATCTGCCAAAAATTATGCAACACCAGAACCCTACTGCAGCTGCCCAATAATTAGGACGAACTCGACAATTACTATTCAAAACAACAACACAAAAAACACCGCGGAGAGTGTAGTAAACCTTCCTACCAACTTTCAAAATATTCATCAAACAGTTTAGTCATATTTACTGCACTATAAGTAACACAGTAAAGTCATTCACGACATGAAAGTACTAGAAAAAGAACAATCTCAAAGTTGTGCAGGTCTAGACATATATTTTGAAAATCATTATGCAACACTACAATCCTTATTGCACTACCGTAATGTGTGTATTATGTCAACTATTATTCAAAACAACAACACCCCAAAAAGCATGGTAATGCTACAATATAAATTTCCCAGTGTCTAAATATTTCTGTAACACCGCAGTCGGTAATGCAGCTTTCTGCTTGTCATTTAAGTCAATTAATACGTAAAACTAAAAGATAAAGATACTATTAAACTACCATGGCCTACCGTCAAATTTGTCAATCACGCTTCAACAATAGGTACCTATTGCAGTGCCTATTGCTCACTATGAAGAAACAATGATTATTCAACACTGCAGCATTAGAGAATGCATGCGAATGTAATAAATCTTGTTATAAATATCAAACATTTTTATCCAACATCTCAGTCAACATTTCTGCCTATAATCATCATTATAAAGAGTAAAACACTTAAAAAAAATACTGTCAATTGTACAAGTCCATCAAGAATTGACTAATCATTATGCAAGACAACAGCCCAATTGCAGCTCTCCATGTATCACAATGAAATCGGCAATTACTTTTCCAAACAACAACACAACAAGCTTGGGAATGCAGAAAATCTAGTTACGAATTTGAAAAAATTTATCCCGCAGTTCAGCCCCTTAAAACTGCCCTATAAGAAAGAGGCTAAAGTAATTTATTAAGAATAAGGACTTATCAAAAGCACTTTTACAAAGTTATATGTCTATACACGAATTCAGAAAACCACTGAGCAAAACTAAAGTCACTATTGCAACTGACCATATATATAAAACGAATCAACAACAGTACTGTCACAGTTCTATAAATCCCGACACGAATTTACAAATCATTTTACAAGAGTAGAATCCCTTTTCTAGTATCGGAATTAATTCGTCAACTATTGAAAACAGATCTCTGAGTAGAATGGGAATTCTATAATTCCAATTCCCCCAAATTCTAAACATTTGGGCAAGAAGTCAGTCAGTAATGCAGCTCCTTCTGTGCTACTTTAAGTCAATTATGATGCAAAAGACTAAATTACTCCGAGACTTGCACAACTCCTGCCATGCATTTGCCCATAATTGTTCAACAGTAGATTATCTATTCCAGTTCTCTAGGTGCAGTATCATGTACTCAAAAATTATTCAAACAACAACACTCCAAGTAATATGGCAGTGCTATGATTCTAAATTTCCCAATTTCTAAATATTTATGAAAAAGCTCAGTCGGCAAGGCACCTCTATTTTACTATTTTCAGTCAATTATTATGTAAAATCATAACACAAAGGTCCTCTAAGCCTTGCATAAATTCTCCCATTAATTTCGCTATAATTATTCAATACTACAATCCCTTCTGCAGCTGTTTAACTCTATATAACAGTCGTCAACAATAAATCAAAATAACAACACCCCCGAAAATCATTCGATTGCACCAATTCTAATTTTTCCAAATTGTAAACTTTTCTCTAACAGTTCTGTGAGAAATGGAATTCCACGTTTTATAATTTTCCTTCATTTTCATGTAAGCCACAACAAAACCGTAGTCTAAGACTGCAATAAGTCCTGCTATTATATCAACAGAACACACCCCATTCCAGCTGTCCAATTGTCAGTACAAATTACTCAAATATTATTCAAAATTTTAACTCATAAATAAGCATGGCAATGTAATAAACCTTGCTATGAATATTGGAAACATTTATACAACAGTTGAGACGTCATTACTGCCCTATAACCATCATGCTAAACTAAACTATAATGTAAATTGTTTAAAAAAAAATTGCACCATCACAGTTGTACAAGCCCCAGTATCAATTTAGCAATGATTATACAACACAGGCCTCCCTATTGCAGCCCTCCAGCTCTCACAATTAAGTCATCAATCAGTATTAAAATCAACAACTCAAGAACCATAAGAATCCAACAATTTTGCCTAAGAATTTGGAAAATATTTATCCAATAGTTATTGCACTCTAATTACAAAATTAAAGTTATTATGTAAAATCAACATGAAAACCACTGTAACATTACAGCTATAATCCTGATATTAATTTAGGAAATCATTCTGTAAACCTATAGCCCCTATCGCAGCTGCCCAACCCTCTCTATCAAACCTTAACAACTTATACAAGACAACAAAACCCCAAAAAATCATCACAGTACCGTTATTACAATTCCAAATTTTCCTATTTCTCAACATTTCTGTTATTGATCGGTTGGTAATATTAACCTTTACGCATTTCAATTTCTTGCTAACTTTCATGTAAAGCGCAAGACAAAGGTACTCCGAGACTACCAGGAAATACCAATAATTATACATACTGATTACACAACTTTTAAAACTATATCACTTCGGAAAACCTATTATGTGTCTTTCACGTGTTAAATTTTATATTATGCAGAACACATCACAAATGCTAACCACAACTACACAGACATCAACACAGACATGAAAATTCTACACATCCAAACAAACAGCTAGAAACTAAACACACTGGGGGGGGGGGGGGGGGGAAGACTTCCAAAAGAAATTCTTAACACAAAACTCAATTTCAGAACAATCATACACACACTCTTGACTCCACATTACACTACACAAACACACCACCACAGGAAAGAAAACAAAAGGCGCCAAAACCAGCAACAACTAGTCCTGAAGATGGCCAATAGTAGGCCGAAAGATATTAAAAAATAATGTAAAATTTAACACGTGAAAGACACTTAATATGTTTATCAATAATTCTGCAACCGTACAGTCCCTATTCCATGTATCCAAATATCAATATTAATTGCTCAAACATTATTCAAAACTAGAACTCATGGGCAAGCATAGGCATGTAATATTTCTTGCTAACCAATTTTGGAAAAATTTATCCAACAATTCAGACGTAATTACTGCCATATAACCATCACTCTGAAGCAAATTATAATGTACATTCTTAAAAAAAAAAAAAAAAAAAAAAAAAATATGATACTGTCACATTTATACAAATCCTAACATCAAATTAGCAATCATTCAAGATCCCAATTCCTATTCCAGCTGCCCACCTATCTAAATCAAGTCCTCAATCAGATTCTCAAGTTTCTTGTGGCCTTGTTGTTTTCAATACTAACAATTCTTCCTATGAATTTCGAAAATATTTATTCAAAACTTCAGTCGTCATCACGGCCTGGCAATTAGCACACTCAAACAGTAGAAAAGTCTCTGTCACAATTCTATTAGTTCTGGAATCGATTTACAACATCATTGTGTATAACTATTCTCCCAACTCTCAATGTCAAGTAGTCAACTGTAATTATTCAAAGTCACAACACCCCAAAAAACATGGCATTGCTACAGTATTCTAAGTTTCCAATTTATAAACTTTTCTTTTACAGCTCTGTGAGTGATGCATTTCCACATCTTATAATTTTCCTTCATTTTCAACCAAAGCACAAGAAAAACATACTCACACTACTATAACTCCTGGGATTAAATCAAAATAATTATTCAACAGTACAGACCCTATTCCAGCTGTAGAAATGCCACTAACAAATACTCAAACATTATTCAGCACTACAACTCACAATCAAGCAGTGAATGTAATAAATCTTGCCAACTATTAAGGAAATATTTATCCAAGAGTTCAGACGTTATCACTGCCTATATCCATTAACATAGACCAAATTATACACAACATTCTTTATACAAAAGTACTGTCACAGTTGAACAAGTCCCAACTTGAATCTGCTAAAAATTATGCAACACCAGAACCCTAGTGCAGCTGTCCAAGAATTAGGACGAACTCGACAATTACTATTCAAAACAACAACACAAAAAACACCGCGGAGAGTGTAGTAAACCTTCCTACCAACTTTCAAAATATTCATCAAACAGTTTAGTCATATTTACTGCACTATAAGTAACACAGTAAAGTCATTCACGATATGAAAGTACTAGAAAAAGAACATTCTCAGAGTTGTGCAGGTCTCCACATATATTTTGAAAATCATTATGCAACACTACAATCCTTATTGCACTACCGTAGTGTGTGTATCATGTCAACTATTATTCAAAACAACAAAACTCCAAAAAGCATGGTAATGGTACAATATAAATTTTGCAGAGTCTAAATATTTCTGTAATACCTCAGTCGGTAATGCAGCTTTCTGCTTGTCATTTAAGTCAATTAATATGTACAACTAAAAGATAAAGATACTATTAAACTACCATGGTCTACCGTCAAATTTGTCAATCACGCTTCAACAATAGGTACCTATTGCAGTGCCTAGTGCTCACTATGTAGAAATCAATGATTATTCAACACTGCAACACTTAGAGAATGCATGCGAATGTAATAAATCTTGTTATAAATATCAAACATTTTTATCCAACATCTCAGTCAACATTTCTGCCTATAATCATCATTATAAAGAGTAAAACACTTAAAAAAATACTGTCAATTGTACAAGTCCATCAAGAATTGACTAATCACTAAGCAAGACAACAGCCCAATTGCAGCTCTCCATGTATCACAATGAAATCGGCAATTACATTTCCAAACAACAACACAACAAGCTTGGGAATGCAGAAAATCTAGTTACGAATTTGAAAAAATTTATCCCGCAGTTCAGCCCCTGAAAACTGCCCTATAAGAAAGAGGCTAAAGTAATTTAATAAGAATAACGACTTATCAAAAGCACTTTTACAAAGTTATATGCCTATACACGAATTCAGAAAACCACTGAGCAAAACTAAAGTCACTATTGCAAGTGACCAAATATATAAAACGAATCAAGAACAGTACTGTCACAGTTCTATAAATCCCAACACGAATTTACAAATAATTTTACAGGAGTAGAATCCCTTTTCTAGTATCGGAATTAATTTGTCAACCATTGAAAACAGATCTCCGAGTGGAATGGGAATTCTATAATTCCAATTCCCCCAAATTCTAAACATTTGGGCAAGAATTCAGTCAGTAATGCAGCTCCTTCTGTGCTACTTTAAGTCAATTATGATGCAAAAGACTAAATTACTCCGAGACTTACACAACTCCTGCCATGCATTTGCCCATAATTGTTCAACAGTAGAGTATCTATTCCAGTTCACTAGGTGCAGTACCATGTACTCAAAAATTATTCAAACAACAACACTCCAAGTGATATGGCAGTGCTATGATTCTAAATTTCCCAATTTCTAAATATTTATGAAAAAGCTCAGTCAGCAAGACACCTCTATTTTACTATTTTCAGTCAATTATTATGTAAAATCACAACACAAAGGTCCTCTAAGCCTTGCATAAATTCTCCCATTAATTTCGCTATAATTATTCAATACTATAATCCCTACTACAGCTGTTTAACTATATATAACAGTCGTGAACAATAAATCAAAATAACAACACCCCCGAAAATCATTCGATTGCTCCAATTCTAATTTCTCCAAATTGTAAACTTTTCTCTTACAGTCCTGTGAGAAATGGAATTCCAATTTTTATAATTTTCCTTCATTTTCATGTAAGCCGCAACAAAACCGTAGTCTGAGACTGCAATAAGTCCTGCTATTATATCAACAGAACACACCCTATTCCAACTGTCCAATTGTCAGTACAAATTACTCAAATATTATTCAAAATTTTGACTCATAAATAAGCATGGCAATGTAATAAACCTTGCTACGAATATTGAAAACATTTATACAACAGTTGAGACTTCATTACTGCCCTATAACCATCACGCTAAACTAAATTATAACGTAAATTGTTTAAAAAAATTGCACTGTCACAGTTGTACAAGCCCCAGTATCAATTTAGCAATGATTATACAACACAGGCCTCCCTATTGCAGCCCTCCAGCTCTCACAATTGTCATCAATCAGTATTAAAATCAACAACACAAGAACCATAAGAATCCAACAATTTTGCCTAAGAATTTGGAAAATATTTATCCAATAGTTACTGCACTCTAATTACAAAATTAAAGTTATTATGTAAAATCAACATGAAAACCACTGTAACATTACAGCTATAATCCTGATATTAATTTAGGAAATCATTCTGTAAACCTATAGCCCCTATCACAGCTGCCCAACCCTCTCTATCAAACCTTAACAACTTATACAAGACAACAAAACCCCAAAAAATCATCACAGTACCGTTATTACAATTCCAAATTTTCCTATTTCTCAACATTTCTGTTATAGATCGGTTGGTAATATTAACCTTTAAGTATTTCACTTTCTTGCCAACTTTCATGTAAAGCGCAAGACAAAGGTACTCCGAGACTACCAGGAAATACCAATAATTATACATACTGATTACACAACTTTTAAAACTATATCACTTCGGAAAACCTATTATGTGTCTTTCACGTGTTAAATTTTATATTATGCAGAACACATCACAAATACTAACCACAACTACACAGACATGAAAATTCTACACATCCAGACAAACAGCTAGAAACTACACACACTGGAAAAAAAAAAAAAAAAAGACTTCCAAAAGAAATTCTCAACACACAACTCAATTTCAGAACAATCATACACACACTCTTGACTCCACATTACACTACACAAACACACCACCACAGGAAAGAAAACAAAAGGCACCAAAACCAGCAACAACTAGTCCTGAAGATGGCCAATAGTAGGCCGAAAGATGTTAAAAAATAATATAAAATTTAACACGTGAAAGACACTTAATATGTTTATCAATAATTCTGCAACCGTACAGTCCCTATTCCATGTATCCAAGTATCAATATTAATTGCTCAAACATTATTCAAAACTAGAACTCATAGGCAAGCATAGGCATGTAATACTTCTTGCTACCAATTTTGGAAAAATTTATCCAACAATTCAGACGTAATTACTGCCATATAACCATCACTCTGAAGCAAATTATAATGTACATTCTTTTAAAAAAAAAAATATATATATGATACTGTTACATTTATACAAATCCTAACATCAAATTAGCAATCATTCAAGATCCCAATTCCTATTCCAGCTGCCCACCTATCTAAATCAAGTCCTCAATCAGATTCTCAAGTTTCTTGTGGCCTTGTTGTTTTCAATACTAACAATTCTTCCTATGAATTTCGAAAATATTTATTCAAAACTTCAGTCGTCATCACGGCCCGGCAATTAGCACACTCAAACAGTAGAAAAGTCTCTGTCACAATTCTATTAGTTCTGGAATCGATTTACAACATCATTATGTATAACTATTCTCCCAACTCTCAATGTCAAGTAGTCAACTGTAATTATTCAAAGTCACAACACCCCAAAAAACATGGCATTGCTACAGTATTCTAAGTTTCCAATTTATAAACTTTTCTTTTACAGCTCTGTGAGTGATGCATTTCCGCATCTTATAATTTTCCTTCATTTTCAACCAAAGCACAAGAAAAACATACTCACACTACTATAACTCCTGGGATTAAATCAAAATAATTATTCAACAGTGCAGACTCTATTCCAGCTGTAGAAATGCCACTAACAAATACTCAAACATTATTCAGCACTACAACTCACAATCAAGCAGTGAATGTAATAAATCTTGCCAACTATTAAGGAAATATTTATCCAAGAGTTCAGACGTTATCACTGCCTATATCCATTAACGTAGACCAAATTATACACAACATTCTTTATACAAAAGTACTGTCAAAGTTGAACAAGTCCCAACTTGAATCTGCTAAAATTTATGCAACACCAGAACCCTAGTGCAGCTGTCCAAGAATTAGGACGAACTCGACAATTACTGTTCAAAACAACAACACAAAAAAACACCACGGAGAGTGTAGTAAACCTTCCTACCAACTTTCAAAATATTCATCAAACAGTTTAGTCACATTTACTGCACTATAAGTAACACAGTAAAGTCATTCACGATATGAATGTACTAGAAAAAGAACATTCTCAGAGTTGTGCAGGTCTCCACATATATTTTGAAAATCATTATGCAACACTACAATCCTTATTGCACTACCGTAGTGTGTGTATCATGTCAACTATTATTCAAAACAACAACACCCCAAAAGGAATGGTAATGCTACAATATAAATTTTCCAGTGTCTAAATATTTCTGTAATACCTCAGTCGGTAATGCAGCTTTCTGCTTGTCATTTAAGTCAATTATTATGTAAAACTAAAAGATAAAGATACTATTAAACTACCATGGTCTACCGTCAAATTTGTCAATCACGCTTCAACAATAGGTACCTGTTGCAGTGCCTAGTGCTCACTATGAAAAAATCAATGATTATTCAACACTGCACACTCAGAGAATGCATGTGAATGTAATAAATGTTCTTATAAATATTAAAATTTTTATCTAACATCTCAGTCAATATTTCTGCCCTATAATCATCATTATAAAGAGTAAAACACTTAAAAAAATACTGTCGATTGTACAAGTCCATCAAGAATTTACTAATCATTAAGCAAGACAACAGACCAATTTGCAGCTCTCCACGTATCAGAATGAAGTCGACAATTACTTTTCAAAACAGCAACACAACAAGCATGGGAATTCAAAAAATCTAGTTACGAAATTGAAAATATTTATCCCGCAGTTCAGCGCTCAAAAGTGCCCTACAAGAAACTGACTAAAGTAATTTATTATGAAAACGACTTATCAAAAGCACATTTACAAAGCTATATGCCTTTACACTAATTCAGAAAATCACTGAGCAAAACTAAAGTCACTATTGCAACTGACCAAATATGTAAAACGAATCAACAACAGTACTGTCACAGTTCTATAAATCCCAACACGAATTTACAAATCATTTTACAAGAGTAGAATCCCTTTTCTAGTATCGGAATTAATTCGTCAACTATTGAAAACAGACCTCAGAGTGGAATGGGAATTCTAAAATTCCAATTCCTCCAAATTCTAAACATTGGGGCAAGAATTCAGTCAGTAATGCGGCTCCTTCTGTGCTACTTTAAGTCAATTATGATGCCAAAGCGTAAGACTAAATTACTCAGAGACTTACACAACTCCTGCCATGCATTTGCCCATAATTGTTCAACAGTAGAGTATCTATTCCAGTTGTCTAAGTGCAGTATCATGTACTAAAAAATTATTCGAACAACAACACTCCAAGTAATATGGCAATGCTATGATTCTAAATTTCCCAATTTCTAAATATTTATTAAAACGCTGAGTCGGCAGTGCACCTCTACGTGTACTATTTTCAATCAATTATTATGTAAAATCACAACACAAAGGTCCTCTAAGCCTTGCATAAGTTCTCCCATTAATTTCGCTATAATTATTCAATACTACAATCCCTACTGCAGCTGTTTAATTCTCTATAACAAGTCGTCAACAATAAATCAAAATAACAACACCCCCAAAAATCATTCGATTGCTCCAATTCTAATTTCTCCAAATTGTAAACTTTTCTCTTACAGTTCTGTAAGAAATGGAATTCCACGTTTTATAATTTTTCTTCATTTTCATGTAAGCCACAACAAAAACGTAGCCTGAGACTGCAATAAGTCCTGCTATTATATCAACAGAACACACCCTATTCCAGCTGTCCAATTGTCAGTACAAATTACTCAAATATTATTCAAAATTTTAACTCATAAATAAGCATGGCAATGTAATATACCTTGCTATGAATATTGGAAACATTTATACAACAGTTGAGACGTCATTACTGCGCTAGAACCATCACGGTAAACTAAATTATAATGTAAATTGTTTAAAAAAATTGCACTGTCACAGTTGTACAAGCCCCAGTATCAATTTAGCAATGATTATACAACACAGGCCTCCCTATTGCAGCCCTCCAGCTCTCACAATTAAGTCATCAATTAGTATTAAAATCAACAACTCAAAAACCATAAGAATCTAACAATTTTGCCTATGATTTTGGAAAATATTTATCCAATAGTTACTGCCCTCTAATTACAAAATTAAAGTTATTATGTAAAATCACCATGAAAACCACTGTAATATTACAGCTATAATCCTGACATTAATTTAGAAAATCATTCTGCAAGCCTATAGCCCCTATCGCAGCTGCCCAACCCTCTCTATCAAACCTTAACAACTTATACAAGACAACAAAACCCCAAAAATCATCACAGTACTGCTATTACAATTCCAAATTTTTCCCATTTCTCAACATTTCTCTTACAGATCGGTCAGTAATTAACCTCTACGTATTTCAATTTCTTGCCGAATTTCATGTAAAGCGCAAGAGAAAGGTACTCCAAGACTACCCGGAAATACCAATAATTATACATACTGATTACACAACTTTTAATACTATATCACTTCGGAAAACCTATTAAGCGTCTTTGACGTGTTAAATTTTATATTGTTCAGAACATATCACAAAAAGCTAACCACACCCACTCAGGCATCAACACAGACATGAAAATTCTACACATCCAACCAAACAGCCAGAAACTAAATATACTGGAACAATACGAAACATACGAACATAGAAAAACACATCCAAAAGAAATTCTCAACACACAACTCAATTTCAGAAGAAACATACACACACACTCTTGACTCCACATTACACTACATAAACACACCACCACAGGAAAGAAAACGAAAGGCGCCAAAACCAGCAACAACTAGTTCTGAAGATGGCCAATTGTAGGCCGAAACTTGTTAAAAATAATATGAAATTTAACACGTGAAAGACACTTAATATGTTTACGAATAATTCTGCAACCGTACAGTCCCTATACCATGTATCCAAGTATCAATATTAATTGCTCAAACATTATTCAAAACTAGAACTCATAGGCAAGCATTGAGATGTAATACTTCTTGCTACGAATTTTGGAAAAATTTATCCAACAATCTAACAATTCTACAATTATTTCTACACATCTTATTCGTATTTCATCTGAATGAGCGCGCCCACAGATCGAGACGCACTCTTGCAGCGTTTTTCCGAACGTTGGGGCCACTTGTGTGTGGCACATCCTACGTCCATATAACACTGCACAAAAAGCTACTGATTCTAGTTTATATGCATTTCTTGTGGCTGACTTTGAGCCGAATTCAATTTGACTCAATAGTTAATATTCCGTCCGGTAGAGCACAGTAATGCAGAAATTTCACTAGATGGCAGGGTTATTGGAGACGAAGGGAACCATCAACCGCAGACTGGCACGAAAACACGAGTTAAAGTTCCGCGCCAAATGTTAATGTAATGCTGCCAATTCAAAACTAATGCACATAACTTGGATTTGAATGTTTAAAGTATTATTCATTTAACTATATTGAATGCACAGATAGGCATGGTTCTTTTTAGAAAGATAAATATTTTTTCATATTATGTAACACTGTTTGTTAATGTTGTGTAATATTTGTTTTATTTTGCGGCAACTAAATATCGCTACACTGTTGCTATAGTATTGATGCTTTTGTTAACAATACATGAGATCTATGCAGGACATGAACATGTGTTATTCAGACCGCTACCTTGGATTCATCGGCCTGTTAAATAAAGTGCAAACGTGTTCGTTTATTATCTATATCACTGTTATCACTGTTATCTCATGTGTTTTTGTCCATGTCCTGGGGGCTGTCCACACGGTGAACTTGTACGAAATACACGGCATCATACAGTAAGATCTATAATAGCAACTGCCTTAAGGAACAAAGGTTATTCAGTATATGAAGAAGTACACGGCATATCCACTGAGGGCAGTAATCGAAGAATCGACATAATTGCATTTAAACCTCCCTCTCTTGAAGGTTACATCATAGACCCTACTGTGAGATTCGAATCGCACTAACACCAGCCAGAAGAAGTACACGAGGAAAAAAGGAATATATATATATGAACCTTCCATCAGTTTTTTAAGAACAAATACCATCTGGAATCCATCGTCATTACGGGACTAATGATAGGAGCCCGTGGGACCATACCCCGGTTCCTAGTCGACTTCTGTAAATCTTTTGGCCTGCATAAAAATATTTTAAGAGATCTAACAACTGCAGCACTCAAAAGCTCAATAGCTATTTTCAGGCATCATACATATGGACCATGACTAATTCGCATCTCCTTGACGTTACTTCGTTTAATATCATGTGTTTCAATACAATTCAAATTGTTATTTTTCACTCTAACAACAATGTATCACTAAGCCTCAAGGCATTTACTCTATTGTATCATGGTACTCTTTGTCGATGGCAACCTGTAGTGGCTACAGGAAGAAATTAAATCTAAATCTAAATCTAAGTTATAAAATTTATTTGTATTTGACTAACAATTCTGTGAAAGTTTTGCATTATCTGTATCTGTAAATTTCGTTATTAGTTTCGGAAATGTTATTGTAACTGTTACTAGATGCATTGTTAACTGTACACCTGGTAAAATAGCTGGTTTAATTAATGTGTTTTATTTAACATAATGTAAACGTGAGCTGTGATTATCAGTTTCACTAGGGTAATTTGCGTAAAACGTTTTTTTCATTTTTGGCACCACCACCACCAGAATGCCTCACCGGCCGCCACTGATATATACTAAACAGCGCAGGGGACATTGGACAGCCCTGTTTAACTCCTTGGTTAGTTTTTATTTGTTTATTACTGGTGTAGTCTGTTCTTATTTTTATCTGTGTTCCGAAGTATAGACTCTGAATTACTTTTATTAGGTGGTCTGGAAATCCTCTTTTATACATTATTTCCCATAATTTCTTTAGTGACACTTTATCAAAAGCTTTCTCGTAGTCGATGTAAAGCATATACATTGGAAGATTAAATTCTCGTCTTTTTTTAATAATTTGTTCTAATATGAATATGTTATCCGAGCATGAACGACATTTCCAAAATCCATTTTGTTTTTCTGTCAGCACATACTCATTTATTATGTTTAGGCAACGAGTTATTATTTTAGCGAATATTTTATATGCTGCGTTTAGTAAGCAAATGCCTCTGTAGTTCTGGCAATCATTTCTCATACCTTTTTTAAAGATTGGACATACTATTCCTCTTTTCCATTCGTCTGGGATTGTACAAGTCTTCCAACAGATATTAATTAATTCTAAAAATCTCATTTTTACTCCTTCAGGCATGTATTTTAGCAATTCAGTGTTTATACCATCTGCTCCTGAAGATTTTTTATTCTTAGACGTATTAAGTGCATTATCTAATTCGTTCATTTCAATGGGGTCAATTTCTGCTAACGTAGTTAATGTTGGGTTAATGTCTTCTTCAGCCATCTTCGTCCATAGGCTGCGATAAAATGTAATCCAGTTTTCCTCTCTAATATTATTTATTTTTGCCTTGTCTCTTTATGTTGAGTTCAAGTGTTTCATTATTTTGTATGCTACATCTTGCATTCCATGACAATCATGCTCGATAGTGCTTATATAGTTGTCCCAGCTTTTGCGTTTCAACTTTCTTATTTCCCTTTTCACTATACAGTAGCACTTCTGTGTTGTATTCTATTTTATCCTCATTAGAATTTGTCTGAAGGTACTTTAAATATGCCTGCTTCTTACAGTTTATAATTTGTTTTATTTCTTCATTCCAGTATTGTAATCCTCTCCTCTTTCTTTTTATAGATCTCTTCCCTAACACTTCTCCTGCTACTTTCAAAATTAATTCTTTAAAATCTTGCCATTCTTCATTTATATTCGTACTTATGGCTCTATGGTCCATGTACATGTTTAACCGTGAGCAGTATAATCTCCTTATACTCTCCTGTTCTAGCAGGTGTACTTTATAATTTGTTTTACTTTCTGGAGTTTTACTTTTCTTCTTAAATATCCATTTCTTTGGAATTTTTTAATTTAGAAAGTACCATAAAGTGGTCAGAGCTAATATCGCAGCCTCTATACTCTCTTGTGTCGTACATATATGGAGATAACTTCATGTTGATAAGAATATAATCTATTATTGATCTTCTTCCTCTCGCTGTCCATGTGTATTTATGCACATCTTTATGTCGAAAAAGGGTATTAGTGATTTTAAATTCGTTATAATTTACAAAGTTCCTTAACGTTTTACCATTCTCATTGCCATGAATTTGACAGTACATATTCAACAGTACAGTCCTCACTTCAGCTGTCCAAATGTCAGTAACAAGAAGTCGAAAATTATTCAACACTACAGCACATAAACAAGAATAATACACTAAGTTTTCCTTTTAATTTTGAAAACATTTATGCAAAACTTCACACGTCATTCTGCACTTTAACAGTAACATTAAAGCCATTATTATTATTATTATTATTATTATTATTATTATTATTATTATTATTATTATTATTATGTAAAATCATTATAACAAATATTGTCACACTAGTACTAATCCTGCACCAATTTAGCAGTCGTTATGCAACACTAGAGTCCCTATTGCAGCAGTTCAAGTGTCTGAATAAAATCATCAATTACTATTGAAAACAAAAAGACCTCAAGAAGCATGACAATATAATTTTTTTTCATCTTTCTACGAATTGGGAAAATATTTTATGTCAAAATTTCATTCCTCATTATTGCCCTATAACTATCAGGGTAAAAAAGGTAAAGGTAAAGGTATCCCCGCAACATGCCATGAAGGCACTTGGGGGGCATGGAGGTAGAGCCCCATGCTTTCCATGACCTCGGTACTAGAATGAGGTGTGTGGTCAGCACCATGCTCTGACCACCTTTTACCCCCGGGAAAGACCCGGTACTCAATTTTATAGAAGGCTGAGTGAACCTCGGGGCCGTTCTAAACTCATTTATTATGTAAAAGAACTAAACAAATCACTCTCACACTTGTATAAGATCTAGCATCAATTTAGCAAATTGTTATGCAAGAAATGATAGTAACTACCTACAAGCAGCTGACAAGATGGTGTGGTTATACATTGGGAGACTGAAGAAAAGTACAACCCCAGTACAACCTGGAAAGAAATGATATCCAACGAAACATCACATATGAAGAATTGCATAACTTAAGAGACAAGAAAGCCTTCAAAGTAGGCTTCCCTTTTAACTACATCGAGGAGACAGAGAGGCCAGACTACTGCCCATAAGGAGTGATAGACGATTCTGCTTTCCAAAAAACAACCAAGATGAAGAAGTTGAACTCATCTAGACACATAAATATATTGCCTATGCAACGCAATGTCACCCATACCATTAGAATCAATAGCAGCATATGATGCAATCATTGTTACAGAAATCTTCTTAACAGAAGAATACAACATTCAAGGACACTCTGGAATATACACTTTCGCCTAACCCACAGCAGGAAAGTCAGCCAGCAGAGTATCAATCATCCTCAAGCCAAAATTAGGAAAAATCAGAAAAATCTTTAAAAACCGATGACACAGTCTTGGTAAAAACCGAATTGTGACCATCATCATCATCATCATCATCATCATCATCATCATCATCATCATCATCATCACTACAGCCCGTTATGAGCCCTGGCCTTTCTCAGTAGGCGTTGCAGTCTGTCTCTGTCCTGTGCAACAGTTCTCCAGTTCCTGTACCCTAACCTCACAAGATCCTCCTCCACTTCGTCAATCCATTGCAGATGTGGTCGTCCTCCTCCTCTCCTTTGACCTCCAGAGTTAGTGAGAATAATTCTTTTACAAGGTTCTGATGCAACCATTCTCATTACATGTCCCACTCACCTCAATCTAATGGTTTTGCTCTTTAAACATGTTATATAATTCCTCATTATAACTTTTCCTCCATAATCCATTTTTAAAAACTAGACCATATATTCTTCGAAGAATCTTCCTTTCAAAAATTTCAAGTCTTCTCTCGTCATTCCTAGAAATGGTCCATGTTTCTGAACCATATATCAGGATTGATCTCACAAGTGTTTTATATAAGGTGGTTTTTGTTTCCTGTGTCTGGGCATGTGATTTAAAATATTTCTTTAGTCCGAAATAAGCTCTATTCCCACATACCAACCTATTTGAGATTTCCTTAGATATGTTATTGTCGTTTGTAACCAAGGATCTGAGTTGAATAATTTCGAGGGAAAAATTGTTCCGGGGCCAGGTATCGAACCCGGGACCTTTGGTTAAACGTACCAATGCTCTCCCACTGAGCTACCCGGGAACTCTACCCGACACCAATCCAATTTTTCCCTCTATATCCACAGACCTCAAAGTGGGCTGACAACAGTCAAGCAACCAACATTTGAGTGCACACTAACTCTATGTGACTTTAAATTGTGGTTTTCTGTTACGTACAGTGATGTGTATTATGCTAATTAAGCTTTCAGGAATAACTCCCTGTAAAGTTAATTTGAATAATTTCGAGGGAAATTATTCAAATTAACTTTACAGGGAGTTATTCCTGAAAGCTTAATTTGCAAGGATCTGAGTTATTTAAATTTGTCGACCCTTTCGAATTTATAATTCTCTATCTGTATACTGTCTGCTCTACCACCTGAATTTCCACTAGTTGCCACAATGTACTCTGTCTTTTCCTCGTTGATAACCATTCCCATTTCTTTACCTGATTTTTCAAGAGCAAGAAAAGCTTCTTCCATATATTTTAAGGATTTATCGATGATGACTATGTCGTCCGCAAATGCCATTACCAAGGTTAATTTCTAAAAAATATTACTTCTAACTTCTACTCCAGACTTTCGAATCATATTTTCTAAAGCAATATTAAAAAGAAGACATGTCAATGCATTCCCTTGACGAACTCTATTATATGTTAAAAATGCTCTTGACAGATGTGATTGTATTTTAACCTTATTCTCTGTGATTTCAGTCATTAACTTTACCATGTTCATCAGTTTTGATGGAATATTTAATTCTTCCATTGAACAATGTAATTTCTTTCTATTGATACTGTCGTATGCACCATTTAAAATCTATAAAAAGTAAATGAGTCATAACTTTAAATTCTCTCATTTTTTTCTAAAATTGAGGACCGTTTTTGCAAAAGTTGCTAACTGAAAAAACTAAATTTTACAGGTGAGATAAAAAACTGAATGGAGACAAGTAGGTTATAAGTGCAACCATCACACTTTGACACGCTATAATGAAGAGAAATAATTCAATTTTACTAAGATAACTTTAACATCGTGTAGAGGCGTGCTTTATGTTAACGAATCCACCAAAATCTCAATTTTGCAAATTTTGCAGTTAGCAAGTTTTGCAAAAACGGTCCTCAATTTGCCATAGAGTAAAAATATGGTTAATAGTTGACTTCCCTGGACGAAATCCGGATTGATAAGCTGTTTTTCTACATGTGGGCGAAGTCTATGATATAAGATGTTGGCGAGAAGTTTGTAAGCAGCATTTAGCAGTGTTATTCCTCGATATTTGGAACATTATAACTGATATCCTATTTTATGTAATGGGCAGATAATTCCCATGCACCACTGCTTAGGAATTACTTCCTTTTCCCATGTTTGGGAAAGGAGGTTCTTCAGGCATACTTAGAGTTTACCACCTCCATTCTTTAATAATTAGGGTGGGATGTTATCGGAGCCAGATGCTTAGTTGTTTTTTAGCTTTTCCACTGCCATGATTACTTCCTCTAAGTTGATTGAGGAGGATTCCGAAGTATTATTACTTATATCTAAGGTTAGCCGGCCCGTATCCATGTAAGTGTTCTTCCCATTCAACAGGTCATTAAAATGTCTTTGCCATCTCTCCAATATATCTTCCTCATTGCCAATCATAGATCCGTCCTCATGTCTACATAGCGTTGTTCTTGGCTTGAACTGCTTTCTACTCGTGTTCATGTCCTTCTGAAATCGTTTTGACAATAAGCCTATGTATCAAACCACAATCAATCGCAGAAGACGCAGTAGAAAGGATAGCACAGGCAATCACACGAACAATACAAAATGAGAGAATCATACTTGCAGGAGATCTAAACTATAGGATAGATAAGAGAAACAACCAATTCCAAAATAGTTTTGGGCACGCTAATAAAAGAAGGATTTACCCTCATAAACAAGCCAGAACTGAAGACTTATATAGCACCAAACAGAACCAGCACTATAGACCTTTTAGTCCACAAAGGAGAACAAGTTCAAACAATAAAACAAGATGGACTTTGGTCAACAGAAATGGCTCTTATAAAAAACCACATACCAATCCAAACTAAAAACATAATTCAGCAGTCTCAACAAATCTCCATTCTAAAAGTACACAGAGCCTCCAGAAAACTAAAGAAAATGCAGGACAAAATCACAACAGCATCACAAGGCTAGTCAAGCTGAACGAACTAGGGGAATGCTGCTAAACTACATACATCAATTCTCCAAGAGTGCAGCATCTCAACAAAAGAAAGAAGAGCCCAACTCTAGTTTGACAAAGAGTGTTTCCATAAGTGGCAAGAAACGTTGACAGCACTCCACCAAGCAAGAACGGCAAATCAAAAAGATATACTATTGCAATATGCTAAGCAGAGAAAACAGTACAAACAACTAATAAAAACGGGAAAAGCACAAAACATAATAAAGAAGAGAAAGCGCACATTCGTGCAAAGAGAAAGAGTTTTAGGGCTTTTCCCTACGGGCGCTGTCTTCACTGTATGAAATCAATGATTTCGTTCTTTCGGTGCACCATACGATATGGTATCTTTCACAGGATTTCTTGCACAGTAGACACACGCAGCTTCCATCTGGTGAGTGGTAGTGTGCACTGCTGCAGACTTTGTGATGAAAACCATGTACAGCTATTCTTGTCACTAGATGTCTCAGCTCGTAGTTTCCATGAGTCCAAAGATCAGATGTCATCGCTTCGGTGCTGTAAAATTCAGGCCAGATGTCTTCTTTCTTCTCTTTGCACTTCTGTAGAAAGGCTGTGCTCGCTCTGGTAGCTGGTAACAGGTATTGGATTCTTAATTCTTCGATCAGGAAGGGCTCCCTGGTTAATTCATAAACCAGCCTCGATGGGGTTGATGGCGACAGGCATAGTAAGCGTTTTAGATAGACCGCTTTGACTTTCTCCAGTTCTGCTATGTTCCCTTCTGTGAGGTGTGGCCTTGTGAGTTCTATTCCGTAGGACAATATTGGCATTATTTTCATTTTGAAGAGAGCGAGTAAAGCACAAAACATAGAGGAACAAACAAAAATACTAGCTGTGAAAGCCAACCAAAACCCCTACAACGCACTCAGGAAATCAAGACCAACAGCAAGAAAGGAAATCATCATGGACATATGGGAACTCCACTTCAAAGAAATCCTGAATTATCAGCATAGAGAAAAGTCACATCAACTACTGAAGAGAGAAACTATGCAAACCCCATCTCTTATAACCAGAAAAGGAGTAGAAGAAACAATTATATTAGCCAAGAACAAGAAAGCAGCAGGACCTGACAGCATATACTGGTACATGGAACACATAAAAAACTCCTTACATATGACGGGCGACCATGGAGAACATCGACAATGAAATTCTCTTCAAAGGAAAAGGAGAGACCAACAATCTGAACTCGTTCCGAGGTATTGCCCTCGAGAATGTCACTCTCAAAGTTCTCACAAAAATACTAACTAACAGACTAGTAGCCAAAGTAGACAACCATATTCGGATTCAGAAAAGGCATAAACACCCTTCACGAAGTAAGCAACCTAATAGAACAAATAGAGAATAGGCCTACCCTAAGATACCCTGGGAAGAAATATCATGTAGTATTCGTCGACTACAGCAAAGCTTATAAACAGGAAAACATTAATATTGGAAAACTAAGTGAATCACATGCCCTAACAACAATAATCGCACACATCCTAAAATACAACTACATCCAAATATCCCACGAAATTACACTATCACCTATCAGCCCGGTCTCTTCAATATCATGAGCACAGACATAACAAAAGTCACAAAGGACAACACAGCATCATTGATTATGTACGCAGAAGACATGGCGATAGGCTCGTGCAACATAGAAGAACTACAACAGGTCCTAAATAAACTCGTGAGATGGGCAGAGGAAAACAGCCTACAGATAAACCACCAGGAAACAAAGCAAATGAACTTCAGAAACAGCAGCAAACAAAGAAAAAAATACACCCTGACATTGCAGAATGACGCACTCGAGGTACTGCAAAAATTTAAATACTTACAAGTAATGCTTCAAACAACATTAAAATCATACAGAATCCATATTCAAGAAATAACGGAAATTGCAATAAAATAGATGTACAATATCAAGAACCTGCAACAACTAGAAACAAAAACGGCAATGACCTTATTTATGTCAGCTATTATAGCACCAATAACAACCTGCAGACTAAATATCATATGGGGAAACTTAGCAATCAGCAACATGGGAAAAATTTAACGAGTCAAATCATCATTCATGAAAAGAGTACCGGTATCAGCAGTAGGAAGAACAACACTCTCGAGACTAACATACGAACTAATGGAGGAAACTTCTTCATCGATGATATTAGAACGCAACTCTGCATGCCGAACACCCCAGCATACGAGAAAGCCCTTCAAGTACTCAGAGGAAAGAAGAATGCCATTTGGAGTGAGTTCTACATAATGGACGCGATGACAACTAGACACTAGACAAACACAAACTACAAACTGATGCACATAATGACCCATTATGCGGTGCATGATTTTCACCGTAAGATCTGTGCCACCAGAGACACCACGAACTCAACGACAAGTGCGTGTGCGAACTGTGTCAAGCTAAACTAAAAATCCTATGCACATTGTGCGCATTTTATTTCATTATGCAAGACAACAATCCCTATTACATCTGTCCAAATACTGATATCAATTCCTGGAGTATTATTCAAAACAACAAAACCAAAGAAGCATGGGAATCCTACAATTCTAATATTTCGAATTTGTAAACATTTCTGCTACAGCTCAGTCGATAATTCACATATGATATGATATGATATGATATGATATGATATGATATGATATGATATATTTGATATCATTTACAACCATGTAATGTGGACTCACAATTTTTGTATCCGGTGCCACAATTACATTCGTTACAGATATACCTTTTGTAGATGCTCTTATACTTGACTTTCGACCCCATTTAAATTAATCAGTATTCTCCCTTTAAATCCTAACAACTTAATTTAGATCATTCAAAATTTACATTTTTACGACTCTGTTCTTGACTTTCATTACACTTATATCGAACACACACTGTTTCAATAATACTTGTTACTAAAATGTACTATAGGTTCGTTATTATGTCTGTTTCTTGTGTACATTTCATTTTCAGATCCCACTAATTTTCTACATGTTATACTTCACTATCCTAGCTAGCCTACCCTGCCATACTCCTCACCTATTTTCATTATCTCTATCGTTTTACTTAATTCCTATTACACTTCTCTAGTTCATTCACAATTGACACTTTATCACTCTGTTCTTGATTTTCAGTTCACTTAAGACTATATCGAGGACACACGGTTTCTAATAATACTTGTTACTAAAACATATTATACCATTGTCAATATGCTCGATTTTTGTCTGTTTCATGCGTGCCTTTCATATTCCAATCTCACTAATTTTCTACATATTATACTTTGCCGTCCTAGCTAGCCTCCTCCACCATACCTATTTTCATTAACTCAATCGTCTTATCTACTTACAATTTAACTTCCTCTTCCACTCCTCTAATTCATATCACTTTATTTACTAAGTCCTTAGTCATCTCTTCCTTACCCCTCTCTGGACCATAAACATTCACTTCATCATTTTCTGTTATACAGTCGTCATTCTTTGTCTTCACTTCACTTCTCACCATTTCAGCTTCTGCACTCACAGAAACAATTTCACTTCTCCTCTTGGCACTGACCTTCCTTCCCACTACTCTGATTAAATCACTTCCGGAATCACTTGAAGTTTTACTCGTGTCACTGAACTTCATTGCCATTGTGGTACTTAAGCCGCTCTTATCTGGTTTCTTCACATATGTTTGCTTCTTCTGTATTCTTGATCTCAGCATTTCCTGGTTCTGTCTCGCTTCCTCCGGCACTATCTGCAATTCAACTAATTCTTTGTCGTCTGCACATACCTGGTCAATGATCTTGTTATGATAGTTACTTTCCAGCACAATTGCTGATTGAGCAGACTGTCCATCACCTGTCGTGTATATTTTCTCCCAGTTCGAATTCCGATTTTCACTAAACATCTGTTTAGTTGGGCTGGTCGGTATTAATCCATTCTAATGATATTCTTCAATTTCTCTTCTTTCCAGTTTATGTGATAACTGCAGTTGCTTTATTTTCTTTTTCTCTTGACCATTCCCCTTCCTCACGATTGTACTTCCATCAGTTTGCCTGTTCGTACCTTGTGCCCTTGTGTCTTCAGATCTCTTCTGCTCTTTAGCAAATTGAAGTTCTCGCTTCTTCGTACTTAATCCAAATATTGGATGATCTTCATTTGCCTTACAGAATTCTACGTCATAGAATTTCCCATTGATTTTTAATTTATCTTCATATAATTTTTCAAAGTGTCCATTCGCTCTTGCCGCCTTCATGAAAGGGAGTAGTAGCTTTCTTTTACATCTGATCTCGTAGCTCAGGTCTTTTTCAACTCTCAATCCGTTCCTCGTACTCTGTGTAAGTTCCTTAATATTCTTTCTTTGGTTACTATATTTGAGAATCTTATCACAATAGGCCTTTTACATCCCAATCTGATTCTATAAGTCTCCTCGATGTTTTCTGCTCTTACCCCCAGTTTGACGATCTCGTAGCATACTCTCTGTACTGCCTCCCTTGTTTCTATTGCGAATTCACGTCCCTTTTCCTCTACTCCAAAGAATAACAATGTCCTTGTTCTTTGACTTATTTCGTACTGCTTGATTTTCCTCTTCAGTTGTTCTATTTCTTGTCTCAGCAATTCAATCAATGTTTTTTCATTTTGTCAGTTTTCATATAGAGCACAAGACAAAGGTACCCTCACACTGCCATAAATCCTAGCATGAAATAGCAATAATTATTCAACGCTACAGTCGCTATTCCAGCTGTACAAGTGTCACTATGAATTACTCAAACATTATTCAACACTAGAACTCATACACCAGCATAGAAATGTAATATTTCTCCCTTTGAATTTTGGAAACATTTGTCCAACAGTTGACACGTCATTACTTCCACATAACCATCAGTGTAAAGCAAATTATAATGTACAATCTTAAGAAAAAAGAACAAACAAACAAACAAGTGCCATTACAGTTCTACAAGTCCCAGCATCAAGTTCGCAAGCATTATGTAAGACCACACTTCCTATTGCAACTCTCTAGCTGTAAGAATCAAGTCCTCAATTAGTTTTCAAAACAACAAGACCACAACAACCATGAGAATCTAACAGTTCTTCCTACGAAATTGGGAAATATTTAACAAAACGTTCGGTCGACATTACTATCCTGCAATTATCAGGTTCAAGTCATTTCTTATGTAAAAGCACAAGAAAAGTCACTCTCACAATTCTATAATCTCGGCATCAATTTTGAACTAGACTCTCTATTGCAGCTGTCCAACTCTCTGTATCAAGTCATCAACAGTAATTCAAAACAACAACACTCCAAAAGCATCAGATTGTTACAATTCTAACTATTTGAATTTGTTAACTTTTCTCTTACAGCTCTGTGGGTAATGCAGTTCCAAGTCTCATAATGTTTGTTCATTTTCATACAAAGCACAAGGAAAAGATACTCTGAGGCTGCCATAACATCTGCCATTAAATCAAAATAATTATTCAAGAGTACAGACCCTATTCCAGCTGTCCAATTGTCAGTATCAAGTACTCGCACATTATTCAACAGTACAACTCAGAAGCAAGGATGACAATGTAATAAATCCTGCCATGAATTTAGAAAACATTTACCCAACAGGGCTGCCGAGAAGGGGGGCAAAGGGGACGAGTGCATATGGGCCTGAGAGCAATAAGGGCCTGTCAGATTAAGTGAGTCTGATTACTTTTTATTATCACGAATAATTATTCGTAGATACATACGGGAACTATAAAATTTTGTAAGAATATTTGTTACATAAATTTCACATATTAACTCAACAATAGTAGAATTAATACAAATTACCACTTCATATGTAAATATTTGACTTTTATATAATAGAATATCGGTTTCCCGCATTAACGTTCAACCGACATCACAATTGAGGGCCCTAGCATTTGCCTGAACTATGTTCCTGTCGCTTGTACTGAACACGTTCGAATATTTATTGGCTTGTCCGTTTTAACTACCAAACCCACCACAATATGGTAGTGGACTCTCTCAAACCAAAGTCGCCAGATGCGTTTTTTTTCGGTACATTGTATGTTTCGTGTCGAAACTTTCGTCTTTTCGTTGTCGTTTGTCTAGTAAATTCTGTTCATTAGTGTTACTGGTTATAGTTTAACTGCACAATGGACAAGTACAGGCATAAGTCGGGAGCTGAGAAGTACAAGGAGAGACAGAAAAAATTGGAAGATATTAATATGGGTGCTAGACTGCGTCAAAAATATTATCAAGATATTAACAAAAAGATCAGTCATGAGCCGAAATATTTAAAATCAATTCACGCCTCTAATTTAGGACCAACCCCACTGAAACCTATGAATCGCCTAAATAGTCTGGGGGAATTAAAACTGGATACTTTATTTCTAAATATTTGCATAACCATTAGAATATTCTATACAATTCCTGTGACAGTTGCTGATGCTGAAAGATCCTTTAGCAAAATGAAGGAAATAAAAAATGTATTCAGATAAACAATGTGTCAAGAATGACTGAGTAACCTTGGCTCCTTAGTCTGGAGAGCGATCTTGCTAGATCTTTAAATTTTGATGACATAATTGATGATTTTGCATCAGTGAAGTCAAGGAGAGTTGTTTGTTGATGTTGGACTGCAAGTTAGAAAATACAGGTCTTTAAGAATAATGTTTTATGAATATAATACATTGCACTAATGTGAAGTTTTGCTAAAAGTTTTCAACGTAATAAAAGTATATATTTTTAAGTTCGTGTCTGTGTATGGGGTTATCTTTTATTTATTTTGCAAATAATTATTATGGTTAGAATAGCTGTTAACTTGTAATTGTTACTTTTTTCAATGGGGGTCCGAGTACAGTATTGCATAGGGGTCCATAAATTCTGTTGGTGGCCCTGCCCAAGACTTGAGACGACATAACTGCCCTATAACCATCAGAGTAAAGCAAATTATAATGTAAATTCTGTACACAAAAGTACTGTCAGAGATGTCTAAGTCCCAGCTAGAATCTAGCAATAATTATACAAGAGCCGACCCCCATTGCAACTGTTCAAGAATCAGGATCAAGTCCACAATTACTATTCAAAACAAGACAACAAAGATCACGAGAATGCAGTAAATCTTGCTACGAGTTTGCAAAATATTTATCCAACAGTTCAGTCGTCTTTACAGCTCTATAACTAACAATCTAAAGTTATTCATTAAGTAGAAAAAAATAATAAATAAAGACCATTTGTGCAAATCATCGCATGAATATTCAAAATCATTATGCAAAAATTCAATCCCTATTGCGGCAGCCCAATTATCTACATCAAGTTCTCAACTATTATTCTAAACAATAACACCACAAAACGCATGGGAGTGCTACAATTATAAATTTTCCAAAATGTTAACATTTCCTCAAGTCGTCGAAAACTGTGAAGTAATAGTCAGTGCATCTGACCACGACAGCAGGTGGCGCAGTTCCAATCCGGTCGGGGCAAAACGGTCCATGTTTTTTTCAGTGTTTTCCCCCAACCCAAAATGTGCAAATGCTGGGTAACTATCAGTGCTGGACTTATTTCACCAGCATTATTACCTTCATTTCATTCATACGCTAAATAAACTGAGATGTTGGTACAGTGTCATAAAATAATCCACTTAAAAAAAAAAAGTCCTCAACATGTCAGTCGGTCATGCAGCTATGTGTCTTGTATTTTATGTCAATTGTTATGTAAAACTACAACACAAAGATACTCTGAAACTTCCATAGGTTTAGCAGTAATTTGGCAATGATTACGCAACAGCAGTTACCGTAATCAATCATTATTCACACTACAACACTTAAAGAATGCATAGGAATGTAATGGAATTTGTTACAAATTTCGAAAATTTTTATCCAATAGCTCAGTAGAAATATCTGCCCTATAACTATCACTGTAAAGATATTTCAAAAGTAAAACTATTAAACAAAAATACTGTCACACTTGTCTAAGTCCCACCAAGAATTTAGCAATCATTATGCAAGACCAGAGCCCTATTCCAGCTGTCCAAGCAATAGAATGAAGTCGATAATTACTGTTCAAAACAACAACACCACAGCAAGCATGATAATGCACTAAATCTTTCTACGGATTTCAAAAATATTTATCGAGATGTTCAGCCCTCATTAATGCCCTACAACTAACACAGTAAACTCATTTCTTATGTAAAAGCACTTATCAAATGTACTCTTAAAATGGTATGGTTTCAGGCATGAATTTAGAAAATCACTATGCAAGATTAGATTTCCTATTCCAACTATCCAAGTATCTGCAAGATTTCGCCAAACATCACCACCCAAAAGCATAAGACTTCTGTATTTCTAAATTTTCAAACTCTAAATATTTCTGCAAGATGTCAGTCACTAAGGCAGCTCTTGTATGTAATTTAAGTCAATTATTATGTAAGAGAACAAGACAAACATCCTCTGAGACTTCCATAACCCCCAGTCACGAATTTGGCAACCATTCAACAGTAGACACTCTATTGAATCTACCTAGCTACCATTATGAAGTAGTCTATCATTATTGAATAAGTAATACAACACTTAAACAATGCATGGGAATGTAATAAATGTTGTTATAAATTTGCAAAATAATTTTCCAACACTTCAGTCATCATTACTCCACTATAACCATCACTGTGAAGCCTTTTAAAATTTAGAACCATTAAACAAAAGTTCCCTGAGAGATCAATAAAGAACAGGAACAACTTAGCAAACAAATCGACAACTATTAATCTAAATTGGCTTTTAAGGAACCCGAAGGCTCATTCCTGCCCTCACATAACCCCGCCATCGGTCCCTATCCTGTGCAAGATTAATCCAGTCTCTATCATCATATCCCACCTCCCTCAAATCCATTTTAATATTATCCTCCCATCTACGTCTCGACCTCCCCAAAGGTACTTTTCCCTCCGGTCTCCCAACTAACACTCTATAACAGAGATGGGCATCGTGCCTCACTTGAGAATTTGTGCCTCACTGACCTTCACAGAGCTTATCGCTCTGAGTGACATCATCTTCACAGTCCCCGTTCTTCCCTCACATAGCTCCTAGGCGTGGCCAGGTTCTTTATCGGTTTCATAAGCAATATCAGTGGTGGCATAATGGCATTATCAAAGCAGTGTTAGAAAACGATTATTTCATGACAAATGGGAGGAAGAGTTTTTTTGCTGTTTAGAAGGGGAGAACATACGATGAATGTTATGCTCTAAAATCCTATTAGGCATTAATAAATTTAATATAGGCTACAACGACATTACTCCTTATGTCATAAAGAACATGCTGAATTAGAAGGTAAGAAAAATTAAATGTTATTTTTCGTACTATTCCGAAGAAAATTTATGATCTTAACATTTGCATAGTATACTAAATACGACATTATACCTTAAACACACTGCATTAAAGATACGAGGAATTAAATATTGTTTGTATGTATTATTTCCAAAATAAATTTATAAAAAAAAATATCAAATGTGCGTAGAAAACGAAATATGATTTTCTGAAATTATTTTAGGTCGAGAACGTTCAAATCTATTAAGTAATCTTGAGAAACGCCAGAATATTCAAGAAAATAAACGTAGACAACGTGATGGAATATTATTGGCTAGTTACGCAATTTCTCACCTGTAATTTAAATCAATTCAGCTACGGAGAAACAGTAAAGAGGTTTATGATTAAATCTGCCGAATTAATTTGCCAAATTAAATAAAAGTTTTCGAGTCTCTCACATTAACCAAGCGCTTTCCCAATAATTCGCCTCTGACCGCCTTAGTGATTACGATAAGGTGACACAGGTCACAGCAGTTTATATTTCCCATCCTACTCTGCAGTCTCCTCTCCTAGTAAACAAACTATTTCAAATCGAGTGCCTCATGTAACCGAAAATTGTGCCCATGAACGCTCTATAATATGCATTTCTGGATTCGCCCATACGTGCTACATGCCCTGCCCATCTCAAATGCCTGAATTTAATGTTCCTAATTATGTCAGGTGAAGAATACAATGCGTGCAGATCTGCATTGTGTAACTTTCTCCATTCTTCTGTAATTTCATCCCTCTTAGCCCCAAATATTTTCCTAAGAACTTTATTCTCAAACAACCTTAATCTCTGTTCCTCTCTCAAAGTGAGAGTCCAAGTTTCACAACCATTAAGAACAACCGGAAATATAACTGTTTTATAAATTCTAGCTTTCAGATTTCTTGACAGCAGACTAGATGACAAAGCTTCTCAACCGAATAATAACACGCATTTCCCATATTTATTCTGAGTTTAATTTCCTCCCGAGTGTCATTTATATTTGTTACTGTTGCTCCAAGATACTTGCATTTTTCCACCTTTCCATTTCGTACAATATTCTGGTCACGAGACATAATCATATACTTTGTCTTTTCGGGATTTACTTCCAAACCGATCACTTTACTTGCTTCAAGTAAAATTTCCATGTTTTCCCTAATCATCTGTGGATTTTCTCCTAACATATTCACGTCAACCACATAGACAAGAAGCTGATGTAACCCATTCAATTCCAAACCCTGTCTGTTATCCTGAACTTTCGTAATGGCATATTCTAAAGCCAAGTTAAAAAGTAAAGGTGATAGTGCATCTCCTTGCTTTAGCCCACAGTGAATTGGAAAAGCATCAGGTAGAAACTGGCCTATACAGACTCTGCTATACGTTTCACTGAGACACATTTTAATTAATCGAACTAGTTTCTTGGGAATACCAAATTCAATAAGAATATCATATAATACTTCAACCTTACCTAACCTAACCTAATCTAAATAATACTGTCCCAAAAACTATGGCACTGCTACAATTCCAATTTTTCCAATTTATAAACATTTTTGCAAGAACACAATCGGTAATGCAGCTCTATGTATAGTTCTTTAAGTCAATCCTTATGTAAAATCACAACACAAAGTCTTCTAAGCCTGTATAAGATCTACCATGAATTTGGCAGTAATTATTCAACAGTACATTCCTTAATGCAGCTGTCCAAATGTCAGTATAAAGACTGAACCAACAATTATCTTATCTAATCCTAAGGCTCTCGCATCTTATGTAATCTTACGACTACCCCATCTTATATAATCTTACAACTATCGCATTTATCTAATCTTAAGGCTATCGCATCTTATGTAATCTTACGACTACCCCATCTTATATAATCTTACAACTATTGCATTTATCTAATCTTAAGGCTATCGCAACTTATGTAATCTTACGACTATCCCATCTTATATAATCTTACAACTATCGCATTTATCTAATCTTAAGGCTATCACAACTTATGTAATCTTATGACTACCCCATCTTATATAATCTTACAACTATCGCATTCATCTAATCTTAAGGCTATCGCAACTTATGTAATCTTATGACTACCCCATCTTATATAATCTTACAACTATCGCATTCATCTAATCTTAAGGCTATCGCATCCTATGTAATCTTACGACTACCCCATCTTATATAATCTTACGACTACCCCATCTTATATAATCTTACAACTATCGCATTTATCTAATCTTAAGGCTATCGCATCTTATGTAATCTTACGACTACCCCATCTTATAACTATCGCATTTATCAAATCTTAAGGCTATCGCATCTTATGTAATCTTACGACTACCCCATCTTATATAATCTTACAACTATCGCATTTATCAAATCTTAAGGCTATCGCATCTTATGTAATCTTATGACTACCCCATCTTATATAATCTTACAACTATCGCATTTATCTAATCTTAAGGATATCGCATCTTATGTAATCTTACGACTACCCCATCTTATATAATCTTACGACTATTGCATCATGTCATTCAGCAAATATACAGCCCATAGACAACGTCAAAATACAAATATATAATACATGGCCTAATTACAATAATATGGATAGATACTGAAATAAAATCAAAATAAATATACAATTACCAGACAATTACAAAGACAGATTAAAAGTGTTAAAAACAATGGTATAAGATCAGGTTAAAATGTGCAAATGTGTCATTTACACGAGGTTAAAACAATAGCATCTAAAAACATATTACTAAACTCATTGACACTGTAGATTCAACAATGCCTTTCTCACTAATATTCTGAAAGTAAAATAGGACATTTCTTATATTCAATATTACGAACATCTTCTCTTATCTATTCAACACTGCAACGAGCATAGGAATTCCTATAAATGTACAGAATATTTAGCAAGAGTTCACGTGTCATTACTGCACTTTAGCAGTCACATTAAAGCCAAAGCTACCGGTATGTAAAATAATTCAAATAATAGTTACTGTCAGACTGTAAAATTCAGACTTCTATAAGACCTATCATTACTTCAGCAAATGATTATGCTAGATTGCAATCCCTATTACATCTATCCAAAAATAGATATTAAGTCTTCAAGCATTATTCGAAACAACAACAACACCTCAACAAGCATGGAAGTGCTATAATTCCAGTTTTTCCAAATTCTAAACATTTCTGTTACAGCTCAGTCGGTAAGTCACATGTACGTCTTTTCATGTCTGTTAGTTTACATGCAAAGCACAATACAAAGATACTCTCACACTGCCACATGTCTTGTCGTGAAATGGCAGTAACCATTCAACAATACAGTCCCTATTCCAGCTGTCCAACACTCTACATCAAGTAGTCAAACCATATTCCACACTACAATCTATTAGGCCTGCCCAGCAGGGAAATTGGGATAAATCTTGCTATGAATTTACGAAACATTTATCCAACAGGTGAGACGTCATAACTGCCCTATAATCATCAGTGTAAACCAAATTGTAATATAAATTTTTAAAAAGTAAAGAAGTACTTACTACTTACTCCCACAGTTGTACCAGTCCCAGCATCAATTTCCTCCTCTAAGGCTTCCTCCAATGTCCTGCCATGGATTTGGCAGAGTTTCTACTGCAGCCGTCGAAACATTATTCAACACTACTACTACAACAATGCACAACACTACAATAACTACGGTTCCGGTATGCAAAATAATGTCCCTACGAATTTTCTAATCATTTATCTAACTTTTCAGACATCATTACTGCCATATAACCATCGCCTTAAAGAGATTTATATTTATAAGATTTTTAAAAACAAAGGACTGTCACACTTGTATTAGTCGCACAATAAATTTACAATCATTATGCAAGATCAGAGTCCCTACCTACTGGAGCTACCAAAGCATCACAATGAAGTCTTCAGTTACTATTCAAAACAACACGATCACAAGAAACATTTCGGTCTAATAAATTTTATTATGAGCTTGGAAAATAAAAATCCAAGACTTCTGTTCTATTGCTATTACTGAATTCAGTTATTACTGTAAAGTCTATGAATCTGTAAAATGTAAAATAATAACAACAAAGAGTTGTACAAGTCCGGACTTGAATTTAACAATCATTATCAAGTATGTAAAACACTTTAGTAAATAAGTGCTGAAAATTTGAGCCTTGCATGTCCTACGGTTACAGAAAAAAGATACCTTTCTGACAAATAATAAAAAATGATGAAAAATTAAGAAAAGTAGTTTTTTGTGCTTTTATGTTTATATTTATATTTGAACCCTTTACTTTCATACACTCGATATTCTAATAGAGAAAAAAGAAGTTGAAAATGTTACCAAACACTCTCCTTTGCTATACAAACGAAATCTATCCTAATCCAGACCCTTCTCTGTTTCAAGGTACTCTCCCATTTCAACTGTAGTTCGCTCCAGAAGCAGCTAGCCAGCTTACATTCAATGGGGGGATTCAAACCCACTCCATTTCACTAGTAAGAAGCTAACCCTTCAAGAGCGAACTATAGCCAACTCAAGCACGTCTACCTAAGCCACAAGTAATCCACCGAGGTCTATTGCAATCTGATAAACTAGGTACAGTCCCATTTCAACCGTAGTTTGCTCCAGAAGCAGCTAGTCAGCTTACGTTCAATGGGGGGATTCAAACCCACTCCATGTCACTAGTAAGAAGCTAACCCTTCAAGAGCGAACTACAGCCAACTCAGGCACATCTACCTAAGCCACAAGTAATCTACAGAGGTCTATTGTAATCTGATAAACTTGATATGAATTTGGGAAAGAATTTAAGGTAGGTACATTTCAGTTATCATTCCTTCGCAATAAGATTGAGTGTAAAGTAATTTCTCAAGTAAAATGACTTAAAAAATCACTCCGAGTCTTGTATAAAACCTGGCTTAATTTTTAAATATGTATACAACATTAGAGTCGTTACTGCAGCTGTCCAAGTGTCAGTGTCAAGTCGTGAATTATTTGTCAAAGCAACACCTAAAGAAAGTACTGTAATCCTACAATTCCATATTGATCTAATTATTAATATTTATACACGAGCTCAGTTGGTAATATATCTTTATAACTTAGAGATTAAGTTACTTTTTATGTGAATTCAGCAAAAAGAAACCACTGCAGTGTTGTACAAGTCCTGGCATGAATTTAGCAACAACTATGGAGAACTAGAGTCCCTATTACAACTCTCCATGTGACAGTATGAACTCGTCATAGATTATTCAACACCGCTACACCAATACACACATGAGAAGATAACAAGTCAGGCATGGAATTAGGACTTTATTTACATTAAAATTAAGTCCCCATTCCTGCCCTGTAATTATGGGGGTAAAGTAAGTTTTCATACAAAACCACTAACCTAAATGACTATCTGTGTTGTGTGTGTCCTGGCATGAATAGCTATATAAATTATTATGCAAGACATGGGACCCCATTTCATCTCTTCAATTATTTCTAGGCACCCATCAAGCACTATTGTACACCAGTACACTGAAACAAATATTGGTACCCATCTAAGAAATCTTGTAAAATATTTGAATAATAATTTTATCCTACACTACATCTCTTTTCCCTGCTTTCTATGTATTGGTGCAAGAATTTTTTTTATGAAAGACCACCAGGCAGAGCACTATCTGTCTTGTAAACAACTTTTTATTAATTTAGAATCCATTATACGAAAACAGAAACCCAGTTCCAGCTGTCGAATTCTCTATGTGAAGTCGTCAAACATTATTGAACATCAGTAAGCATAAGCAAGCACACAAATCTAATAGTTTCAGTTGTCATACCTGCCCTATAGGAAGGAGTGGAAATTCATTTCTCATGTAAACATCCTTTAAAAGGCAATGTCAATGTTGTATAATGCTTGGCTTTATTAGTTCTACATTAATACAGTGAAACTTGTGTAATTCGAATGTTTTTAATTCGAATTATTCTTTATTTCGAAGTTTTCCTTTGTCCCCTTTAATTTCCTATGGAAACAGTGCATAAATATCGTCTTTTATTCGAACATAATTTTGTTTAATTCGAAGAAAAAAAATCCAGAATGGACATGAGTTTTACAGTGAAATGTGGCAAAGGTGGAACGAGCCAGTACTGTAACAAATTGACCTGACCATAGGGGTTGGAGGCTGGAACCGGGAATGCATTGTACCTCCTTTTCGGAGAAAGTGGTTCCAGTGAGGGTTGACAACCCTTGGAGTGTCATTCACCTCGAAAGTACAGTTACCGTACTCAGTTAAAACGGTCACTGTGCATTGCTTTTCACAAACTCCGAAACCCCGATCTTTCACTTCCGAGAGCTAAGAAGATTCATTCAGGGACACCAAAATGTGCAGGGTTCTCTGTTTGATGCATTAAATAATCTGGAGGACTTTACAGTAACCCAGCAAATCAATAAAAAGAAGCAGACTAAAATCACATCCTACTTAACAAAGGCCTAGTAAGGTATGTTTTTTAACTACTGTATGTGTTGTGCATAAATGTTTACTAATTACTGTACCGTACTGTATTTATGCAATAGGCCTATCATTATACAGCACTATATTTTCTTGTATTATAATACCCTGTTGTCTTGAAATGTTATAGTAATACATAGTACATACAGTACACCTGTAGTTTGCCTTCTGCAGTACCATTTTTTTAATTCGAATTTTTCCATAATTCGAATTTTTTCTTATGCCCTTCAGATTCGAATTACACAAGTTTCACTGTACAATAATTGCAGTCAGGCCAGGCCAGGCCAGGCCAATTGTCAATTACTTTCAAAAGCAAAAACACCCAACAAAGTACTTCTGACCTATAATCTATTTCTTTTTCCCAGTTGCAAAATATTATTAATGAAATCAGTTGGTGAGTAATGCAGTTTATTTATTTTTTTTTTGTAGTTCAAGTCATTTTTTATGTACAATCAACAGAAAAGAGCAGTGTCAGTGTAATGAGTCCCCACAACAATTCAACAATCACTATACAGAACTAGAATCCCTATTCCAGCTATCCACGTGTCGCTAAGATATTGTCAAAGATTTTTCAACACCAATAAACCTATATAGACTTAAGAATATAATAAAAAATATTTCATCAAAATTGGAGAATATTTATACTATACTCAAGTAATCGTTCTTGCCCAGTATGTAGGAGTGTAAAGCAAGTCATTATCAAAAATGAATAACCTAAAATCTGTCTCTGCTGTACAAGTCCCGGCATGAATTTAGCAATCATACTGCAGGACAAGATCCTCAACTATTGCAGTCTACCAAGTGTCAGTACGATGTCGTCAAATATTATTCAACTGCAACTGAGAGAGCAAGCATAGGAATTTAATAGATTTTGCTATGAAATTGGAAAAAATTATTCTACATTTCAGTTACCATTCCTGCCCTATAGCAAGGAATGTAAATTTCTTTTCTCATGTATAGCTCTTTAAAAAGCACTGTCGATGTTGTATAAAACCCAGCTTAGTTTTTTCCATTTTAATTCATCACTACTGTCCTTATTGCAGCTCTGCAAATGTGAGAATAAAGTCCTCAATTGTTTTCCAAAAGAGAACCACCTTACAAACCATTACCACCTATAATTATATACTTTTTCTTCAATTGCAGGAGATCAGTCGGTAATGCAGCTTGATGAGTTGTAGATCACGTCATTTTCTATATAAAATCAGCAGAAAAAGGCACTGTCAATGTTGGGTATGTCTTGGCGTGAATTTAGCATTTACTATAAAGAACTAAAAGCCCTATTGCAGCTGTCCATGTGTCACCATGATGTCGATACACACAAGAGAGAGCAAATCCCACCCTGTAAGTGTGATCGTAAATTAAGTTTGTGTGAAAAATCACTAAGCTAAATAACTCTCAGTGTTGTGTAAATCCTGCCATGAATTTATCAAACATTACGCAATAATACCCCTATTGCAATTTATCCATTGTCATTATCAAGTCGTCAAATATTGCTCAAAACCTGATAACGCAACAATCTTTGCAACGTGTTTAGCTCTACTTTCAATTTCGAGAAAATTATCCTAATCCTCAGATGTAATTCCTGCCCTATAAAAAACTATAATGTATTTTATTATGAAAAAACAATTAGAAAAAGCACCGTCAGTCTTGTATCAGACATGGCATGAATTTAGGAATTCTTATGAAAGTCTAGAATCCCTATTATTATTTAACACCAGTTTACTGAGGCAAGCATGGGAATCTAATACATCTTGTAACGAATTTGGAGAAAAATTTTCTCCACTAGTTCAAGTAATTTTCCTGCTCTCTAAGCATTAGAATAAGTAATTCATTACGAAACACCATTTAGCAAAGCACTATCAGTCTTTGATGCATCATGGTGTTAATCTAGGAATCATTCTAATCATGTAAATAGAATCCCTGTTCCAGCCGTCCAAGTCACTGCATGAAGTTCCTAAATATTATTCAACACCAGTAAATGTAAGCAAGCATGAGAATCTAATAGATCTTTCTATGAATTTCAAACAAATTAATCTACACTTCAGTTGTCATTCCAACCCTATGACTCTACAGTCATTTCTTATGTAAAACTATTTAAAAAAAGCACCATCAGTGCTATACGAACTCTGGCTTAAATTTGGAAAATTTTTCCAACACTAGAGCCCTTATTGCAGCTGTCCAACTATTAGAATAAAGTCGTCAATTACTTTTCAAGGAAAAAACACCTAGGAAAGCATGAGAGAACTACAATTCTAAATTCTTCCCACTTGTAAATATTTATGCACGAGATAAGTAGGTAATGTAGCTTCATGAATTGTAAAATCTGTGATTTTGTGTGTAAAATGAGCAAACAAAAGCACTTTCAGTGTTGTATAAGTCCTGGCAAGAAATTATCAATCACTATTCAGGACTAGAATCCCTACTGCATCTGTCCATGTGTCACTATGATGTCGTCAAATATTTTTCAACACCACTACACCTATACACAAACCAGACTGTAAAAATTCCTACATGCAATTTGAAGAATATTTATATTACACACAAGTTGTCGTTCCTGCCCTGTAAATATGAGCCTAAAATATGTTATTATGAAAAACCAATCAGATAAATAACTGTCAGTGTTGTGCAAGTCCAGGCATGAATTTAACAATCCTTATGAAAGACTAGACTCCTTTTGCAGTTTACCAAGTGTCTGTATCAAATCCTAAAAAATTCCTCAACAACACATAACCTAACGAGCATTGCAATGTTATTAGCTCTACTTTCAATTTGGAGATTATCCTACTAGTCAGATGTATTTCCTACCGTATGAGGAAGAGTTAAATGTAATTTATTATGAAAAACAAATAGCAAAAACACTGTCAATCTTGTATCAGACCTGGCATGAATTTAACAGTTCGTATAAAGTCTATTATCATCATCATCATCATCATCATTATTATTATTATTATTATTATTATTATTATTATTGAACACCAGTACACTTAAGCAAGCATGGAAATCGAATAAATCTTGTAAAGAATTTGGAAAATAATTCTGTTCACATGTTCAAGACATTTTCCTGCACTTTAAGTATGAGTATAAGTAATTCATTATGAAACACCATCAGTCTTGTATGCATCATAATATTAATCTAGAAATCATTCTACATAAATATAATCCCTGTTCCAGCTGTCCAACTCACTGCATCAAGTTCCTAAATGTTATTCAACACCAGTAAATGTAAGCAAGCATGGGTATCTAATAGATCTTTCAATGAATTAAAAAAAAAAATAATCTATATTTCAGTTGTCATTCCAGCCCTGTCAGTATGAGTGTAAAGTCATTTCTTATGTAAAACTATTTTAAAAAGCACTATAAGTGCTGTCTAAACCCTGGCTTATATTCTGCAAAGCACCATCCATGTTGTATAAGTTCTAGCAAGAATTTAGCATCACTATACAGGAATGGTGTTCCTATTGCAGCTGTCTGTGTGCCACTATCATGTCGTCATAGATTTTTCAATACCACTACATGCCTAGGGACATGAAAATCAAATAAATGTTGCATGGAATTCAGAGCTTATTTATACTAAATTCAAGTCGCCATTGCTGCCCTGTAAGGATGATTGTAAATCAGTTATTGTGATAAATCACTAACCTAAATAACTCTCGGTGTTGTATAAGTTCTGGCATGAATTTAGCAACCATTATGCAAGACCAGAGCTCCCCTATTGCAGTTTACCAGATGTCACTATCAAGTCATGAAATATTGCTCAAAGTCACTTAACCCAACAAGCAATGCAATGTGATTAGCTCTAATTTCAATTTGCAGAAAATTATGCTACTAGCCAGATGTAATTCCTACCCTATAAGAAGAATTCTAATGTAATTTATTACGGCATGAAAAACAATTAGCAAAAGCACTGTCATTCCTCTATCAGACCCGGTATCAATTTAGCACTTCATATTGCAAGTTTAGAATCCCGAATGCAGTTGTCCAATTACCTATATGAAGTCTTCAAATATTATTCAACACCAGTACACTTAAGCAAGCCTGAGAATCTAATAAAACTTGTAAAAAAATTTGGATAATAATTTTATCCTTGACTACAAGTTTTTTTTTCCTGCCTTCTATGTATGAGTACAAGAAATTTACTATGAATAGTAATAGTAATGAAAGACCACTAAGCAGAGCACTATCAGTCTCGTATACATCCTGGTATTAATTTAGAAATCATTATGTAAAAACAGTTGTCCAACTCTCTGTATGATATCGTCATACATTATTGAATCCCAGTAAGCATAAACAAGCATGCAAGTCTAATAGATCGTGCTATGAAATTAGAAAAATATATTCTACATTTCAGTTGTCTCTCCCGCAATATAGCAAGGAGTGGAAATTCATTTCTGATGTAGAGCTCTATATAAGGGAACTGTTAATGTTTCATTAATCAATCAATATTCCCATCATCCCTAGGTGGAACATAGGACTCTCAGAAAGCTTCTCATCTGACTCTATTCCTGGCCAATGCCTTAATCTCACTCCATGTCTTCCCCATCGTTTTTGCTTCTGTGAGAACAGTTCGTTTCCATGTTATCTTGGGTCTGCCAATTCCTCCGCAGCCCTGCGGATTCCAATCCAATGCCTTCCTGGCAGGGTCATCTGGAGGTCGGCGAAGTGTATGTCCCAGCCATCCCCACTTCCTATGCCGAATTTCAAATTCAACTGGTTTTTGTTTAGTTTTTAACCATAGGTTTTCGTTGGATATCTGGACTGGCCAGAATATTTTTAATATGTTTCTCAAACATCTATTAATAAAAACTTGTAGTCGATTGACAATAGTTTTAATTATTTTCCCGGTTTCACAGCCATATAAAAGCACGGATTTGACATTTGTGTTAAAAATTCTCAGTTTAGTATTTATTGTATAGGCAGCACTCTTCCATATAGGCTTTAGCAGCCCAAAGGCATATCTTGCCTTCTTTATTCTTACTCTCACATCGCTATCTGTACCACCATCCTGGGAGACTATACTGCCTAAGTATGAGAATTCCTTCACATTTTTAATTACGCCACTGCTTAGAGTTAGAAGAGTAGGTTGATTGGTACCTATGCGCAATTCTTTGGTTTTATTAATATTGATTTGAAGACCCACCTTCTGTGCTTCCTTTTCCAATTGTTGCAGTTTGGCTTTCATATCTTTAAAGGAATGAGCTAAGAGACAGATATCATCCGCATAGTCTAGATCTTCTAGTCTACCGGAGAGCCCCCAAGGGATTCCTCTAGGGGAAACATTCACTCTTCTTAGAGTTGCATCTAAGACCAGGTTAAAGAGGAGCGGTGATAACACGCAGCCTTGCCTTACACCTATGCCGACATGAATGACTTCTCCAATGTTATTCTTATGAATTACTCTGCAGCTGGCATTCCGATAATGTTTCATAAAGCCTTGCTTCATTTATTCCAAATTAATGCAACACTATAGTCCTTATTGCATCTGTGCAAATGTGAAAATAAAGTCGTCAAATACTTTCCAAAACAAAAACAACCAACAAAGCATTTCTGACCTAGAATTCTAGTTTTTTTTTTTAATTGCAAACTTTTATGAATGAGCTTAGTCAGTAATGCAGCTTTAGAAGTTGTAGATCAAGTCATTTCTTATGTAAAATCAGCAGAAAAGGCACAGTCCATGTTGTATAAGTCCTGGCAAGAATTTAGCAATCACTATACAGAACTACAATCCCTAATGCAGCTGTCCATATGTCACTAACATGACGCCAAACATTTTTCCACATCACTTCACCTATACAAAAATGACAATGCAGTAAGTCTTGTATCAAATTTGGAAAATATTTATACAACACTCAAGTCGACATTCCTGTCCTGTAAGTAACAGAGTAAAGTAAGTTATTATCAAAAATCTATAACTTAAGAAGAACTGTCAGTGCTGTGCAATTCCTCCTTCAAATATTATTGAACACCAGTCAAGGTAAGCAAGCAAGTTAATCTAATAGATTTTGTTATGTAATTGAATAAAAATATTCTACATTTCGCTTGTCATTCCTGCCCTAAAGCAAGGGATGTAAATTCATTTCTCATGTATAGCTCTTTAAAAGAGCACTGTCAATGTTCTATAAAACCTGGCTTAGTTTTTTCTACTTTAATGCTACACTAGAGTCCTTATTGCAGCTGTCTAACTATGAGAATGAGGTCGTCAATTACTTTACAAAGCAAAAACACCTAACAAAGCATTTCAGACCTACTATTCTATGTTTTTCATAGATGTAAACATTTATCAAATAGCTGAGTCGGTAAAACAGCTTTATGGGTTCCAGATCAAGTCATACCGGTATCTTAGGTACTGTACGCAAAATCAGAAAATAGAAGTACTGTCAATGTTATATAAGTCCTGGCAAGAAATTAGTAATCACTATTAAGAACCAGAATCCCTATTGCATCACTATGATATCGTTAAAGATTTTTGAATACCACTGCACTTATAAAAACATGAGAATAATAAATCTAGCATGGAATTAGAAGAATATTTATACTACACTCCAGTAGTCATGTCAAATAATGAGTTGTAGATCAAGGTATTTTTGTGTAATATCAGCAGAAAAATGCACTGTCAGAGTTATATGAGTCCTGGCAAGAATTTAGCAATCACTATACAGAAATAGAATTCCTATTGCAGCTGTCCATCTGTCACTAACATTTAGTCAAAGAATTTTAACATCATTTCACCTATAAATACCTGAGACTGCAATAAGTCTTATATCAAATTCGGAGAATATTTATACTACACCCAAGTCGTCATTCCTGCCCTGTAAGTAGGAGCAGGAAGTCAGTTATTATAAAAAATCAATAAATTAAAAACTGTCAGTGCTGTACAAGTCCTGGCACGAATTTGTCAATTATTATACAAGACAAGTTCCTAACAATTGCAATTTACCAAGTACTGGGAATTTAATAGATTTTGAAATTGGAAAAAAATTATTCTATATTTCAGTTGTCATTCCTGTCCTAATAGAAGGAGTTTAGATTCATTTGTCATATATGGCACCTTAAAAAAGCAATATCAATGCTGTATAAAGCCCCGCTAATTTTTTTCCACTTTAATGCAACACTAGAGTCCTTACTACAGCTGTGCAAGTGTGAGAATAAAGTCATCAATTACTTTCCAGAGCAAAAGCAACTAACAAAACATTTCAGACCTACAGTTTAATTTTTATTCCCAATTCTAAACATTTATTAAATAACTCAGTTGGTAAAGCAGGTTTATGGTTGCAGATTAAGTAATATTTTATTTCAAGTCACCAAAAAGAAGCACTGTCAGTCTTGTATAAGTCCTGGCAAGAAATTAGCAATCACTATTCAGAACTAGAATCTCCATCACATCATCTGTCCATGTGTCACTATGATATCATAAACGATTTTTCAACACCACTACACCTTTACACACATGAGAATGTAATAAATCTTGATGAAATTTGGAGAATATTTATACTACACACAAGTTGTCATTCCTGCCCTGTAAATATGAGCCTAAAATAAGTTATTATAGAAGACCAGTCATCTAAATAACCGTCAGTGTTGTGTACTTCCTGACATGAATTTATAAATCCTTATGAAAGGCTAGACCCCTATTGCAGTTTACCAAGTGTCAGTATCAAGTCGTCAAAAATTGCTCAATGACACTTAATTTAACGAGTATTGCAATGCTATTAGCTCTACTTTCTACTTAGAGGTCCAACTATGAGACTAATGTCGTCAAAAATATTTCAAGGCAAAAACACCTAAAAAAAAAGGCATGACAGAATTAAAATTCTAATTCTTTCCATTTATGCATAAGCTAACTCGGTAATGGCGCTTCATATATGAAGAGTTCGGGGGAAAAACGATGAATGTCACAGTTTTGTTAAGGTTGATGTCATTATATATTCAATGGATCACTACGAAATTTAATGTTGTTCTTATGAAAAATGGTAAAAAGGAGAATTATCACCACGAATACAGTAATCCTTTCCTTTATTTTCTATAGAAACTGCATTACATCTTGCAGTTATAGACTCAATTAGATCATTATCTAATCCTTAACAGAAATGTGACATTCATCATTTTTCTCGCGAACTCTTCATATTGTAGATTTTGTGATTCTGTAGGGTAAAGGCTATAGTGATGGGCACTTTAAGGTGCATTAAAACAAATATTAGGTAGAAAACATGCAATTTTCTGAGATATCGTTCTAATTTTTTTCAATAAACTCCTAAATATATTTACTATTGTTTGTCACAAGAAATAATTGACAATAATATGTCTGATCCTTTCCAAATTACACCAATGTTGAAATGGAAGAAAAACATAGTGATGGGCAGTCGAGTATCTAACTTGGGCACTTTGATATATAGTGATGAGCATAACAATATTATAATATAAAACTGAGACAATTACTTCTAAATTGAGGTTAATTTATGTTTCCAACATCTGGGATACTCCTCACTCTATTAATGATACTCCTCACTCTATTAATGCTGTAATTATAATCCAAACTGTTTTACAGCAATCTATAATCCTACTCATTTGCACTTTTTTCCTAATAAAATTTTCTTACACTTTTCTTGTAAAAGTACACATTCTCTTCTTGTGAATTATCATCACCTGACATTTTCTTGAAGACACTCCTTATGGAACACTTTAAGATTTATTTTTTGTCAGGAAATACCATGTCACTTATTATTTAAACACCAGCCGCATTCTAACAGAATCCTGATTAAAACAGTTTATTGGACTCTTCTGACCTGAAGTGTCTTTTCTTCTCTAATATGATTGTACCAATAACAGCACTAGTAGTTGCTTCAAAAGTTTGGTCACATAAAAGGGTCACAAGTAAACTAGTGCTTTGTGACCTTTCTCGAGAGTTTAATAATGATAGTTCAGTAGCTTTTCCTAAACCTGTTACTTGTTTTGTCTATTAAGCACTTCTTTTACGCTTAGCTTTTTTCCCTCCATTATTCATCTCCCTTTTTCGTTTTCTCTCTCTTTTTTCTTTGTTCTTCTGCCTTATTATTTTTCTTTCTAATCTTAAAAAGAGTTCTCGATTTCAATGAAGTTAGAATTGCATCTTTCAGTTTTATAATTTATTTTGCTTTTCCAGTTTCTGGCCATACCAAGCAATCCTCAAATGTACGGACTTATGGTCATCTGAATTTATCGTTTTCTTGACTGTTGAGATTTTTTCTGGCGTCTTTTTAGTAAATTATCTTGTTGAATGCTGATATTACCACACACCCTTCTCTCTGGTAATGTTCGTTGCCAGTACTTGCTTTGTGCAGTGTTTCAGTTTTATTTTGACTGCATAAGTTTCTTTCAACTATTTCTTCGATCTCTTATGGCTGATCTTTTTCATTCCTTTGTCACTACATTCCTGCTATAAATCATTATTTCTTCTGTTTCTATGGAGGTTTCATTTCGTTCTAGATATTTTTAATCTTAGGCTTACCTTCAGCAACTCCTTGCCAGTTTTTTATCTGTGAATTTTCAAGTCCATTGTACTCTTTTTCTAATAATTTTGTAAAGCCAATGTTGTTGGAAATCCAGCATAAAAGGTTGGTTGCTAAGATTCCATTTTTCAGTATGTAAGATTTTACGGAGACTTTAGAATTTAATTTAGTATAGGTGAAAAATTCTTTCTTTGTGGAGGTTTTCCTCCTTTATGATTGATTCAGTTTTAGAAACCGTTTTCAGCCACAATTGAATTTGCCTTCGTCAACCTTGTACTATTTGCTCTGAAATAATAGCACTACTTCGGAGGAAAGCTTATACCTTTCTGTTCCAAGCATTATTTTTAAAAGGAGGTAGAAAAATTATAGATTTGTCCTGCCCCTTAATATATCTTTACAATATTGATCTTGGTAGCACAAACTTCTCAGCAGAAGTTTCAATCCTGTTAATATCCTGAACTAGTGCAACAGATAAAATCAACTAATCTTTAATTTTAATTAATTTTTCCAATATTTTGCGTTTTGAGATTGAAAGAAAAATAGAACTGTAGAGTCGACTTTGGCTGTAACCTACGATTAATAATAGACTGAACATGAAGGACTAGTTACCAATGGCTATCAGTTTTATATCATTGAACTAGTAATGGGCACTTACAAATATTTAGTAATGGGCACTGTGCCCATCACTGTATGGAATAGTTTTAAAATAATATATTTGTCGCATCAAGATCTACAAATATGGATGATAAACAAGTTATATTATATAAAACTATAAGAAACAGTGATGGGCATACTGGTCCATCACTATATCACGCAAGTTTTAGTACATAGTGATGGAAATGGGTCATTAAGACATAATAAATCGTTATTTCAATATTAAAACCACTTTTTTCTACTGAGATACACTAAACGGAGTTAAAGATCAAGCTTTGAACACGATACAGAAAACAACAAAACCTCCAAACACTGTTTATGACAGCAGTGAACACTAAAAAATAATTAATTTTAAGTGATGATAAACATGGGCATGCACATGGTCACAATGAATTTTAAACTCAAGTTTCCCACAAGCTCTCAGGACATAGCTTATGCGCGGGAATGTATGCCAACTTACTTACTTACTTACTTACTGGCTTTTAAGGAACCCGGAGGTTCATTGCCGCCCTCACATAAGCCCGCCATTGGTCCCTATCCTGAGCAAGATTAATCCAGTCTCTATCATCATATCCCACCTCCCTCAAATCCATTTTAATATTATCCTCCCATCTACGTCTCGGCCTTCCCAAAGGTCTTTTTCCCTTCGGCCTCCCAACTAACATTCTATATGCATTTCTGGATTTGCCCATATGTGCTACATGCCCTGCCCATCTCAAACGTCTGGATTTAATGTTCCTAATTATGTCAGGTGAAGAATACAATGCGTGCAGTTCTGTGTTATGTAACTTTCTCCATTCTCCTGTAACTTCATCCCTCTTAGCCCCAAATATTTTCTTAAGCACCTTATTTTCAAACACCCTTAACCTATGTTCCTCTCTCAAAGTGAGAGTCCAAGTTTCACAACCATAAAGAACAACCGGTAATATAACTGTTTTATGAATTCTAACTTTCAGATTTTTTGACAGGAGACTGGATGATAAAAGCTTCTCAACCGAATAATAACACGCATTTCCCATATTTATTCTGTGTTTAATTTCCTCCCGAATATCATTTATATTTGTTACTGTTGCTCCAAGATATTTGAACTTCTCCACCTCTTCAAAAGATAAATTTCCAATTTTTATATTTCCATTTCGTACAATATTCTGGTCACGAGACATAATCATATACTTTGTCTTTTCGGGATTTACTTCCAAACCTATCTCTTTACTTGCTTCCAGTAAAATTCCCGTGTTTTCCCTAATTGTTTGTGGATTTTCTCCTAACATATTCACGTCATCCGCATAGACAAGCAGCTGATGTAACCCGTTCAATTCCAAGCCCTCTATGTTATCCTGGACTTTCCTAATGACATACTCTAGAGCAAAGTTAAAAAGTAAAGGTGATAGTGCATCTCCTTGCTTTAGCCCAGTGCTGCGAATCATATGGAACAAAAAGGAACTGAATTCTAAGCTGAAAATCCTTATTGCAATCATAAATAATTTACTGTGCCCATCACTGTAAGGGTGCCTATCATAGGTGCCAGTACTATGTAAAATCAGCAAACAAAAGCACCATCCGTGTTGTGTAAGTCCTGGCAAGAATTTAACAATCACTATACACGACTGTAGTTCCTATTGCAGCTGTCCGTATGTCACTATGATGTAGTCATAGATTTTTTCAATACCACTACACCCCCAGGGACATGAGAATTAAATAAAATCTTGCATGGAATTCGGAGCTTATTTATACTAAATTCAAGTCGTTACTCCATGGCTTGTAAAGATAATCGTAAATCAAGTTACTGTGGTAAATCACTAACCTAAATAACTCTTGGTGTTGTGGAAGTCCTGACATGAATTTAGCAATCATACAAGACTAGAAACTTTATTGTAGCTGTCCAATTATTATCTGTACGATTCGTGAATCACTATTGAACACCAGTACACTTAAGCAAAGATTGGAGTCTAATAAATCTTGCTATGAATTTGGGAAAAAAAATTTTGTACACTTGAGTTGTCATTCCAGCTCTGTCAGTATGACTGTAATTTAGAACTATTTAAAAAACCACTGTCAGTGTTGTCGAAACCTTTGCTTAATTTCTGAAAATTTTTCCAACACTAAAGTCCTTATTGCAGGTGTCCAACTATGGGAATAAAGTCATCAAAAGCTTTTATCAGGCAAAAATACCTAAACTACAATTCTAAATTCTTTTCAATTGTAAACATTTATGCAAGAGCTAAGTCAGTAATACACCTTCAGAAATTGTACATTTTTTGATTTTGTATGTAAAATCAGCAAACAAAAGTACTGTCTGGCTTATATAAATCCTGGCAAGAATTTAGCTATCACTATACAAGACTGCGAGTTCCTCTTGTAACTGTCTATGTGCCGTTCTAAATTTTTCTACACCACTACACCACCAAGGACATGAGAATGAAATAAATCATGCATGGAATTTAGAAATTATTTATACTAAACTCAAGTCGTCATTCCTGCCCTGTAACGATGATCGTAAATCAAGTTATTGTGATAAATCACTAAACTGAATAACTCTCGTTGTTGTATCAGTCTTGGCATTAATTTATCAACCATTATGCAAGACTAGACCCCTATTGCAGTTTACCAGGTGTCACTATCAAGTCATCAAACAGTGTCCAACACCACTTAACCTATCAAGCATTGCAATGTGATTAGCTCTACTTTCAATTTGGAGAAAATTATCCTATTCCTCACATGTAATTCCTACCCCATAGCAAGAACTGTAATATAATTTATTATTAAAAACAATTAGCAAAGCACTGTCATTCTTTTATCAGACCTGGCAACAATTAAAAAATTCATATGGAAGTCCACAATGCCTATTGCAGTTGTCCAATTAGGGCTATTTATATGAAGTTGTCGAACATTATTCAACACCAGTACACTTAAGCAAGCCTGGAAATCTAATAAATCCTGTAAAAAAAATTGGATAATAATTTCATCCAACACTACATCTCTTTTTCCTGCCTCCTTTGTACGAATACAATAAATTTATTATGAAAGACTACTAAGCAGATCACTATCTGTCTTGCATACATCCTCGTATTAATTTAGAAATCAATATATAAAAACAGAAAGCCATTTCCAACTGTCCAATTCTCTGTATGATGACATCAAATATTTTTCCGAACCAGTACAATAAATTTATTATGAAAGTCTACTAAGCAGAGCACTATCAGTCTTGCATACATCCTCGTATTAATTTAGAAATCAATATACAAAAACAGAAAGCCAGTTCCACCTATCCAATTCTCTGTATGATGTCATCAAATATTTTTCCGAACCAGTACACTTAAACAAGCATGGGAATGTAATAAATCTTGCAAAGAAATTGCAAGAAAACTTGTCCTATAATTCAGTTGTATTTTCTGCTCTATCAGTATGAGTATTAAGTAAAATGTAAAGAAAAATCATCCATTAACCAAAGCATTGTAATTCTCGTATAAATCCTGGCATTAATTTAGAAATCAATATACAAAGAAAGATTCCCTGTTGCAGCTCTCCAATTATCTGCATGAAGTCTTGGAAACATATTCAACACCAGTACGTCTAAGCAACAATTAGAATCGAATTAACCTTGACATCAGTTTCTGAAAAAAATATTCTACCTTTCATTCGTCATTCCTGCCTCATGAATTAGTGTTAAATCAGTGCTCATGTAAAACTAGAAACTTAAAAATACTCGAAATTTTGTAAAAAAAAAATCCGGCTTAAATTTTGCAAATTTACGCAACACTAGAGTCCTTTGTGCATCAGATAGAGTATGAAACAGTGAAATAAGTTGGTAAGTAACAACATAAGAAAAAGCATGGGACACATACAATTCTACATTTTTTCCTATTGCAGAAATTTATGCTTGAGTTCTGACGGTAATGCAGCTTTATTAGTTGTAGATTAAGTTATTTTTAATGTAAAATCAGCAAACAAAGCATTCTCAGTGTTATATAAATTCTCGCATGAATTTAGTAACCACTATACAAAACTTCAGTATGTACTTATTACAGGCCTCCATTTGTCGGTAGGAATTCGTCAAAGATTATTCATTAGATCAGGGGTCGTCAGCACAGAGCACGTTGGGGCTAGCCTCCCTTATCCATGGAAAATGCAGTGCACCATAGTGGTCTCATAGCTGCTAGCGGGTATGCTCTCTATCTCTCCCTGTTGTACAACGGTGCACACAGGACGGCAAAGCGTACCCATTGCACATTTCAGAGAGTCTGACGACCACTACATTAGATTCATGGGAATCTAATAGATCATGCTATGAAATTGGAAAAAAAATTTCTACACTTTACTTGTCACAGCAGAGAGTGGAAATTCATTTCTCATATAAAGCTCTATATAAAAGCACTGGCAATGTTGTATAAAGCCAGGCTTAATTCATTCCACAGTAATGCAATACTAGAGTCCATATTGCATTAATGCAAGTGTGAGAATAAAGCAGTGAATTACTTTCCAAAACAAAAACACCTAACAAAGCATTTCTAACCTGCAATTCTATAAATTTCTCAATTGCAATTCATTATGAATGAGCTCAGTCGGTAATGCAATTTTAATGAGTTGCAGATCAAGTCATTCTTGTGTAAAATCAGCAGAAAAAGCCACTGTCCCTGTTGTGTTAGTTCTGGCAAGAATTGAGCAATCACTATACAGAACTACAATCCTTATTGTTGCTGTCCGTGTGCCACTAACATGTCGTCAAAGATTTTTCAACAGCACTTCATTTATACAGACATGAGAATGCATCAGGTCTTGTACCAAATTTGGGGAATATTTATACTTCATTCCTGCCCAGTAAGTAGGAGTTAAGTGAGTTAATACCAAAAATCACTAAGCTAAAAACTATCAATGCTGTGCGAGTCTTGGCATGAAATTATCAATCATTATGCAAGACAAGATCCTAACTAATGCAGTTTACCAAGTGTTAGTGTGAAGTCTTCAAATATTGTTGAACACCAGTCAAAGTAAGCATGGGAATCTAATACATTGGAAAAATTATTCTACATTTCAGTTGTCATAGGAAGGAGTGTAAATTATTTCTCATGTAAAGCTCTTTAGAAAAGCACTGCCAATGTTGTATAAAGTCCAGCTTAGTTTTTTCCACTTAAATGCAACACCAGAGTCCTTATTGCAACTGTCCAACTATGAGAATAAAGACCTCAATTACATTCCAAAACAAAAACACCTAACTAAGCATTTCAGACCTACTGTTCTAAGTTTTACATTTGTAAATATTTAGCTCAGTCCGCAAATCAGTTTTATGGGTTCTAGTATAACAGAAGAACTGTCAGTGTTGTATAAGTCCTTGCAAAAAATTAGCAATCACTATACAGAACTGAAATCCCTATTGCAGCTGTCCATGTGTCACTATGATGTCCTCAAACATTTTTCAACACCACTACACTTAAACGCACATGAGAATGTAATAAATCTTGCATGGAATTTGGAGGAAATTTATACTACACTCAAGTTGCCATTCCTGCCCTGTAAATTTCAGCCTAAAATAAGTTATTACGAAGAATCAATAAGCATAATAACTGTCATTGTTGAGCATGCCCTCGCATGAATTTAGCAATGATAGTGTGAGACTAGACACCTATTGTAATATACCAAGTGTCAGTAAAAAATCTTCAAAAATTGCTCAGCACAACCTAACTTAACAAGCATTGCAATGTGATTAGGTTTACTTTCAATTTTAGAGAAAACTATCCTACTCCACAGATATAATTCCTAACCTATAAGAACAACTGTGACGTAATTTATTATGACAAACAAGCAATAAAAGCACTGTCATTATTTAATTGGACCTGGCATGAATTTAACAATTCATATGGAAGTCTAGAATTCCTACAGCAGCTGTCCAATTATCTATATAAAATCGTCAAACATTATTCAACACAAGTACACTTAAGCAAGCATGGGAATCTGATAAATCTTTTAAAAAATTTTGGATATTAATTTTATCCCAAAATAAATGTATTTTTTTGCCTACTATGTATCAGCACAAGAAATTTATTATTAGAGACCACTAAGTAGAGCACTATCAATCAGCCTTGTATACATCCTATCATTAATTTAGAAATCAATATATCAAAACAGGAACCAAGTTCCTGCTGTCCTTATTCTCTGTATGAATTCGTCAAACTTTATTGAACACCAGTAAGCATAAGCAAACATGCGAATGTAATAGATTTTGCTATGAAATTGGAAAAAAATATATATATTCTACATTTCAGTTGTCATTCCCGCGCTATAGGAAGGAGTGGAAATTCATTTCTCATTTTAGCTCTTTAAAAAAGCACAGTCAATCTTGTATAAAACTTGATTTAAATTATTCTACATTAATGCAATATTGGAGTTATTATTGCAGCTGCTATGCAAGTGTGAGAATAAAGTCGTCAATTACTTTCAAAAGCAAAAATACTTAACAAAGCACTTCTGACATACAATTGTAATTTTTTTCAATAGCAAACTTTTGAGAACGGGCTCAGTCAGTAATGCAGCTTTATGAGTTCTAGATCAAGTCATTTTTTTAATGTAAAATCAGCACAAAAAGGGACTGTCAGTGTTGTACATGTCTTGGCAAGAATTTAGCAATCACTACACAGCACCACAATCCCTATTGTAGCTGTCCATGTTCACTAACATTTCGTCAAAGATTTTTTCAACACCACTTCACCTATACAGATATGAAAACTCAATAAGTCTTGCAACAAATTTGAAAAATATTTATATACTACACTCAAGTCGTTATTCCTGCCCTGTAATTAGGAGCGTAAAGTAAGTTATTATAAAAAATCAGTAAGTTAGAAACTGTCAGTGCCATGCAAGTGTGGGAATAAAGTCGTCAATTACTCTCCATAAGAAATTAAAAAACAAGCTGCAGCAAACATGGTCAAGATGGAAGCCTCACAAAGAACAAGCTGGATACTCCCAGTATGCTCTAATAAACGGTTGAAAACTGAAATAACACAAATAACTAAAATCTGTAATATCTTGAAAACACTAAATGTTCAAAATGAAATAGAAACAATCGTTAAACCTTTAACCCATTAGATTTCATTCCAATCAATATCAATCTAACTGTTCCAGACAATCTTAAAAAGCCTGACTCAAATTTAATAATGTTCAAATGCTATACTCTTAGAATGCTGAATAAAAAATACCCAGAAGATCAACGGTTATGAGTATTCACTCATGGATCTAAAATAGAAGACATAAGTGTAGGCACTGGAATACTTTGCAGACTTTTCTCACACTACACTTCAGTGGAAACATACAATAGCAATTATGATGGAGAAATAGAAACCATTTATATAGCTCTACAAAACTTAATTTACAAATCACATAAATTCGAAAAAGCAGTTATCCTTGTAGACTCTAAGGTTGACATTCAAGCAATATCCTCAAACAGTAAAGTCCACTCTATTAGAATAAAGGATATTGAACATAATTTACAACATCTATAAAAATTAAAGAAAATTATTGTATTCCAGTGGATTCCTGCCAATGTCAGCATTGAAGGCAAGGCAAAGGCAGACGAGTTAGCTAAAAGAGGCGCTAAGGTCCACATAGGAACTCAACCCTTGACGATCAATTCAGTCAGAAAATTCATCATAAGCGAAACTCTCAAAACATGGGGACAAGAATCCTCACAATTTGCGAAAGAGAAAATGTGGGAAAAAAATAACAGAACTATTGGAAAAAAAAGAAAATAAAATAAACCAAAGAAGGAAGCAGTGACAACCTTTAGACTAGCTATGGGACACGACTGCCTAGCTGCACATCTTGCTAAAATAAAAATATTGGGATAGAAGAGTGCACCATCTGTAAGCAGTCTGGATTGGTAATGGACTTGGACCACTTCGTTCATTGTGCTGGGCTTGACACAGCCCACCAGACACAGGAAATTTATCAGCTATTTACTCGACTACCAGGACCAAAACGAATTTATTTTCACTTAATTCTTATGGTTTATATCCCAATTTGATGATCGGTTTCTTATCAATATTTCATTTTGTGTTTCTATTTACTCTACCATATTTTAATGTTCATTATGTAATGAGATGCCATTTATAATGGATTAAATTTCATATAAAAAGACATATCTATGTTACAAAAATAACAAAAACTTTCCAAAGCAAAGACACCTAACAAAGAATTTCTGATCTACAATTTTATTTTTTTTCAATTGCAAACTTTCACGAACGAACTCAGTCGATAATGCAGCTTTATGAGATGTATATCAAGTCATTTTTATGTAAAACAGTATAAAAAGGCATTATCCGCGTTATATATGTACTGGTAAGACTTTAGCAATCACTATACAGAACTAGAATCCCTATTGCAGCTATACATGTGTCACTAACATGTAGTCAAAGATTTTAAAAACACCATTTCTCCTATACAAACATGAGACTGCAATAAGTCTTGTGTCAGATTTGGAGAATATTTATACTACACTCAAGTCGTCATTCGTGCCCTGTAAGTAGGAGCATAAAGTAAGTTATTATCAAAAATCATTAAATTAAAAACTGTCAGTGCTGTACAAGTCCTGGAAAGGATTTGTCTATCATTATGTAAGACAAGATCCTAACTACTGCAGTTTACCTAGTGCTGGTATCAGTATTAAATCTTCAAACATTATTGAATACCAGTGAATGAAAACAAGTATGAGAATCTAATAGATTTTGCTATGAAATTGGAAAACATTATTCTTCATTTCACTTGTCATTCCTGCCCTATAAGAAAAAGTTTACATTAATTTCTCATGTATAGGCCTTTAAAAAACTCATTGTTGTCGAAGCCCGGCTTAATTTTTTCTAATTTAATGCAACACTAGAGTGCTTACTGCAGCTGTGCAAATGTCACAAAAAAGTCGTCAATTAATATTCGAAGCAAAAACAACTAAGAAAGCATTTCAGATCTACAGTTCTAATTTTTGTTCCCAATTCTAAACATTTATGAAACAAGTCATGTTTTATGTAAAATCAGCAAACAAATGCACTGTCAGTGTTGTGTAAGTCCTGGTAAGAAATTAGCAATCACTATTCAGAACTAGAATCCCTATTGAATCTGTCCATGTGTCACTATAATATCATCAAAGATTTTTCAACACAACACCACTACACTTATGCACACATGAGAATATAATAAATCTTAATGCAATTTGGAGTATATTTATACTATACCCAAGTTGTCATTCCTGCTCTGTAAATATGAGCCTAAAATATAGTAAGTTATAAAAGACCAACCATTTAAATAACTGTCAGTGTTGTGTACTTCCTGACATGAATTTAGAAATCCTTATGAAAGACTAGATCCCTATTGCAGTTACCTAGTATCACTATCAAGTCGTCAAAAATTGCTCAACACCACTTAACCTAAAAAGCAATGCGATGTGATTAGCTCTAGGCCACTTTCAAATTGGAGAAAATTATCCTACTCCTCAGATGTAAATACTACCCTTGAAGAAGAACTGTAATGTAATTTATTATGAAAATCAAAAGGCAAAAGCATTGTCAGTCTTGTGTCAGACCTACATATAGTTAGCAATTCATATGAAAGTCTAGAATAATAATAATAATAATAATAATAATAATAATAATAATAATAATAATAATAATAATAATAATAATAATAATAATAATAATAATAGTAATAATAATAATAATAATAATAATAGTAATAATAGTAATAGTAATAATAATAATAATAATAATAATTTATTATTATTATTATTATTATTATTATTATTATTATTATTACTATTATTATTATTGAACACCAGTACACTTAAGCAAGCATGGGAATCTAATAAATCTCGTTTGAATTTGGAAAACTATCTTCACCACCAGTTCAAGCGATTTTCCTGCCCTCTAAGTATGAATACAATTAATTCATTATGAAAGACCACTTAGCAAAGCATTATCACTTTTTTATGCATCATGTTATTAATGTAGAAATGATTCGACAGAAATAGAAACCCTGTTCCAGCTCGCCATGTCTCTGTATGAAATTCCTAAAAATTATTCAACACCAGTAAATATAAGCAACCATTGGAATTTAATAGACCTTTCTACGAATTACAAAAAATTTAATCTACACTTCACTTGTCATTCCAGCCCTATCACTATGACTGTATAGTCATTTCTTAAGTAAAACTATTTCAAAAAGCACAGTCAGTGCTGTATAAACCCTGGCTTCAAGTTTGAAAATTTTTCCAACATTAGAGTCATTATTGCAGTTGTCCAACTATGAGAATAAAGTCATCAATTATGTTTCAATGGATAAACACCTGAGAGAACTACAATTCTAAATTCTTTCCAATTGTAAACAATCATGCAAGAGCTAAGGCGGTAATGCGGCTTTATAAACTGTCGATTTTGTCATTTTGTATGTAAAATGAGCTAACAAGAGCATTGTCAGTGTTGTACAAGTCCTGGCAAGAAATTAGCAATAACTATTCAGAACTAGAATCCCTATTGTAGATGACCATGTATCACTATGTTGTCATCAAATCATTTTCAACACCACTACATCTATGTAGATATGAGAATGTAATAAATCTTGCATCATATTTGGAGAATATTTATACCAAACTCAAGTCGTCATTCCTGCCCAGTAAGTTGGAGCATAAACTTAGTTATTATAAAAAATTATTAAGCAAAAATCTGTCTGTGCTGTACAAGTCCTGGCATGAATTTTTCAATCATTATCCAACACAAGATCCTAACGATTGCAGTTTATTAAGTGTTAGTATCAAATCGTCAAACAATCTTGAACACCTTTCAAGATAAGCAAGCATGGGAATAAAACAGATTCTACTATGAAATTGGAAAAAATTATTCTACATTTCAGTTGTCATTCCTGTCCCATAAGGAGGAGTGTAAATTCACTTCTCATGTATAGCTCCTCAAAAGAGCACTGTCAATGCTATATTAAGCCCAGCTTAGTTTTTTCCACTTTAATGCAACACTAGAATCCTTATTACAGCTGTCCAGCTATGAGAATAGAGTCGTCAATTACTTTCCAAAGCAAAAACAACTAACCAACCATTTGAGACCTACAATTCTATGTTTTTCACAATTTTAAAAAGTTATGAAATAACTCAGTCGTTAAAGCAGTTTTATGGGTTGCAGATTAAGTCATATTTTATGTAAAATCAGGAAACTAAAGAACCGTCAATGTTGTATAAGTCCTGACAAGAAATTAGCGATCACTATTCAGGACTAGAATCCCTAGAATCCCTATTGCATCTGTCCATGTGTCACTATGATGTCGTCATAAATTTTTCAATACCACTATACCTATGCACAAATGAGACCGTAAAAAATCCTACATGCAATTTCGAGAATATTTATACTACACTCAAGTTGTCATTATTGCCCTGTAAATATGAGCCTAATATAAGTTTTTATGAAAAATCAACAAGCAAAATAACTGTCAGTGTTATGGAAGTGCTGGCATGATTTTAACAATCTTTATGAATACGATGAAAGAGTAATGGAATGGAGAAATATTCTCTCCGGCGCCGGGATTTGAACTCAGGTTTTCAGCTCTACGTGCTGATGCTTTATCCACTAAGCCACACTGGATACCCATCCCGGCGTCGGACCGAATCATCTCAGTTTAAGTTCCAACTCTTGGGTTCCCTCTAGTGGCCGCCCTCTGCACTACGTCATAGATGTCTATGAACGTAGGACTGAAGTGCACACATGTGCTGAGGTGCACTCGTTATGAGTGACTAGTTGGCCGGGATCCGACGGAATAAGTGCCGTCTTAAGTCACGAAGTGATTTATGCATATCATTTTAAAAAAATAAATAAATAATCTTTATGAAGACTAGACTGCTTTTGCAGTTTACCAAGTGTCAGTATGAAGTCGTCAAAAATTCTAACAAGCATTGCAATGTGATAAGCTCTGCTTTCAATTTGGAGAAAATTATCCTACTCGTCGGATGTAATCCCTACTCCATAAAGAGAACTGTAATATAATTAATTATGAAAAACAATTAGCAAAAGCACCATCACTATTCTATCAAACCTGGTATGAATCTAGCAGTTCACATTAAACTCTAGAATCCCTGTTATTATTCAACACCAGTACACTTAGGCAAACATGGAAATCTAATAATTCTTGTAATGAATTTGGAAAACATTTTTCTCCACTAGTTCAAGTGATTTTTCTGCACATTAAGTATGAGCATAAGTAATTCATTATGAAATACCACTTAGCAAAGCACTATCAGTCTTGAATGCATCATGGTATTAATCTACAAATCATTCTACAGAAATAGAATCCTTGTTCCAGCTGTCCATGTCACTGCATGAAGTCTGCAAACATTATTCAACATCAATAAATGTAAGCATGCATGGGAATCTAATAGATCTTTCAATTAATTTCAAAAAATTTAATCTACATTTCAGTTGTCATTCAGCCCTGTCAGTATGACTGTAGAGTCATTTCTTATGTAAAACTATTTTAAGAAGCACAGTCAATGCTGTCTAAACTCTGGCGTAAATTCTGCAAAATTTTCCAACACTAGAGTCTTTATTGCAATTATACAACTCTGAGAACAAAGTCGTCAAGAAATTTTCAAGGCAAAAACACATAAAAAATGAATGAGAGAAATAAAATTCTAAATTGCAAATCAAGCTTTCAGGTATAACTTCCCTGTAAATTATTCAAAATTCTACATTCTTTCCAATTGAAAATATTTATGCATGAGCTAAGTCGGTAATGGAGAGATTTTGTGATCTGTGTTCTATATGTACTGGCAACAATTTAGCAATCACTATACAGGACTGGAGTTCTTATTGCAGCTGTCCACGTGTCACTATGATGTCATAAATTTTTCAATATCACTACACCTATACAAAAATGAGACCGTAAAAAATCCTGCAAGCAATTTGGAGAATATTTATACTACATTCAAGTTGTCATTATTGCTCTGTAAATATGAGCCTAATATAAGTTTTTTATGAAAAAAACCAACAAGCAAAATAACTGTCAGTGTTGTGGAAGTCCTGGCATGATTTTAGCAATCTTTATGAAGACTACCGGTAGACTCCTTTTGCAGTTTACCAAATGTCAATATGAAGTCGTCAAAAATTGCTCAACATTACTTAACCTAACAAATATTGCAATGTGATTAGCTCCACTTTCAATTTGGAGAAAATTATCCTACTCGTCAGATGTAATCCCTATTCCATATAGAGAAATGTAATATAATTCATTATGAAAAACAATTAGCAAAAGCACCGTCAGTATCCTATCAGACCTGGCATGAATTTAGCAGTTCACATTAAATTTTAGAATCCCTGTTATTATTGAACACCAGTACACTTAGCAAACACGAAAATCTAATAATTCTTGTAATGAATTTGAAAATCATTTTTCTCGACCAGTTCAAGTGATTTTCCTGCACATTAAGTATGAGCATAAGTAATTCATTATGAAACACCTCTTAGTAAACCACAAACAGTCTTGTATGCATCATGGTATTAATCTATAAATCATTTTACAGAAATAGAATCCCTGTTCCAGCTGTCCATGTCACTGCATGAAGTCTGTAAACAGCATTCAACGCCAGTAAATGTAAGCCTGCATGGGAATCTAATAGATCTTTCAATGAATTTAAAAAAAATTAATCTACATTTCAGTTGTCATTCCAGCCCTGTCAGTATGATTGTAGAGTCATTTCTTATGTAAAACTATTTTAAAAAGCAGTCAGTGCTGTCTAAACCCTGGCGTAAATTCTGCAAAATTTTTCAACACTAGAGTTCTTATTGCAACTGTACAACTCTGAGAATAAAAAATGAATGAGAGAAATAAAATTCTAAATTCCAAATCAAGCTTTCAGATATAACATCCCTGTAAATTATTCAAAATTCAAAATTCTAAATTCTCTCCAATTGGAAATATTTATGCATGAGCTAAGTCGGTAATGGTGCTTCATATAATGTAGATTTTGTGATTTTGTATGTGAAATCAACAAACAAAAGCACCATCCATGTTCTATACGTCCTGGCAACAATTTAGCTATCACTATACAGGACTGGAGTTCCTATTGCAGCTGTCCGCATGTCACTATGATGTCGTCATAGATTTTTCAATACCACTACACCCCCAAGGACATGAGAATGACATCAATCTTGCATGGAATTCAGAGCTTATTTACACTAAACTCAAGTCGTCATTGCCACCCTGCAAGGATGATTGTAAATCAAGTTATTGTGATAAATCACTAACCTAAATAACTCTCGGTGTTACATAAATCCTGGCATGACTTTAAGAACCATTATGCAACATCAGAGCTCCCCTATTGCAGTTTACCAGGTGCCACTATCAAGTCATCAAAGATTGCTCAACGGCACTTAGGCTAACCCAACAGCATTGCAATGTGATTAGATCTAATTTCAATTCAGAGAAAATTATCCAACTAGGCACATGTAATTCCTGCCCTATAAGAAGAATTGTAATGTAATTTGTTACGGTATGAAAAACAATTGGCAAAAGCACTGTCATTCCTGTATCAGACTTGTCATCAATTTAGCACTTCATATTGCAAGTCTAGAATCCCTAATGCAGTTTTCCAATTATGTATATGAAGTCGTCGAACATTATTCAACATCAGTACACATAAGCAAACGTGGGAATCTAACAAAACTTGTAACAAATTTGGATAACAATTTTATTCTACACTTCAAGTGTTTTTCCTGCCTTCTATGTATGAGTACAAGAAATGTACTATGAAAGACCACTAAGCAGAGCACTTTGTCTCTTATACATCCTGGTATTCATTTAGACACCACTATACAAAAACAAGAACCCACTTCCAGCTGTCCAACTCTCTGTATGATATCGTCAAACATAATTGAACATTAATAAGCATACCGTAAGCAAGTATGCAAATCTAATAGATCTTGCAATGAAATTAGAAAAATATATTCTACATTTCAGTTGTCAATCCCGCCATATAGCAAGGAGTGGAAATTTATTTCTCATATAGAGTTCTAACAACTGAAAAAGCATTTCTGATCTAGAATTCTAGTTTTTTTTTTTTCAATTGCAAACTTTTATGAATGAGCTTAGTCAGTAATGTAGCTTTATGAGTTGTAGATCAAGTCATTTTTTATGTAAAATCAGCAGAAAAAACCACAGTCAGAGTTGTATAAGTCCTGGCAAGAATTTAGCAATCACTATACACAACTACAATCCCTAATCCAGCTGTTCATATGTCACTAATATGTCGTCAAAAATTTTTCCACATCACTTCACCTATACAAACATGAGAATGCAGTAAGTGTTGTATCAAATTTGCAGAATATTTATACTACACTAAAGTCGATATTCCTGCCCTGTAAGTAGGAGCATAAAGTAAGTTATTATAAAAAATCAATAAGTTAAGAACTGTCAGTACTGTGCAAGTCCCGGCATTAATTTGTCTGTCATTATGCAAGAGAAGGTCCTAACTCCTAACTATTGCAGTTTACTAAGTGTCAATTTGAAGCCTTCAAATATTATTGAACACTAATCAAGGTAAGCAAGCATGGCAATCTAATAGATTTGGCTATGTAACTGGATAAAATTATACTACTTTTCAGTTATTATTCCTGCCCTATAGCAAGGAGTGTAAATTCATTTCTCATGTATAACTCTTAAAAAAAAACCACTGGCAATATTCTATAAAGCCCGGCTTAGTTTTTTCCACTTTAATGCTATGCTAGAATTCTTACTGCAGCTGTCCAACTATGAGAATGAAGTCGTCAATTACTTTCCAAAGCAAAAACACCTAACAAAGCATTTCAGACCTACTATTCTATGTTTTTCACAATTGTAAACATTTATGAAATACGTTGAAAGAGTAATGGAACGGAGAACAATTCTCTCTGGCGCCGGGACTTGAACCCGGGTTTTCAGTTCTACGTGCTGATGCTTTATCCACTAAGCCACACCGGATACAACCCCGGCGCTGAACAGAATTGTCTCTGATTGAGTTCCAACTCTTGGGTTCCCTCTAGTGGCCGCCCTCTGCACTACGTCATAGATGTCTATGAACATAGGATCGAAGTCCACACATGTGCTGAGGTGCACTCGTTATGAGTGACTAGTTGGCCGGGATCCGACGGAATAAGCACCATCTTAAATCACTTCGTGATTTTACGCATATCATATATATTATTTCAATGTACCAAAGTACATATGATATATCCATGCAGATATTCTGCGTCATCATACGATGAAAGAGAGACAATTCTGTTCGACGCCGGGGTTGTATCCGGTGTGGCTTAGTGGATAAAGCATCAGCACGTAGAGCTGAAAACCTGGGTTCAAGTCCCTGCGCCGGAGAGAATTTTTCTCCGTTCCATTACTCTTTCATCGTATGATGACGCAGAATATCTGCATGGATATATCATATGTACTTCGGTACATTGAAATAATATATATATATATATATATTTATGAAATAGCTCAGTAGGTAAAACAGCTTTATGGATTGCAGATTAAGTCATACCAGTATCTTATGTGCGTTAAATAAGCAAACAGAATCACTGTCAATGTTGTATAAGTCCTGCCAAGAAATTAGCAATCATTATTAAGAACTAGAATCCCTATTCCATCACTATGATATCGTCAAAGATTTTTGAACACCACTGCACTTATAAACACATGAGACTAATAAATCTTGTATGAAATTAGAAGAATATTTATGCTACACTCCAGTTGTCATTAAATGAGCCTAAAATAAATTATTATGAAAAACAATAAGCTAAGTAACTGTCAGTGTTCTCTAAGACCTGGCATGAATTTAGTAATTATAATGGAAGACTTGACCCCTATTGCAGTTTACCAAGTGTCAGTAAGGAGTCGTCAAACATTGCTCAACACCACATAACACAGTAAGCATTGAAATGTGATTAGCTCTACTTTCACTTTCGAGAAAATTATCCTACCCTATAAGGAGAACTGTAATGTAATTTATTATGAAAAATAAGGAGCAAAACCACTGTCCTTCTCGTATCAGACCTGACATGAATTTAGCGATTCATATGCAAGTCTAAAATCCCTATCGCAGTTGACTAATTATCTATATGAAGTCTTCAAACATTATTCGACAACAGTACAATTAACCAAGCATGGGAATGTAATAAATCTTGCAAAAATTTGGATAATAGTTTTCTTCTACACTATGAGCCATATTCATAGACATTCTTAATGCGGGCTTCCAGTGGATGATCAATGAACTAACGTTTTTTGTATTCATAAACCAGTGTTAGCGATATGATATGAATCCTGTACAAGTAATCTGTCTATACCTGGGGCTAGTTTAGCACGCTCGTAGCATGGCCTAGCGAAATGTCTATGTATAGCACCTTACATGTCTTTTTCCTCACTTGTATGTATGAGTACAAGAAATTTATTATGAAAGACCACTAAGCAGAGGACTACCATTCTTGTAAACATCCTGGTGTTAATTTGGAAATCATACAAAAGCAGGAACCCAGTTCCAGCTGTCCAATGCTCTGCATGAAGTCGTGAATCATTATTGAAGAACAGTAAACGTATGCAAGCATGGGAATCTAATAGATCATGCTGTGAAATTAGAAAAAAAATATTCTATATTTCACTTGTCATTCCTGCACTATAGCAAGAAGTGGAAATTCATTTCTCATGTAAAGCTCTATATAAAAGCAATTTCAATGTTGTATAAAGCCCGACTTAATTTACTCTACACTAATGTAACATTGGAGTTATTATTGCAGTTGTTATGCAAGTGTGAGAATAAAGTCGTCAATTACTTTCAAAAGCAAAATCACCTAACAAAGCACTTCTGACCTATAATTCTACTTCTCTTTTTTCTATTGCAAACTGTTATGAATGAGATCAGCCAGTAATGCAGTTCATTACTTGTAGTCCAAGTCATTTTTTATGTAGGCTATAATTAGCAGAAAAAAGCACTGTCAGTGTTATGTAAGTCCTGGCAAGAATTTAGCACTCACTATACAGAACCACAATCCCTATTGCAGCTGAATAATTTTGAGGGAAAAATTGTTCCAGGGCCGGGTATCGAACCCGGACCTTTGGTTAAACGTACCAATGCTCTACCAACTGACCTACCCCGGAACCATATCTGACACCGATCCAACTTTTATCTCTACATCCACAGACCTCAAAGTGGGCTGACAACCGTCAAGCAACCAACACTGAGTGCACACTAACTCTGTGTGACTTAAATTGTGGTTTTCTGTTAACGAACAGTGACGTGTATTATGCAAATCAGGCTTTCAGGTATAACTCCCTATAAAGTTGATTTGAATAATTTTTGGTACGTTTAACCAAAGGTCCCGGGTTCGATACCCTGCCCCGGAACAATTTTTCCCTCAAAATTATTCAAATCAACTTTACAGGGAGTTATACCTGAAAGCTTGATCTGCCTATTGCAGCTGTCCATGTTCACCAACACATCGTCAAAGATTTTTTAACACCACTTCACCTATACAGATATGAGAATAAGTCTTGCAACAAATTTGGAAAATATTTTTATTACACTCAAGTTATCATTCCTGCCATGTAATTAGGAGTAAGTTATTATAAAATATCAATAAGTTAAAAGGTGTCAGTGCTGTGCAAGTGTGGGAATAAAGTCGTCAATTATTTTCCAAAAGAAATTAAAAAAACAAGCTGCAGCAAACATGGTCATGATGGAAGCCTCACAAAGAACAAGCTGGATACTCCAAGTATGCTCTAATGAACAGTTGAAAAGTGAAATAACACAAATAACTAAAACCAGTAATATCTTGAAAACACTAAGAAATGTTCAAAATCAAATAGAAACAATCTGTTCCAGACAATCTTAAAAAGACCGACTCAAATTTAACAATGTTCAAATGCTATATTCTTAGCATGCTGAATAAATAATACCCAGAAGATTAACGGTTATGAGATTCACTCACGGACCTAAAATAGAAGACATGAGTGTGGGCGCTGAAATACTTTGCAGACTTTTCTCACACTACACTTCAGTGGAAACATACAATAGCAATTATGGTGGAGAAATAGAAACCATTTATATAGCTCTACAAAATTTAATTCACAAAGCACATACATTCGAAAAAGCAGTTATTCTTGTAGACTCTAAGGTTGCCATTCAAGCAATATCCTCAAAGAGTAAACCCCACTCTACTAGAATAAAGAATACTGAACATAATTTACAACATCTAGAATAATTAAAGAATTCTCCCAGTGGATTCCCGCCAATGTCGGGATTGAATGCAAGGCAAAGGCAGATGAGTCAGCTATAGGAGGCACCAAGGTCTGCATAGGATCTCAACCCCTGATGATCAATTCAGTCAGAAAATTCATCACAAGGGAAACCCTCAAAACATGGGAACAAGAATTCTTTCAATTTGTGAAAGAGAAGAAGTGGAAGAAAATAACAGAAATTTGGGAAAAAAATAAAAATAAACCAAAAAAAAAAGAAGCAGTGGCAGCAATTAGACTAGCTATGGGACACGACTGCCTAGCTGCACATCTTGATAAAATAAAAATATATGGGATAGAAGAGTGCACCATCTGTAAGCAGTCTGGATCGGTAATGGATTCGGAACACCTTCTTCCTTGTACAGGACTCGAGACACCCCATAAAACCCAGGGAATTTGTCAGCTATTTACTGGACTGCCAGGAGCAAAACGTATTAATCTTTCACTTGAATTCTTATGGTCAATACTCCAATTTAGTAATTGGTATCTTATCAATGTTTCATTTTCTGCTTCTGTTTATTTTACCATCTTTAATGTTCATTATGTAATGCGATGCCATTTGTAATGGATTAAATTTCATATAAAGAAAGATACCTATGTTACAAAAATGACAACAACTTTCCAAAGCAAAGACACCTAACAAAGCATTTCTGACCTACAATTTTTTTTTTTTTCCAATTGTAAACATTATGAAAGAGTTAAGTCGGTAATGCAGCTTTATGAGATATATAGCAAGTCATAAGTCTTGTATCAAATTTGGAGAATATTTATATTACACTCAAATCATCATTCCTGCTCTGTAAGTAAGAGTGTAAATTAAGTCATTATCAAAAATCAATAAATTAAAAACTGTCAGTGCTGTAGAAGTCCTGGCACGAATTTGTCAATCATTATACAAGACAAGATTCTAACTATTTCAGTTTACCAAGTACCAGTATCAGTATTAAGTCTTCAAACATTACTGAAGACCAGTCAAGGAAGCAAGCATGAGAATTTAATAGATTTTGCTATGAAATTGGAAAAAAATTATTCTACATTGCAGTTGTCATTCTTGCCCTATACTGGGTGTTCATTTCAAAGTGTGTCATGACGTCACTGTTGTTGGGTCAGCGATTTGAAGCGAGTTTCAGCTTATATGTTAGAGAAGTTGCCTATTATTTAAGGCGTTCTTCAATCTGAACTTGAGAACGTGTACGGTATAACTTGAACGTCGTAGCAACAGATGGCGGTCTGTACGGTCTGTGTGCTACCATAACCTCTTTCGAACTGTGTTTTGCGCCGGCAAGTCGTACGCAGGGTATTTGTTATCATCGGTTGTGTACGGTAACATTCCACAACACAAATCAAATGCTCTGTGTCCATGTTGACCGTCGACGTTAATGTCAACAAATACGTAAGTAATCGTCTTAACCCTCTCCCCATATCCCGACAGTACGTATTTCCAAACAGTTCACATTCCTGCCACTACCGGCATTACCGTACGTATCGGTACGTACTCTTCAGAATGAACGCCGTACTTGCTAGGCAACTTTTCTGCCTCTTAGGTTATACACCTCTGCGGAAGTGTAGGAAGATTGAATTCTCTAGGCTCATCAGCTAGCCACATGACGGCATACAGCGAGCCATGACACATTTTGAACTGAACACCCAGTAGAAGGTGTTTAAATTCATTTCTCATATATAGCACCTTAAAAAGGAAGTAATGTCAATGCTGTATAAAGCCCAGCTGCATTTTTTCCAATTTTTCCAACACTAGAGTCCTTACTATAGCTGTGCAAGTGTGAGAATAAAGTCATAAATTACTTTCCGAAGCAAAAGCAACTAACAAAGCATTTCAGACCTACAATTCTAATTTTTGTTCCGAATTCTAAACATTTATGAAATAGTTCAATTGGTAAAGCAGTTTTATGGGTTGCAGATTAAGTAATATTTTATTTAGAATCACCAAAAAGAAACACTGTCAGTGTTGTATAAGTCCTGGCAAGAAATTAGCAATCACTATTCAGAACTAGAATCCGTATTGCATCTGTCCATGTGTCACTATGTTATCATCAAAGATTTTTCAACTACACCTGTACACACATGAGAATGTAATAAATCTTGATGCAATTTGGAAAATATTATACTACACACAAGTTGTCATTCCTGCCCTGTAAATACAAGCCTAAAATAAGTTATTATGAAAGACCAATCATCTAAATAACTGTCAGTGTTGTGCAAGTCCTGGCATGAATTTAACAATCCTTATGAAAGACTGGACTCCTTTTGTAGTTTACCAAGTGTCACTATCAAGTCGTCAAATATTGCTCAACACGATTTAACTTAACGAGCATTGGAATGTTATTGGAATCTTTGGCGAAAATTATCCTACTCATGAGTTGTATTTCCTACCCTATAAGGAGAAGTGCAAGTTTACCAAGTGTCACTATCAAGTCGTCAAATATTGCTCAACACGATTTAACTTAACGAGCATTGGAATGTTATTGGAATCTTTGGCGAAAATTATCCTACTCATAAGTTGTATTTCCTACCCTATAAGGAGAAGTGCAAGTTTACCAAGTGTCACTATCAAATCGTCAAATATTGCTCAACACGATTTAACTTAACGAGCATTGGAATGTTATTGGAATCTTTGGCGAAAATTATCCTACTCATAAGTTGTATTTCCTACCCTATAAGGAGAAGTGCAATGTAATTTATTGTGAAAAACAATTAGCAAAAGCACTGTCAGTCTAGTATCATATCTGGCGTGATTTTAGCTGTTCGTATGGAAGTCTGGAATCCCTATTATTATTATTGAACACCAGTATACTTAAGCAAGTATGGAAATCGAATAAATCTTGTAACAAATTTGGAAAATAATTTTATCCATATGTTCAAGTGATTTTCCTGCACTTTAAGTATGAGTATAAGCAATTCATCATGAAACACCACTTAGCAAAACACTATCAGTCTTGTATGCATCATGGTATTAAGCTAGAAATCATTCAACTGAAATAGAATCCCTGTTTCAGCTGTCCAATTGCCTGCATGAAGTCTTCAAACAGTACTCAACACCAGTAAAATGTAAGGAAGCATTAGATCTTTCTATGAATTTCAAAGAAATTAATCTACACTTCAGTTGTCATTCCAGCCTTATTAGTATGACTGTACAATTATTTCTTATGTAAAACTTACTTACTGGCTTTTAAGGAACCCGGAGGTTCATTGCCGCCCTCACATAAGCCCGCCATTGATCCCTATCCTGAGCAAGATTAATCCAGTCTCTACCATCATATCCTACCTCCCTCAAATCCATTTTAATATTATCTTCCCATCTACGTCTCGGCCTCCCCAAAGGTCTTTTTTCCTCCGGCCTCCCAACTAACACTCTATATGCATTTCTGGATTCCCCCATACGTGCTACATGTCCTGCCCATCTCAAACGTCTGGATTTTGTGTTCCTAATTATGTCAGGTGAAGTATACAATGCGAGCAGCTCTGCGTTGTGTAACTTTCTCCATTCTCCTGTAACTTCATCCCTCTTAGCCCCAAATATCTTCCTAAGAACCTTATTCTCAAACACCCTTAATCTCTGTTCCTCTCTCAAAGTGAGAGTCCAAGTTTCACAACCATACAGAACAACCGGTAATATAACTGTTTTATAAATTCTAACTTTCAGACTTTTTGACAGAAGACTAGATGACAAAAGCTTCTCAACCGAATAATAACAGGCATTTCCCATATTTATTCTGCGTTTAATTTCCTCCCGAGTGTCATTTAGATTTGTTACTGTTGCTCCAAGATATTTGAATTTTTCCACCTCTTCGAAGGATAAATCTCCAATTTTTATAGTTCCATTTCGTACAATGTAAAACTATTTTTAAAAAGGCACTGTCAGTGCTGTATAAACCCTGGCTTAAATTTTGAAAAATTTTCAAGACTAGAGTCCTTATTGCAGCTGTCCAACTATGAGATTAATAGCGTCAAAAATTTTCAAGGCAAAAACACCTAAAAAAATAGCATGACAGAACTAAAATTCTAAATTTTTCCATTTATACGTGAGCTAAATCGGTAATGGAGTTTCATATATTGCAGATTTTGTGATTTTGTATGTAAAATGAGCAAACAAAAGCACCATCCGTGTTGTATAAGTTCTGGCAAGAATTTAGCAATCATTATACAGGGCTGGAGTTCCTATTGCAGCTGACCGTGTGACATTATAATGTCGTCATAGATTTTTCAATACCACTACACCCCCAAGGACATGAGAATGAAATCAATCTTGCATGGAATTCAGAGCTTATTTATACTAAACTCAATTCGTCATTGCTGCCCTGCAAGGATGATTGTAAATCAAGTTATTGTGATAAATCACTAACCTAAATAACTCTCGGTGTTACATAAATCCTGGCATGAATTTAAGAACCATTATGCAACATCAGAGTTTCCCTATTGCAGTTTACCAGGTGCCACTATCAAGTCGTCAAAGATTGCTCAACGGCACTTAGGCTAACCCAACAGCATTGCAATGTGATTAGCTCTAATTTCAATTTTCAAAACATTATCCTACTACCCAAGATGTAATTCCTACCCTATAAGAAGAATTGTAATGTAATTTTTTACGGTATAAAAAATAATTAGCAAAAGCACTGTCATTCCTGTATGAGACCTGTCATCAATCTACCACTTCATATTGCAAGTCTACAATTCCTAATGGAGTTGTCCAATTATCTATATGAAGTCGTCAAACATTATTCAAAACCAGTAATTTCACTTAAGCAAGCGTGGGAATCTAATAAAACTTGTAACAAATTTGGGTAATAATTTTATCCTAAACTTCAAGTCTTTTTCCTGACTTCTGTGTATGAGTACAAGAAACTTATTATAAAAAAAAACCACTAAGCAGACCACTATCAGACTTTTACATATACTGTTATTAATTTAGAAATCATTATACAAAAAGTGGTACTCAGTTCCAGTTGTCCAATTTTCTGTATGAAATCGTCAAACATTATTGAACACCAATAAGCATAAGCAAGCATGCAAATCTAATAGTTCTTGCTATGAAACTGAAAAAATATATTCTACAATACAGTTGTCATTCCCGCCCCATAGAAAGGAATGGAAATTCATTTCTCATGTCACTGTGGTATAAAGCATAGCTTAATTTATTCCACATTAATGCAACACTAAACTCCTTATGGGAGCTGTGCAAGTATGAAAATAAAGTCATCAATTACTTTCCTAAGCAAAAACACCTAACAAAGCATTTCTGACCTAAAATTCTAGTTTTTTTTTTTTCAATTGCAAACTTTTATGAATGAGCTTAGTTGGTAATGCAGCTTTATGAGTTGTAGATCAAGTCATTCTTTATGTAAAATCACCAGAAGAAGGCACAGTCCGTGTTGTATAAGTCCTGGCAAGAATTTAGCAATCACTATACACAACTACAATCCCTATTACAGCTGTCCATGTGTCACTAACATGTCGTCAAAAATTTTTCCACACCACTTCACCTATACAAACATGAGAATGCAGCAAGTCTTGTATCAAATTTGGAGAATATTTATACTACACTCAAGTCGACATTTCTGTCCTGTAAGTAGGAGGGTAAAGTAAGTTATTATAAAAATCAATATGTTAAAAACAGTCAGTGCTGTACATGCCTTGGCATGAATTTAGCAATGATTATGCAAGACAAGATCCTAACTATTGCAATTTACCAAGTGTCAGTATGAAGTCTTCAAACATTATTGAATACCAGTCGAGGTAATCAAGAATGGGAATCTAATAGATTTTGCTATGAAATTATAAAAAAATTATTCTACACTTCAGTTGTCATTCCTTCCCTATGAGATTGATTGTAAAGTAATTTCACATATAAAATGACTTAAATCATCAATGTCTGTCTTGTATAAATCTTGGCTTAAATTATGCAAATTTATGGAACACTAAATTCTTCATTGCAGCAGTCCAGGTATAAGAATGAAGTCGTGAATTATCCTACTTTTAAAGGCAACAACACCACAAAAATCACAGCAGGAATACAATTCTAAATTTTTCTACTTGTAAATATTTATGCATGACCTCAGTCGGTAATGCAACTTTATGAATTGTAGAATAGGTCACTTTTTATTGAAATAGGCAAACAAAACACTGTCAGTGTAGTATAACTCCTCTCATCAATTTAGCAACCATTATGCATGACAAGAGTCCCTTTTGTAGCAGCCCATGTCTCAGTATGAAGCCACCAAAGATTATTCGACACCACTAAACATTATAATGAACATGATAATATAAGAAATCTTGCATAGACTTTGGAAAATATTTATACTACATTTTACACATCATTCCTGCTTTGTAAGTACCGTATGAGCAGAAGGCAATTCATTATGGAAAATCATTGCTCAAAATCTGTCAGTGTTGTACTGTCCTGGCATGAATTTAGCAATCATTATGCAAGACTAGAAACCTTATTGTAGCTGTTCAATTATTATCTGTACAATGTCGTGAATCACTACTGAATGCCAGTACACTTAAGCAAACATTGGAATCTAATAAATCTTGCTATGAATTTGGGGGAAAAAATTTTTTCTACACTTCACTTCTCTTTCCTGCTCTATAGGATTGAATATAAAGTCATTGCTTTGGTAAAATTGATCAAATAAATCGCTCTCAGTCTTTCGTAAACCCTGGCTCAAATTTTTCAACTACACCAAAAAAGAAGTATGGGAGGCCTACAATTCTATATTTTTTTATTTGTAGTATATCTACGCTAGAGCTCAGTTGGTAATGCGGGATTGAGATTTGTAATTTAAGTCACTTCTTATGTGAAATCAGCAAACCAAAGTATTGTCAATGCCGTATAAGTCCTGGTATGAATTTAGTGACAACAGTGTAGATCTAGGCCCCTCAATCGAAGCTGTCCATTTGTCAGTATGAAGTCGTCAAAGATTTTATTCAACACCACTACACCTTTACGAACATGAGAATGTAATAAGTCTTGCATGAAATTTGGAAAATATTTTCACTGCACTTAATTCGTCATTCCTGCCCTGTAATTATGAGCACCAAGTTAGCTATTATTAAGAATTAATAACCTTATGACTGCAGTGTTGTGTAATTCCTGGCACGAATTTAGCAACTGTTATGCAAGACAAGAGACATTATTCAACTCTTCAATTATCTGTAGGTAGTCTTGAAGCACTATTAAACACCAGTACACTTTAGGAAAGACTGGAATCTAATAAATCTTGGTATCAATTTGGAAAAAAATTAATGCTACACTTCAGTTGTCATTCCTTACTTATATACTTCCTAAGTCATGTAAAAAGACTTAAATAATCAATGTCGGTCTTGTATAAACCCTGGCTTATATTTTGCAAATTTTTCTAACACTAGATTCCTTATTGCAGCACTTCAAGTATGAGTATGAAGTCGTCAACTACTTTTCAAGACAACAACACCACAAAAATCACAGGAGACCTACAATTCTAAATTTTTCTACTTGTAAATATTTATGCATGACTCAGTTGGTAATGCAGATTTATGAATTACCAGTATAGATTAAGTCACTTTTATGTGAAATAAGCAAACAAAGCACAGTGTAGTGCAGGGCTGGGCAGCAAGAGCGGATTCTACTCTCTCACGGGGAGCCATATGATTTCTCTTCATCCCCTTTCTTCCCCGCTGAACACCGCGCAGTGTTATTCAGTGACGGATGACTATTAAGCGTCCCCGTTTAGAGTCTAGTTCCGCTCCCGACGCCCAGCCCTGGTGTAGTGTAAGTCCTTGCATGAATTTAGCCATTATTATGCAAGAAAGGACACCCTATTGAACCTCTTCAATTATGTGTATGGAGTCATCCAACATTAATGAACACCAGTAGATTACACTTAACCATATATGGAAATGTAATAAATATTACAATGAATTTGAATAAAATTCATCTTACTTTTCACTTGTCATATAGGAATGAATGTAGGGTCATTTCTCAATTAAAACCACATAACAAAAGCACTGACATGTGTTGTATAAATCCTGACATAAAATTTGCAATCTTTATGCAATGCTAGAATCCTCACAGCTGCTGTGCACACATCAGTATGAAGTCGTCAATTACCATGCAAAGGAATAACACGACAAAGAGCATGAGAGTCCTACAATTCAATATTTTTTTCCAATTGCAAATATTTATGCATGGGATCTGTCAGTAATTCAGCACTGTAAGATGTAGATTAAGTCACTTTTTATGTAAAATCAGTAATCAAAACACTATCAGTGCAGTACAAGTCCTGGTATGAATTTATAAGTCATTATGCAACACCCCCACAGTTCCACACCAGGGTTCCTATAGCAGCTGTCCAGTTCCCTGCAAAGCCTGAATTATTGTTTATTAGAAATTTTTAAAATCTTTGCTTCATTCAATTATATTTGTCCTTAATAACATAACAAATACAGGCATTTTGACTAAACATGGCATATTTCGCGAAAAAAAGCCCGATGCCATATGGCATCACTAGGCTCTTATGTTAGCATTACATACCTTCATGTAGTTTTTGTTAGAAATTGAAAGTAATACAAGACAATATATAATAAATAATTGAAGAAAAAACTTAACAAAACATGATATGAATAAAATTTTCATTTTGAAATGAACTAAACGAAACACTCAATACATATTCCAACATCACACTTCTTGTATTGGAACCTAGTCTGTCTTTTGCAATGTTCATATGCACAACAGTGTCTCTTCTTATCCTTGGTTGCGGCGACAAGATGACCCAGCCTATTATAGTATCTGATGCTTTTTTTTTTAGCACCCTTGAGTTGTTTCCTGTGCAGAGAGCCATTGGTAATCTGCCAGATCGTTTGAACTTCTGTACCTGACCGACATGTCTGAAGAACATCACTCCTAATCTCTTACTTACTTACTTCCTGGCTTTTAAGGAACCCGTAGGTTCATTGCCGCCCTCACATAAGCCTGCCATTGGTCCCTATCCTGAGCAAGATTAATCCAGTCTCTACCATCATATCCCACCTCCCTCAAATCCATTTTAATATTATCTTCCCATCTACGTCTCGGCCTCCCCAAAGGTCTTTTTCCCTCCGGCCTCCCAACTAACACTCTATATGCATTTCTGGATTCGCCCATACGTGCTACATGTCCTGCCCATCTCAAACGTCTGGATTTTATGTTCCTAATTATGTCAGGTGAAGTATACAATGCGTGCAGCTCTGCGTTGTGTAACTTTCTCCATTCTCCTGTAACTTCATCCCTCTTAGCCCCAAATATTTTCCTAACAAACTTATTCTCAAACACCCTTAATCTCTGTTCCTCTCTCAAAGTGAGAGTCCAAGTTTCACAACCATACAGAACAACCGGTAATATAACTGTTTTATAAATTCTAACTTTCAAACTTTTTGACAGAAGACTAGATGACAAAAGCTTCTCAACCGAATAATAACAGGCATTTCCCATATTTATTCTGCGTTTAATATCCTCCCGAGTGTCATTTAGATTTGTTACTGTTGCTCCAAGATATTTGAATTTTTCCACCTCTTCGAAGGATAAATCTCCAATTTTTATAGTTCCATTTCGTACAATATTCTGGTCACGAGACATAATCATATACTTAGTCTTTTCGGGATTTACTTCCAACCCTATCGCTCTACTTGCTTCAACAAGAATTTCCGCGTTTTCCCTAATTGTTTGTGGATTTTCTCCTAACATATTCACGTCATCTGCATAGACAAGAAGCACTCCTAAACTCTAGCTGCCTTAACTCTGAACCTGAATCACTCGTAACATTGCCCTAGTTGTTCCTTACAAGAGTCGATGAAAATGTCCTCCTTGCAATATTTCACGGATAGTAGGGTGGTCATAATAATAGAGAAAATAAACATTTTATTTTGAATAGGCATACTGGTTATCTAGTTTCAATATTTGATAAAGTAACCAGTTTAACAAAGTACACCTTGAATGACATTTTTCTCACATTGTCAGGCAGGTTGTCTATCATTTGTGCCAATGGGGCTGCTGCTTTTCCAAAATCATTTTCATAAATATCATTCCCCTATGGCTTTTCTCCTTGATGCACATCAAAGTTTACTAGGTACCAGTAACCATTTTATGTATTTAGGCACAAACTTCGTAACCAAATCGGAGTGACTTTCCTCTGTTACATTGTTTGTAACTACAGCACCATAATAGGGTACCATACATTCATCATAAGCAATAATTTGCATCATTTTCCTCGGCTCTGAAATTCTTTGAAAACTTGAGTTGCAGAATATCCATTACGTATTTGAATTTCCACATTTTCCCTTCATAATGTTTACAACCATTTCATTTCTCATGTATATAGAGAAATCCCAGTATCTGCGTTTCTCAGGTAAAATAATATATCCACTCAGGAATAGTATAGGCCTACCAATGAATATTCCCATTTTTTCATAACTTGAGGATTTTTTTATTTTGGAAAGTGCATAATGATGAGTACGATTTACAAGAAATTCAATAATTTTATCATCAAAAAACATTTCAAAAACTTATATGGGTGACTTATTTCGAAATTCTGTGAAATCTGGTATGTTTATCGTTGTTTTTTCTTCTTTTGGCACAAAAACCATTTCAGCACTTGGTCTGATCTGTTTTCCATGTACAATCAAGTAAACCACCCTCATCCTCAACAGCTAATCTTCATCTGTTAGAACGGTAGCATCTGGAGTTTCTACAGAGGTGTGAAAATTATTAGAATAATCTTAATTTTAAAAGTTTTTTAATAGTTCCTTCACAAATATTCATTGAATTGATGAATATCGGTACATAATATTACTATACTGATGTAGGATATATTTACTACTACTATCAATGCCGGAAAGCATTGTTGTACATTGGTATTTTTCTTATTTTACAATTGTTATGGGAATTCAGAAATTATTATATTATGTTGGCGGAATTGGAAACATAAAAAATTAATTAAGAAATGCTTTAAACAAATTGTTCTTTGCGTTTACATTGTTGTGAAGGTTCAAATGAACATATACATCTGTTTTGTGCATATAATTTTTTATGTTTCCAATTCCGCCAACATAATATAATAATTTCTGAATTCCCATAACAATTGTAAAATAAGAAAAATACCAATGTACAACAATGCTTTCCGGCATTGTTAGTAGTAAATATATCCTACATCAGTATAGTAATATATACCAATATTCATCAATTCAATTAATATTTGTGAAGGAACTATTAAAAAACCTTTAAAATTAAGATTATTCCAATAATTTTCACACCTCTGTATGTACAGTATACAGTGAAACCTCTCCTTACGGACACCCCCAAGATACGGACACTCCTCGTATACGGACAGATTTTTATGTCCCAACTGAAATAATACAGAAATAATGATAAATTTAACTCTCATTTACGGACACTCTCAGACACGGACACGGACAGCTGTTTCACAGTCCTAAAGCTTGCTTTACCTCCTGATTACGGACAGCACTTGGATTTCAAGATCTAATGTGTTACAAAAATGGAAAATTTAGTTTTGAGAACTGTACAGAAATTCCTTAACATGAAAGAAGACAACAAGGGTCTCACAGGCTACCACTAGCCCAGCCAGCTTCCCCTTGTTAGCTGGAAGCGGGTGGATAAACAAAGTCATATAATTTAACCTGTCTGATGGGTCCAAGGTTTCCGCGATCGTGAAATTGTATTCGACACATGATAGGGTTAGCAGGATTATTCTCTTCACTTCAATCAGTTGTTTTGTTTCGAAGAGACTTGGCACCTGAACGTGAAGGTTAAGTTGAAACTATAAATTACAGTACTGCATAACTGTAGACCTAGAATAACATTGCATGACACAGTACTGTATTTTCCTTTTTCGGTCTTATCTACTGTAGTTCAAAGTTGCAAAGAATTTACTGTAATACAGTAGACTGTATTTAGAATTAAACTACAGTAATACATTTCATTTAAAGCGTGAAGGGATACATAATGCATATTATAAATTTACTGTTAGATTGGGGAGCCTCCCTCCCAATAAAGGACACCTCCCAGATGCGGACAGATTGTTACGTCCCTTCGATGTCCGTAAATGAGAGGTTTCACTGTATTTGTTGAACATCACTTTCATTTTCATCAACAATACCAAGAGCTTCTTCAACAGTTATTCCCCTAAAATACATAGAAGGCCACCAGTTAGGGCCAAACGACAGAAAAAATGGATATTATTGTTATAAATTTGCAAACGAGCTTGCTTTATCCCTCTACATTATTACTATTTCGAAAAACAAAGAGTGCTAACATAATAGCCTAGAGGTGCTAAATGGCATCATGCACATTTACTTCAATGCTGCTTCCATAAATAAAAAGAAGTAGAGTTTTCATTACTCCCATAATGAGTGTAACATTATAGGCTAACGGTCCTATAAAAATCATAAAATTAAAAAAAAAAAAAAAAAACATTAATTACATTTAATTATTTACGAAAATCGGACAGTCATGTTTTGCGTCACACAGATTACTCCATATGTAATGCTGAATTATATCACTTGAAATGAGATGCGGTATGGAAACCTCTTGTATCACAATAATCAACAATCAGACTATGCAGCTGGACAAATATGATTGTTTGCAGAAAATTACGAGTTAGCCAAATTAACATTTTTATCTCCTACACTAAGTGATGCCATACGGCATCGCTAGGATAATAAGGGTTAAGTCTTCAAAAATTATTATACATCAGTGAACGTAAGCAAGCTTGTCAATCTAATAAATCCTCCAATGAATTTGGAAACAACTATCCTACACTTCAGTCTCATACCTGCAAAATACAGTAGCTTGCAAATTAATCCGAACATGACATATTTTTACATTTTCTGTCATTGTTGGCCTCACAGCTGCTCATACCGCTTTAATTGACATCTGTAGTACGTGTAATTCCATTGTTGAAGGTCTGTCCTTATTATTTTTTTTTTATAATATGTGACATTTTGCCTGTCGTTTTGTACTTATAAGCATTTCAGTTGTGTTGAAGACTTAATACTGCAATCCTGTGTACATTCTGTTGTCTTCACAAATGGATACAACTCCACGAAAACGGTCTAAAATTATAAAATTAGCAGAGCATTCTTCTATGACACAGAGGCAAATTGCTGCAGAATGTCACATCGGTTTGGCTACTGTTAATTCGATCATAAAACGATACAGGGAGACTGGATCCATCACACCCCAGAAAAAAGGAAACTGTGGCCGGAAAAGGAAGACTTCACCTGCAGATGATCGTTTAATTGTCAGGAAAAGTAAATTAAATCCTAGACTAACTGCTGTCGACTTAACCCGCGAGTTAATGGCTACCACTGGGGCGAATATTCATGTCACAACAGTGTGGCGTAGGCTTTTGGAAGCTGGACGAAGGGCCCGTAAGCCTATTAAGAAGCAACTGCTAACCCCTGTTATGTGCAAAAAAACGCTTAATGTGGGCAAAATTACATCAACACTGGACAGTGAATGACTGGAAGAATGTACTTTTTTCCGACGAGTCTCATTTCGAGGTCCACGGCCACTGTGTTTCTTACATACGGAAAGGATCCGAAAAAGTAACAGCAGCTCATCTCCAACAAGCACCCAAATACCCCCCTAAAGTAATGTTTTGGGGTTGTTCTACACATGAAGGGCCTGGAGCATTAATACCTATCAAGGGAATGATGAATTCTGACAAATATATTCACTTATTGGAAACCAGAATCGTACTCCAGCTACAAAAATCATTTCCGGATGGCAGAGGTGTGTTCCAACAAGACCTGGCACCATGCCATACGTATCGCAAAACTACAGAATTCTTCAACAAGAAGAATATTCAGGTACTCCCCTGGCCAGGCAACTCACCCGACATCAACCCCATTGAGAACTTGTGGTCAATTTGCAAAAGAAGAATGCAAAAAATGGATTGTTCTACAAAGGAGAAGATGATTTCTGCCCTCATTGGTGTATGGTTTCGCGATGAAGAAATGAAGAATATTTGTGGGAAATTAGTGGAATCCATGCCAAATCGTCTCAGAGCTGGTATTAGGAACAAGGGAGGCCACATAGATTACTGAGGTATGTCTTAGATCCTTTTTTTTATCCCGTTTGACTGTTTTTGCATAAGTAATTACGTTGCAAATCAAGATTTCAGGTATAACTCCCTGTAAAGTTGATTTGAATAATTTCGAGGGAAAAATTGTTCCGGAGCCGGATATCGAACCCAGGACCTTTGGTTTAACGTACCAACGCTCTACCACTGAGCTACCCGGGAACTCTAACCGACACCGATCCAATTCTTCCCTCTATATCCACAGACCTCAAAGCGGGCTGACAACCGTCAAGCAACCAACTTCGAGTGCACACTAACTCCGTGTGACTTAAATTGTGGTTTTCTGTTAACGAACAGTGACGTGTATTATGCAAATCAAGATTTCAGGTATAACTCCCTGTAAAGTTGATTTGAATACTTTCCCTCGCAATTATTCAAATCAACTTTACAGGGAGTTATACCTGAAATCTTGATTTGCATAATACACGTCACTGTTCGTTAACAGAAAACCACAATTTAAGTCACACGGAGTTAGTGTGCACTCGAAGTTGGTTGCTTGACGGTTGTCAGCCCACTTTGAGGTCTGTGGATATAGAGGGAAGAATTGGATCGGTGTCGGTTAGAGTTCCCGGGTAGCTCAGTGGTAGAGCGTTGGTACGTTAAACCAAAGGTCCTGGGTTCGATACCCGGCTCCGGAACAATTTTTCCCTCGAAATTATTCAGTAATTACGTTGTTCAGATTAATTTGAGCGCTACTGTAAGTATGAGTGTAATGTAATTTATTCTGAAAAAATATAGCAAATGCACTGTCAGTTTTGAATAAGTCATTTCATGAATTTAACAATCATTATGCAGGTTTAGACACCCTACTGCAGTTTAACAAGTGTCAGTAGAAATTCGCCAAACATTGCTCAACTTAATCTAGCAGGCATTGCAATGTAATAATTCTTACTTTAAATTTGCAAAAATATTATCCTACTCTTCAGTTGTCATTCCTCCCCTATACGTACCTATGATTTTAAAGTAATTTTTTTTTTTATGAAAAACAATCACCAATCACCAAAGCACTGTCAGCCTTGTATGAGTCGTGCCATGAATTTAGGAATTATTATGCAAGGACAGAGTTCCTATTGCAGCTGTCCTATCTTCTATATGAAGTGATCGAACATTATACCACACCTTACACTTAACAAGCAAGGGAATCTAATAAATCTTGCAAAGAAATTGGAAAAAATATTCTCTTATACTTCAGTTGTGTTTGATGGACCTATCAGTATGAGTTTAAAGTAATTAGTTCATTATGGAAACAATTATCCAAAGCAGTCAGTCTTCTATAACTCCTGGCATTAAATTAGCAATCAATATACAAGGAAAGAATCATGTTGCAGCTCTCCAATTATCTGTATGAAATCGTTTAATATTATTCAACACCAGTAACTTACACCTAAGCAAGCACTGGAATCTAATGAACCTTGCTACGAGTTTGGAAAAAAAATATATTCTACACTTAAGTTGTCATTCCTGAACTATAAAGTCAGTGCTCATGTAAAACCATTTAAAAATCACTGGAGTCTTCTGTGCACCTGACCGAGTATGAGTATACGAAGTAGTGAAATATGTTTCAAAGCAAAAATACCAAAAAAGAGCATGGGAGACATTCAATTTTACATTTTTCCCTAATGTAGAAATTTATGCACGAGTTCAGTCAGTAACGCAGCTTTAGGAGTTGTACATAAAGGAATTTTTAATGTAAAATCAGCTAACAAAACATTGTCAGTGTTGTACAAGTCTTGGCATCAGTTTAGCAACCACAATGCAGTACTAGAGTCCTTATTACAGCTGTCCATGTGTCAGTATGAAGTCGCAAAGATTACTTAACATCACAACACATATACAAACATGAGAATGTAACAAATCTTGCATGACATTTGGAAATTATTTATACTACACTTCATACATGATTCCTGCTCTGTAAGTATGAGCATAAGACAATTTACTATAGAAATTCATTAATCATTATCTCTGTCAGTGTTATGCAAGTCCTGGCATGAATGCAACTATTATGCAAGACTAGAATCCCTATTGCAACTGCCAAATTATCTGCATGAGGTGATGAAACTTTATTACGCAACAGTATACTAAAGGAAAATTGCAATCTAATAGATTTTGATACGAATTAGGGAAAAAATTTATTCTACACTCCAGTTATCATTCTTGCCCTTATAGGATTGAGTTTAAATCATTTGTCAAATAAAATTACTTAAAGAAACACGTCATTATTGAATAAACTTTGCCTTAATTTCTGCAAATTTGTTCAACACTGGAATCCTTACTGCTTTTGTCCAGGTATGAGTATGAAGTCGTGATTTACTTTTGAAAGCAACAACACAAATAGAAGCACGGGAGGATTACACATCTAAATTTTTCTTATTTACTTACTTATGGCTTTTAGGGAATTCAGAGGTTCATTGCCATCCTCACAAAGCCTGCCATTGGTTCCTATCCTGTGCAAGATTAATCCAGTCTCTACAATCATATCCCACCTCTCTCAAATCCATTTTAATATTAACCTTCCATCTATGTCTCAGCCTCTCCAAAGGTCTTTTTCCCTCCGGACTTCCAACTAACACTCTATATGTTTTTCTGGATTCGCTCATACGTGCTACAATGCCCTGTCCATCTGAACTGTTTCAATTTTTCTACTTGTAAATATTTATGCATGAGCTCAGTCGGTAATGCAGCTTTATTAGTTTTAGATTAGGTCATTTTTATGTGAAATCAGCAAACTAAAGCTTGTCAGTGCTGTATAAGTCCTGGCATGAATTTAGCAATCACTATACAAGACTACAGTCCCTATTGCAGCTGTCAATGTGCCAGTATGAAGTCATACGTAGAGCTGAAAACCCGGGTTCAAATCCCAGCGTCGGAGAGAATTTTTCTCAGTTTCATTACTTTTTCATCGTATGATGACGCAGAATATCTGCATGGAAATATCATATGTACTTCGGTACATTATAATAATATACAGTATGAAGTCGTCAAAGATTATTCAACAACACTACACTTACACAAACATGAGAATGTAATAAATCTTGCATGGAATTTGGAAAATATTTTTTCTACACTTAAGTTGTTATTCATGCCCTGTAAGTATGAACGTAAGTCAGTTATTATGAAAATCATTAACCTAAGTAACTGTCAGTGTTGTATAAGTCCTAGCATGTTTTTAGCAATTATTATGCAAGACAAGAGACCCTATTCAAACACTTCAATTATCTGTAGGAAGTCGTGAAGTACTATTAAAACCATTATACATAATCTAACATTGTAATCTAATAAATCTTTCAGTGAATTTGGGAAAAAAAAATTATTCTACATTTCACTTGCCATTCCAACTCTATAGGATTAAGTGTAAACTTATTTCTCATGTAAAATTACTTAAAAAAATGAATGTAAGTCTTGTATAAAACCTGGCTTAAATTTAGCAAATTTATGTTAACACTAGAGTCCTTATTCCAGCTGTCCAGGTATGAAATGAAGTTGTGAATTACTTTTAATAGCAACATCTAAAACCGCAAGGGAGGCCTATAATTCTATTTATTTTCCAATTATAAATATTTCTGCAACAGATCAATCGGTAATGCATCACTATGTGTTCTACTTTAAGTCATTTTTTATGTAAAATCAGTAATCAAAGCACTATCAGTATTGCATAAGTCCCAGCATAAATTTAGAAAACATTATGCAAGCTGTAGCAGCTGTCCAATTACCTGTATGAAGTCGTTAAAAATATTATTGTAAACCAATAAACGTAAGCAAGTTTTGGAATCTAATAATAATTCCTGCAATGAATTTGGAAGAAAACTATCCTATACTTCAGTTGTCATACCTGCACTAGAAGTATAAGTATAAAGTAACTTACTATGAAAAATCATAAGCAAAAGCACTGTCAGACTTGTACGAGTCCGAGCATGAATTTAGCAATTATTATGCCAGCCTAGGGTCCCTATTGTACACTTAAACAAGTATGTGAATCTAATGAAACTTGTATAACGATTTTCCAAACTAAATTTCTCTTACACTTCAGTTATCTTTCCTGTCCTATAAGTAGGAGTGTAAAGAAATATATTAAGAAAAATGGAAAGAATTGTGACAAACCAGAGTTTTGGACCGAAATCTAGCAAAGCCAGGTGAATCATGGCGCATTGAAACGGAGGTTCAATGGACGCGAAAATATGCGTATGTCAAGGCAGCACGCTAGGAAGAATGGAAAAATGCATACGACACAAAACTTCAATATCAATGAAACGAGAGATGGACAATGACGATACCTGACGTCTACTTCGAGTACGAAACAGCTGACCAGAATAAACCAAGGAGGAAAACATAACGTGAGGCAGATATAAAATACTGCGGACGAAGGATTAGGGAAACAACTGGTAGTGTCTGAAGTCAGGAGCATAGACAAGACTAATGGAGGAAAGGCAAGAGAAGACATGAGAAGAACGAGTGAAGGAATGAAGCGACTACCAGATATTAGTGATTGTGAGGACGGAATAGATAGGGCGTTGGAGAGGTTATAGCGAAGAAGAAGAGTGCTAAAAAGTGAGTGCAGGAAAGTTAGAGGTGGCAAAAGTTTAAGAAAAGGAACAGAGAAGAAAGTGTTAAGTGTAAGAAGATAGGGTAAGAGTGTAATAAGATAAACTATCAAACAATGAATACAATGAGAATTAAAGTGGGAAATAAAATATATATATATATATATATATATATATATATATATATATGTGTGTGTACTGTATATATATCTGAACAAATGTGAAGTGGAATGAGAGAGAAATTGGAAGTGTAATTTAAGTGAATTAGATATTTGATGTTTTTCAATGTTTTGAATTGGAAGTAGTAGCAGGGGTACTATAACTGTAGGAGTATTATCGAAATAAATATATGGATAGGGGTAATAAAATAGGAAATTTAGGAATGGAAGGGAAAAAGTCTAGGTAGGAGGGAGAGAATAGAAGAGGATAGAGGGGGAAGGACATATAGCAATTCAGTCATAACAGAACATTAGAAAGCAAACAAGAAATTCTCGGCAAAGAATACATTAATAGAAAAGAGTTATATGTATAAAGGGATGGTGGATCGAAAAACAGAAATGTGAAGGTCCACCATAACTGTGAATTGTAAAGTTGAATGACAAATAAATATCAATATCAATATCAATATCAATATCAATATTAAGAAAAACCACTAAGCAAAAGCACTGTCAGTCTCCTATAAGTCCTGCCATTAATTTAGAAATCATTATACAACTACAGAATCCCTGTTTCAATTGTCCAAGTCTCTGTATGAAGCCGTCAAATGTTATTGAACACCAGTAAACGTAAGCAAGCATGGAAATAGAATAGGTCTTGCTATGAATTTGAAAAAAAATTTACTACAATTCAGTCGTCATTCCTGTCCTATAGGAATGAGTGTAGAGTCATTTCTCATGTGAAATTCCTGGCTTAATTTTTGCAAATTTCTGAAAACGTAGAGTATTTTTTACAGCTGACCAAGTATGATTATCAAGTCGTGAATTACTTTCCAAAGCAACAGCAACATAAAGAACATGGAAGGCCAACAATTCTAATTGTTTTCCAATTCTAAATATTTACGCATGAGCTCAGTCAGTAAGGGAGCTTTGAGTTGCAGAATAAGTTACTTTTCATGTAAGATTAGAAAACAAAAGCACCCTCAGTGCTCTTCTAGTCCTGGCATGAAATTAGCAACCACAATGCAGGACTAAAGACCCTATTGCAGCTACCCACATGTCAGTAGAAAGTGCCGTATAAACCCTAAATTAATTCATGCAAAATTTGTGCAACACCACATTTCTTACTGCCTTCGTCCAAGTATGAGTATGAAGTCGTGAATTACTTTTCAAAGCAACAACACCAAAAAAAGCACGGAATTCTAAATTTTTCTACTTGTAAATATTTATGCATGAGCTCTTTTGGTAATGCAGCTTCATGTCTTCTATATTAAGACACTTTTTATGTGAAATCAGCAATCAAAACCACTGTCAGTTTGTATAAGACCTGGCATGAATTTAGCAACATTATACAGGACTAGAGTCCCTATTGCAGCTGTCCATGTGTCAAAATGAAGTCGTCAAAGGTTATTCAACACAACACTACACATATACAAACATGAAAATGTATTAAATCTGGCAAGGAATTTGGATAATATTTGTACTACACTAAAGTCGTCATTCCTGCCCTGTAAGTATGAGTGTCAAATAAGTTATTGTGAAAAGTCACCAAGCAATATGACTGTCAATGGTTTGTAAGTCCTGGCATATATTTAACTTAGTAATTATTATGCAGGACAAGAGACCCTATTGCAAATCTTCAACTATCTGTAGGAAGTTGTGAAGAATTATTGAACATGAGCATACTCAAGCAAACGTTGGGTTCTAAAAAAATCTTGCTATGAATTTGGGAAAAGAATTATTCTACATTTCACTTGTCATTCCTGCCCAATAGAACACATTCTACTTCAATGTAATAGCACCAGCAATAAACTGCAGGAAATAATGAAAAACCACTCGTTACATAAAATTCTCACCAATCAACAGCTCTGAAAAATTGCATATTTCATTTACAGTGGACATAATGTAATCAGCTTATAACTGGACATATGCATTAAGTAAGAAGTAAGTAAGTTGTTATTCCTGCCCTATAGAATTTAGTGTAAAGTCATTACTAAAAAATTACTGTCAGTCTTCTATAAAGCTTGGCTTAAATTTTGCAAATTTATGCAACACTAGAGTTCACATTGAAGCTGTCTAAGTGCGAGTATGAAGTCGTGAATTACTATTCAAAGCAACACAAAAAAGAAGCATGGGAGATATACAATTCCACATTTTTTCCTATTGTAGAAATGTATGCATGAGCTCAGTCGGTAATGCAGCTTTATTAGTTGTAGATTGTCATTTTTTATGTAAAATCTACAAACAAACGCACTGTTAGTATTGTATAAGTCCTGTCTTGAATTTAGCAATCCCTATGCAAGACTAGAGTCCCTATTGCAGCTGTCCATGTGTCAGTATGAAGTCGTCAAAGATTATTCAACAACACTATACATATACAAATATAAGAATGTAATAAATCTTGCATGGAATTTGGAAAATATTTATGCTACAGTGCATACATCATACAAACTGAATAAGTATGAGCATAAAAAAATTCATTATGGAAAATCAAAATCTCTGTCAGTAAGTAGCCTACTCGCATGAGTTTAGCAATCATTATGGAAGGCTCCAATCGCTATTGTAGCTGTCCAATTATCTGTAGTAAGTCGTAAAACACTATTGAACACTAGTACAATTAAGCAAACATTGGAATCTAATAAATATTGCTATGAATTTGGAAGGAAATTCATTCTACCCTTCAGTTCTTATTCCTGCCCTATAAGATTGAGTATGAAGTCAGTTCTCAAGTAAAATTACTTTAAAAAATCACTGCCAGTCTACTATAAACCGTGGCTTAATTTTGGAAATTTATGCAATACTAGAGGCCTTATTGCAACCGTCCAAGTGGTAGTACGAAGTCGAGAATTACTTTTCAAAAGAACAACAGAAAAAAAAAAGCTGGGGAGACCCATAATTCCAAATTTTTCTACTTGTAAATATGTATGCATGAGCTCAGTATTTAATCAGTGATATAATGTGTTAAAAGTAGGATAAAAAATGAAAATTATAAATTCTTTCCTATTGCAGATATTTATGGAAAAGCTCAGTCGATAATGCAGCTTTATAAGTTGTAGATTGGATCTTTTTATGTAAAATCAGCAAACAAAACACTGTCATTGTTGTTTAAATACTGGCATGAATTTAGCAACCACTATCCAGATACTGAGTCCGTACTACAGCTATCCACATGTCAGTATGAAGTCGTCAAAGAATATTCAAATGTAATCTTCATCTTACGATGTTTGGGTGACGTATATACGTCCGTTGATGTGACATACTAATGAAGTAAATACTATTATAGTCACAATCATGCCATGGTATGAAAGAAAAATTTCACAACCTCGAGCAGGAATCGAACCTGCGACTTCCTGGTCTCCGGTCAGGTGCTCTACCACTGAGCTATCGAGTTCGTCTCACGCCAAAGGCTCGGAATTATCCTTTCATACTGGCGACTCTGTTATAGAGTACTGTCCATAGCGTCACCTAAACATCGTAAGATGAAGATTACATTTGTAAAGTTTCTTTCCAGCCATAAGCAGTGCTGACTAAGATCAGACGCTATGGACAGTACTCTATAACAGAGTCGCCAGTATGAAAGGATAATTACGAGCCTTTGGCGTGAGACGAACTCGATTGCTCAGTGATAGAGCGCCTGACCGGAGACCAAGAAGTCGCAGGTTCGATTCCCGCTCGAGGTTGTGAAATTTTTCTTTCATACCATGGCATGATTGTGACTATAATAGTATTTAATTCAAAGAATATTCAATACCGTACCACTACACCGATTCAAACATGAGAATGTAAGATATCTTGAATGGTATTTCGAAAATATTTACTCTATATTACATACCGGTACATCATTCCTGATCTATTGATATGAGCATGAAGTAATTCATTATGGAAAATCACTAATCAAAATCTCTGTCAGTGTTGTGTAAGTCCTGGCACGAATTTAGCAGTCGTTATGCAAAACTAGAAACCCTATTGAATCTGTCCAATTATCTGTAAGAATTCGTGAAGCACTGCTGAACACCAGTACACTTAAGCAAACATTAGAATCTAATAAATCTTGCCATGAATTTTAGAAAAAAAATTATTCTACTCTTCAGTTGCCATTTCTGCCCTATAGGATTGAGTGTAATATCATTTCTCATGTAAAGTTACTTAAAAAAATCACTGTCAGTCTTGTATAAACCCTGGCAAAAATTTTGCAAATATATGCAACATTAGAGTCCTCATTACAGCTGTCGAAGTATGAGTATGAAATAGTGAATAATTACTTAAAAAAAAGAGAGAAAAAAAAAAAAAGAAAGAAGAGCATAGAAGACATACAATTCCACATTCTTTCGCATTGTAGAAGTTTATGCATGAGCTCAGTCGATAATGCAGTTTTATGAGTTGTAGATTGCAATTTTTATGTAAAATCTGCAAATAAAAGCACCGTCAGTGTTATATAAGTCTTGGCATGTATTTAGCAATGAAGTCGTCATAGATTATTCATCATCATTACAACTATATAAAGATGAGAATGTAATAAATATTGCATGGAAATTGAAAAATATTTATACTACCTAAGCAGCTGTCTAAGTATCAGTAACAAGCAGGGCTGCAGTCATCGTTTTTGTGGTCCTCCTCTTTGTCATGATCATTATAATGTCCTCGTCTTTGTAATGGTCCTCCATTTGTCATTTTAGAATAATATTGTTTTCCATATCCTGCAAGTGACTTTCGTAGGAAAAACTGCTGCACACAAACAGGTGGCATTAAGGAAGCTTAATTGTGTGTTTCTGTGAAAATCTAGAAATAGTTGTTTGGCAGCACAACAATACCTTCTCTCTTTCTGTTCTTTCTATAAAGAAAAACTGAAAGCAATTTGGTTTTAAATAACAGTCACGTGTATCACTTAACTATTTCAACTGTCATAGTATAAATACTCGTCAAAAAATTACTTTATTGGCAAGTCTATTGTACTATCAAAATGGAGTTATATGGCAATAACAATGTTTAATAGCCTCCCTATAAAAAATCAAACTTAAAACTTCCTGTAACCTATACCAAGTGATTCGTGTCTAATGACCCCGCTTTAGGAATCGATTCTACAGGCCATTTTGGCATAAATGTCATATGAACATGGTTCCTACATTATCGGCAGTTAAGAAGTTACAGCTGATTGAATCCTACGAATGGATGCTGGACCCTGAACTCATTTCACCGGCATTTTCACCCTCACTTCATTCAGATGCTAAATAACCTAAGAAGTTGATACAGCATCGTAAAATAATCCACTAATCCTACGAATGTAACAGTAGCCTTGAGTAAAACTAAAAGTTATGCACTTAAAATACACAGAAATATTAATTCAAACTATTGTACTACAGCAATCACAAAATAAACATATCTCAGTTTGGAGCACAAAATAAACATACCACAGTTTGAAACACAAAATAAATATACCTCAGTTTGGAAGCAGATGTTTCTCCTTCCATTTCGATGTGCTTGGCTGCACGCATGTGAATGGCGTGCATGTAGCATTCCGTACCTTGGTACGGCTGTACCTGAAAAGCAAGCTGAAAATCACCTGACCTATCTTCCCCTTTTCCTTCGTACTTCACGTCAATGCGCAACCCTCCATTTAGTTTACTTTCCAATGTTTCTATTATGATGCAACTCCAAAGCCTGATTCATATTATTACATTCGGGCTTTTACAAATAATTTTCAAAATAATCGAATCCATGTCCATATGACATTTTATACTGAATATCACCTATAGAACTGATTCCTAACGCGACCTATAGAACTGATTTCTAACGAGTGAGTATATTTCAACTAGACTGCGACTATGAATTACGACTTTGTAGTATGGTACCATTACGATTCGTTGACATGTTCCTTTCTTATCCTATCTGTGAAGCTATGTACGAATGCCGCTGAATGTAAATAAATACCGGAACAAAACAATATAATACAATGATACTAATATTTCAAAGAGTAACACTTTACCAAATCCAGTCCAGGTGAAGACAGCTTCTCCCTGCAAAAAAATAAACATTTCCCATTACACCAGAGTCAGAACAATGTACTATTACAACACCACACTCAACAATAAAAAGTCACAGACATGCTAAAAGATACAAACAATAAGGGACTGATACTACAAAAGAGAACATGGAGGAGATACGAGACATTGCAAATATTAGGGATCTACACGCAAAATACACGTTTCAACACTCTTTGTCAAGTTGACTCCTAATATCCACAGCACTTCATATCCTATCAAGGTGTGAATGTGGAATATGGACCAAACTACATCCACTTTGGCCACTGATATGGATGCGCCCATTGTGCAAATTTAAAGTTTTGACATAGACGATAAATGGTCAGAAAATTTTGGAGTCCTTTCCTTCAGACAGAGTTCTAACATGCACTGTAATCCAAGACAAGGGACCCTGGAGCTCCAATTCTTTCTTGGTTTAGTCTGATACTATTCTCATACACTCCTTACTTTGCTACCTCATATATTTAAATGATCTTATAAAGAAAGATAATCCGTTTGGTTCTAATGAACTCCAGCAAACTGTATTCAATTTGAGGTATTGACAAGCTCTTTTTAATGACCTACTCTAAAGTAATTACCCTGATTTTAAGTGACTATACTAGCAACAATGCATCTCACACACACACCACTAGAAGTTACCTCGTTACAAAAATAAGAAATAGGTTATTATATAAGAAATTTAACATTTTTGTTCACCGCGAAACAGAATCCCTACTCATACCAAAAGTCATGGAGATATGAGTCAAGGATTCACATATCTGATAGACTACAAATACGAGGGAGAGTAAAAAAGTAACCTTAATAATTGTTTTATTAATTGAATATGCACAATAAGACTACAAACACTTGTAGTGTTATTGTAGTCTTATTGTACATATTCAATTAATAAAACAATGATTAAGGTTACTTTTTGACTCTCCTTCATATACTGATATGCAAATTTTGTGTACATTGGAAGAAATGTAGTGCCCAAATAGTTTTTGTAGAATAAAAAAAACCTGCACTTCCATTAACACCTCAAAATTAATTTCTTTACATCACCATTACAATCTCAACAATGATCAGGTATAATATGAATGCACAAAGACCCCTGACACTCTAGACTTGGAGACAATTTTTCTTCCTCAAGGAAAATTCACTGAGAGCTGATCCCGGGAATCGAACCTGGGACACCAAAACCTTTGATATTTTACTATTTTATTATTAGAATTTCATACCTCCAACTACTAAAACAGCATTGTAAATAATGATTTACGAAAGTAATAAATACTGTATGTGATTTTCAACATACGACAGTATTTTACTGGAGGTGCGATCCTAATTGAAACTTAGTTCGATACCTGTAGACCAAATTTGAATCTTTTTCAGATTGGAATTAAAATACACAGTAATACATAAAATATAATATAGATGTCAGTCTAAAAGACACCTCAATACAAAAGTCTGCAAACTGGTTATCATGCCGATGAGAGTTGTGATGGTATTGAATACAATCCGCTAAACACAGGGAGCATCAAAGAGAAAAAGGAGGCATTTATCTATCAACGGTGGTGTGCAAGAATTTAGTATTCTTCACGTTTCACTAAACTGTTCATAATTTACCTACATACTCTGGGTATTTAAGTTTAAAATTTATATTCTTCCACTTTATCTTAATTTTTACTGTGTCGAAAACATATACAGTGAAACCTCTCATTTACGGACATTGAAGGGACGTAACAATCTGTCCGCATCTGAGAGGTGTCCTTTATTGGGAGGGAGTCTCCCCAATCTAACAGTAAATTTATAATATGCATTATGTATCCTTTTACGCCTTAAATGAAATGTATTACTGTAGTTTAATTCTAAATACAGTATACTACAGTAAATTCTTTGCAACTTTGAACTACAGTAGATAAGATCGAAGAAAGGAAAATACAGTATTGTGCCATGCAATTTTATTTTAGGTCTACAGTTTTGCAGTACTGTACTGTAATTTACAGTTTTCAACTTAACCTTTACGTTTAGGTGCCATGTCTCTCGAAACCGAACAACTGATTGAAGTGCAGTGAATAATCCTACTAACCCTATCAAGTATTGAATACAATTTCACGATCGCGGAAACGTTGGACCCATCAGACAGGTTAAATTTTATGACTTTGTTTATCCACCCGCTTACAGCTCACAAAAAATAGCCAGATGGGCTAGTGGTAACCTACAAGATCCTTATTGTCTTCCTTCATGTTAAGCAATTTATGTACAGTTCTCAAAATTAAATTTTCCAGTTCTGTAACATATTAGGTCTTGAAATCCAAGTTCTGTCCTAAGTCAGGAGGTAAAGCAAGCTTTAGGACTGTGAAACAGCTGTCCGTGTCCGTGTCTGAGAGTGTCCGTTAACGAGAGTTAAATTTATCATTATTTCTATATTATTTCAGTTGGTACATAAAAATCTGTCCATATATGAGGAGTGTCCGTATCCTGGGGGTGTCCGTAAAGAGAGGTTTCATTGCAGTGAAATTATAATAATCGGCTATTATTAATCCATTACCAAGTAAGTTTTCGTCCTTTTAGAGGATCATCATTATTATTATTATTATTATCATTATCATTATCATTATCATTATCATTATCATTATCATTATCATTATTATTATATTTATTGATGACATATGTAAAAGAATAAGTTCAAACTACCTGTTATTTGCTGATGATCTCAAAATCTTTCGCTCAATAAATAGTTCTTCCGATTGCCAAACTCTTCAAAATGATATTAACTCCATTGAACTTTGGTCTGACATTAATGGAATGAAAATTAATGAAACAAAAACTTTTGTCATTTCGTACTCTCAAAAAACTACTTCCATAAAATTTAATTATTCTCTTAATAACGCCTGTATTATTAGGAAAAATTCTATAAAAGATCTTGGTGTACTACTCGATTCTAAATTATACTTTCACGATCATGTTCAATATATTTATAATCATTCAATAAGAATGCTTGGTTTAATAAGGTCTATAACCTATTCTTTTTCTACTCCTGAGTCATTATTAATTCTATACTTTACTTTGGTTCGCTCTAAACTTGAATATGCATCTGTAGCCTGGAATTCCATTACTTCAACCGATTCGGTTAAATTGGAAAATATTCAAAGAAAATTTATTTCCTTATGTGCTTTTCGATATATACCCAATTCCACTGACTTTAACTATGATATTACCTGTAAATATTTTAACTGTTGTAGCCTTTATGCTAGACGTCTAAATCTTGATTATCAATTTTTTTGCAAAGTTATCAAGGGTGATATTGATTGTGAGTCTATCATAAACAATATCAGCCTTCGTATTCCTACAAAAGGATTAAGATTTCAAAAAATTTTTTATAACCGAAATTCAAAATCACTTTCTCCAGTCTGTAGATGCATAAAATATGCCAATTTGCATGGGCACAATTTAGATCCTTTTAAGGTTTAGTTTCGTTTTGATTATTAGTTTTTACTGTTTGTACTCAATTTTATTTATATATGTTTTTGTTATTTAAGATATTATTTATTTTTGTTTTGCACCTTTGTATCTTCTGTTTGTGTATTGTGCTGAACTATAATTGGCCTCTGGCTGTTGTTCAGCACACAAATATTAATAATAAATAAATTATTATTATTATTATTATTATTATTATTATTATTATTATTATTATTATTATTATTATTATTATTATTATTTTACAATTTTAATTTAAAAAATGTTCCCAAATGCAAACATAGCTACTATCTTGGCAGCAAATAAAGAAAAGGGATAGATGTTTTGCTTTCAGAAGTATTATTTTAAATAAATATAAACCCAACTGTTGCATTGTGTTTTCAAATGTGTCAGTCTGTAAATCCGCTTCTTCCAGATAACAGACTCATTCATTCCTTAACAAGCGAACAGGTTCAAAACTTTCCTGATGAAATGCGGGAATTATCGAATGCTTACTGTTATTACTCACTACATTGTATGCTGCCCTTTGGTTAACATACAACATTTGCCAGAGTAAAGAAAATTATTAATAGTGAAAAAAATCTCAGTTTGAGAATATTCCCAAAAACATCCGGAATATTCTCAAATCTCTTCCCCCAGGAATATACCCATGTCCCAAAACATGTAGCTCGCAGGTGTTTCATAGAGGTTTAGTCAGTTACAACAAATATTCCAGAAGTAACAATTTAGTAAGACATTGTAATACTCACTGTCGTATGTCCTGTGATGCAAATTCCACCAGTCACAGCCACAGCTCTGGGTCCATGTAGCGCACTTTGCATAGCATTGAGCAGGCAGTCTAATTCTTGTACGGACCATATGGGACATGACAAGCTGATGTCCAGGTTGTACAAGTTTTTCTGTGATTCTACCTGAGAGATAACGAAATAACACGGATGTGTTATATTTGGACAGCTATAACAAATATTCCAATAGTACACTGAAGTAACATTTTAGTAAGACATCGTAATACTCACAATCGTGCGAGCTGTGATCCAAATTCCACCAGTCACAGTCACAGCCACAGCTCTGGGTTCACGTAGCGCACTTTGCACAGCGTTGAGCAGGCAGTCTAATTCTTTTACGGACCATATGGGACACGGCAAGCTGATGTCCAGGTTGTATAACAAGTTTCTCTGCGATTCTACCTGAGAGGTAACGAAACAACAGGGATGCGTTATATTTCGACAGCTATAACAAATATTCCAATAGTACACAGAGGTAACATTCTTGCAAGACACTGTACTACTCACAGCACTGTCCTCTCTGATGCAGAAGTCCATCGGTTACAGGCATTGTTCTGCATTCGCCAGGTATTTGTGCGGAGCATTTAGGACACAGCTGATGTTCAGGATTGTATACCAGCTAATTCTACAATTCTACCAGAGATTCTACAACAAAACAAAACAAAACAAAACGGGGGAACTGTAGTTGGTCAGATATTACAAATATACCAAGAGTACACAGAAATAACATTCTGGTAAGACACTGTAATACTCACAGAATTGTGCGCTACGAAACAGGTACTCTTCTGCGGAGATATTCTTTTGCAGAGGTATTCTTCTTTCTTCTGTGGAGATATTCTTCTTTCTTCTGCGGAGATCTTCCTTCTTCTGTGGAGATCTTTCTTCTGCGGAGATATTCTTCTGTGGACCACCTGGGGCACGGCAGCCTGACGTCCAGGTGGTACACCAGTTGACTTTGCAGTTCTTCCTTAGAGGCAACAAAACAAAACGGGTGAAATGTAGTTGAACAGTTACAAAAAGAACTTCAGTAGTACACAGAAGTAACATTCTGGTAAGACACTGCAATACTCACAGCTTTGTTAGTTATGATGCAGAACTCATTCTGCGGTGATATTCTTCTTTCTTCTGCGGAGATATTCTTCTTTCTTCTGCGGAGATTCTTCTTTCTTCTGCGGTGATATTCTTCTTTCTTCTGCGGAGATATTCTTCTTTCTTCTGCGGAGATATTCTTCCGTGGATCACCTGGGGCATGGCAGCCTGACGTCCAGGTGGTACACCAGTTGACTCTGCAGTTCTTCCTTAGAGGCAACAAAACAAAACGGTGAAATGTAGTTGAACAGTTACAACAAGGACTTCAGTAGTACACAGAAGTAACATTTTGGTAAGACACTGCAATACTCACAGCTTTGTTAGTTATGATGGAGAACTCAACATTGGCTCGACGGACGCATCTGCTCAGCGTTGGGTAGCTATCTTCTGCGGAGATATTCTTCTCCGAAAGTATTCTTCTCCGGAAGTATTCTTCTCTGGAGATATTCTTCTTTCTTCTGCGGAGATATTCTTCTTTCTTCTGCGGAGATATTCTTCTTTCTTCTGCGGAGGTATTCTTCTTTCTTCTGCGCAGGTATTCTTCTCCGGAGGTATTCTTCTCCGGAGGTATTCTTCTTTCTTCTGCGGAGATATTCTTATTTCTTCTGCGGAGATATTCTTCTTTCTTCTGCGGAGATATTCTTCTTTCTTCTGCGGAGCTATTCTTCTTTCTTCTGCGGAGGTATTCTTCTGCAGAGGCATTCTTCTGCACAGGTATTCTTCTCCGGAGGTATTCTTCTCCAGAGGTATTCTTCTCCGGAGGTATTCTTCTTTCTTCTGCGGAGATATTCTTCTTTCTTCTGCGGAGCTATTCTTCTTTCTTCTGCGGAGCTATTCTTCTATCTTCTGCGGAGGTATTCTTCTGTGAAGACATTCTTCTGCAGAGGCATTCTTCTGTGCATGTATTCTTCTGCGCAGATATTCTACTCCGCAGGTATTCTTCTCCGGAGGTATTTTTCTTTCTTCTGTGGAGATATTCTTCTTTCTTCTGCAAAGATATTCTTCTTTCTTCTGCGAAGATCTTCTTCTTTCTTCTGCAGAGGCATTCTTCTGCGGAGGCATTCTTCTGCGCAGGTATTCTTCTCTGGATGTATTCTTCTCCAGAGATATTCTTCTTTCTTCTGCGGAGATATTTTTCTTTCTTTTGCAGAGGTATTTTTCTGCAGAAATATTCTTCTGCGGAGCGGCTGGGGCATGGCAGCCTGAGTCCAGGCGATACAGCAGTTGATTTTGCAGTTTCCCCTTAGAGGCAACAAAACAAAATGGGTGCAATGTAGTTGACCAGTTACATCAAGAATTTCAGTAGTACACAGAAGTAAATTCTGGTAAGACACTGCAATACTCACAGCTTTGTTAGTTACAATGCAGCACTGCATCAATTACAGCCACAGCTCTGGGTCAATGTGACACATCTGCACAGCATTGGGGAAGGCAGTCAGATTCTTGTATGGAGCATCTGGGGCACGGCAGGCTGACGTTCAGGGACTTTTCTATAGCACTTGTTACTGAAACTTCCAACTTGCATTTGTGAGAGGTTACTTTAGGCTTTAAGTCTATGTATTTATTTACACTGCAAATTACCAAATACTGACTGGCAGTAGGAACTTCATTATAATTAATAATGACAGTTAAATAACCTAATTTTCCATTACAACCTGCATATATGAGACACACATTGTTAATGAGGGGAGCATGGTAGTGTCGCGGTAGGGTGTAATGCTACAATGCCGGAAGGTAGCAGGTTCGATAGGACAGGACTGCCTGGCAGAATATTTATATAAACTGGGTATTTTACCATCACCTCAGTGTGCCATTTGTAATGAGAAAAATTCTATTATGAATTGGGAACATTTAAATGTTTGTAAATTTTAAATCTTCTATGGGGACTTTGACCTGGTCTGCCAGAAACCAAATGGTGTTCAATCAATCTGATTGAGCATTAAATACATACATACATATTACGGTATATTTATTAATATTACACTATGTTCTAATAGAACATATTCATGAATACTCTTCTAAAATCTTTGAAACGTAACTTTTTTGCGGCCATCCAATTTTTAACAAATTTTAAATCGTTTAATTTTTTATAGTAATTTTTTTTGTGTCATTATTACTCTTATATAATAATCAGTCTGACCTCGATTTCTCCAATCGCAACGGGACCAAAAAAAAAAATAATTCGACTTGCAGAAATTTTGATTCATTGAAATTTCATTCGAAAATTACAAAATAACGTACTGTATGTCCTTCAAAGATTACCTGTACATACAGGATTACGTTTTACAAGATAAGTACTGTACTGGCAATCTGCTGGTATTAGTAGTATTTAGTAGTATTTATTTATTTATTTAACCTGGTAGAGATAAGTCCGTCACGCCTTCTCTGCCCCTCTACCAGGTACTCTACCTCTGGTACTGAAACCTAAATACTAAAATGCTGGTAGCAGCAACTGTAGGATCTGAAAACATGACATCAAAATAAAAAGGAGTTGGATGATGATCTAAATATCCCATTCAATAAAATAAATTATATCATTAATAATAATAAAAAAAAACCTATAAAAACTAAAATAATTCTAAAAACAAATAAAAGACATTGGGGGTGGTTAGCTCTTCTTCATCTTCTTCACCTCCGACACTGCAGCATCTTCCCCGGAGATCAGGGTAGGGGTGGTTAGCTCCTCTTCATCCTCTTCACCTTCGACACTGCAGCATCGTCTCCGGACATCAGGGTAGGGGTGGTTAGCTCCTCTTCATCCTCTTCACCTCCGACACTGCAGCATCTTCCTCGGACATCAGGGTAGGGATGGTTAGCTCCTCTTCATCCTCTTCACCTCCGACACTGCGGCATCTTCTCCGGACATCAGGGTAGGGGTGGTTAGCTCCTCTTCATCCTCTTCACCTCCGACACTGCAGCATCTTCTCTGGACATCAGGGTAGGGGTGGTTAGCTCCTCTTCATCCTCTTCCTCTTCACCTCCGACACTGCAGCACCTTCCCCGGACGTAACTTTCTGAAAAGTTTCGTAACCTAATTCTTTGCCGAATTCTTCTGCCTCTTTGTGAATTAGCCCGCCAGTAATTGGAACACTTCACCCACAGAACACAGCACAGTACTTATCATTCAGCAAGACATATCAGTACTGAAGACTAAACTACTATTGTCAAAACAAATATCTGTTCATCTCAGGCACTATAGAATTCAAGATATTGGAATCAAAATTTTGCTTCTAGATATCGAATTTACCTACGTCAGTTCGAATTTTCTAAGTCCCGACCAAATTATATGTACTTTACGTGTTAATAATCATCGATAAGTCGAAATTCGTTCTTTGTTTCCTACATTTGATTTTAAAATGATGATCGTTCCTATTATTATTATTATTATCATTATCATCATCATCATCATCATCATCATCATTATTATTATTAACTGTCATTATTGAGTAAAATTAGTCACCACTGCCACCAGGTATTTACTCATTTGCAATGTGAATAAACACATAGGCATACATGCATACCACACCACACCACACCACACCACACCACACCACACATCACATCACATCACATCACATCACATCACATCACACCACAACATACCATACAAACCATAACAACCACACCACACCACACCATACCACACCACACCACGCCACACATCACATCACACCACACCACAACATACCATACAAACCATAACAACCACACCACACCACACCACAACACACCACACCACACCATAACATACCATACCATACCATACATACCATAACATACCATAACATACCTTCCATACATTCCATACATACCATACATACCATTCAGAGACTTCTCTCACCGAGCCTTTATGTCTACCTATGCTTTTTGATGTCTTTCATATACGAATCTGTGACAGATTATGTTAGGTCAGTTTAGGCTTTTGGTATGTCTTGCATATACTAAGTGAAGTGAAATGTGCGTTACCTTCCGATCTACCTAGTATGTTTTATCGCTTACATATTTCAGTTTTAAAGTAGTATTAACTAGAACACAAATTAATGCTTCTTTGCTCAAACGCGACCTATAAACCAATGTATTAATTATTCAACCCGTTTATATCTCATTATTATTACAGCTGTTTTCAATCAATATTAAAATTATTCTTGTACAGAGCATGTGGGTAAATTGAAGTTCAGGGATTATCTATAGAACGTGACACTGAAATTCCAACTTGAAATTTTCTAATTTCCATAGCACACAGTAAGACAAAGAATATGCTATGGCTCGAGAAACTAATGAGCGATCAGCAGGCTTTGGAAGCACTCGTATAAAGCTGCACTCGTATTAGAAACTTTTACGTTTTCCTTCGATCCTTTGCAGTCTCCCCCATGCACAAAGAGCACGTGTAATATATCTATAAAAACACTCGACCTAGTCTCCCGTGGATGGGGGTATAAAGTCCTGAAATGCCAGTGTACTAATTGTAAGGTCGTAGGGTCGAATCCTGCCCCCATCTTACTTCCATTTTTTGTTTTGAAGTTGTGGCATTGATGTGCACACACAAAAACGAAAGATAAGTTTTTTTTTTTAATTTTTTTCGTCTAATACTAATGAAAATAAATAGGCCTAATTAAGTAACAAATCCCAACAAAAATAAAGGGTCTTCATGGAAAAAAAATTCTCCTAATAGAGAGTATGTGATCTGCCAGGACGAATTACTAGCCAGAACTTTCGAGGCACAGATAAAATCAAATATTGATACTGTATCCCAGGCTTCTTGAATTTGAGCCACAAGCCATCCTTTGTCCTGCGTTGATTTGCAGGCCACTTCGACATCATTCCTTTCTTCATCTCTGGCCGTAGATTTTCAATGGGATTAGAATCAGTTGAGCAGGGACACAGTTTCGACACTTTCGTTAAAAAAGGCTTCGCTGTTGTGTGCTATAGAAAGCAACGTCCAGGCAGTACACATGTTGATTCTATTCTTCTACCTAAGGAGTAAAAAAACAAATCCATTGGCGGTTATAACAAATATTCCAACACTACAAATTACGGTCACACAATGTAATACTCACAGCATTGGTAGCTGTGATGCAGAAGTCCACCAGTTACAGCCACAGGCCTGGGTCCAGGCATAGGCGGAGAGAGAAACGTTTCGGTCAAGTTTGGGAGGGCTGTGTGCCCCATGCCCCCAACATGACTCCGCCTATAGGTCCATGTGATTCACTGGTACAGTGTTGGGCATCTGTGGCATGGCATGCTGACGTACACAGACTTTTCTACAGGACACGGCACTGAAACTTCCAACTTGCATTTTTCTTAGTTCTGATGTATGGAAATTTGTGAGAAGTTACGTGAGGTTAGTTTAGGCTTTTGATGTGTCCATCTTACTTCTATTTTTTGTTTAAAAAAATACCTTTAGCTTGCAGGTTATTGTATTTCCTTTAAATTTAAATCACTGAAATTTTGGCATTGATGTGAACACAAAAACAAAAGGTAAGCTTTTCCTTTTTTCCATGTAATACTAATGAAAATTAATAATGAAGGCACAAATGCCAACAAAAATAAATAGTCTTATATGAAAAAAAAAAAACAAACAAAAAATCTTCTAATAGAGATTATGTGACCTGCCAGGTCGAATTACTTGCCTGAATCTTCGAGGCATGGATGAAATCAAAGGTCGATACCATATCCAAGGCTTCTTGAATTTGAGCCACAAGGCGTCCTTTGTCCTGCGTTGATTTCCAGGCCACTTCCACATCATTCCTTTCTTCACCTGTGGCCGTACATTTTCAATGTGATTGGAATCAGGTGACCAGGGAGATAGCTTCCATATTTTCGTCAAAAAAGGCTTCGCTGTTGCGTGCTATAGAAAGCACCGTCAAAGCGGTACACCAGTTGAATCTGTTGCTCTACCTAAGGGGTAACAAAACAAATCCGGTGTTTTGGTCGGTTATGACAAATATTCCAACACTACAAATTCCGGTCACACAATGCAATACTCACAGCATTGTTAGCTATGATGGAGAACTCTACCAGTTACAGTCACAGGCCTGGGTCCACGCATAGGTGGAGAGAGAACCATTTCGGCCAAGTTTGGGAGGACAGTGCCCCCCCCCCCCCATGCCACCCATGACTCTGCCCATGGGTCCACGTGATGCACTGTTACAGTGTTGAGCATCTGACGTACACGGACTTTTCCACAGGACATGAAACTGAAACTTCCAACTTGCATCTTTCTTAGTCATGATGTATGGAAATATGTGAGCAGTTAGGTGAGGTTAGTTTGGACTTTTGGTGTCTCCATCTTACTTCTGTTTTCATTTAACAAAACACATTTAGCATGCCGATTATTATATCTTTTTAACATTTAAATCATTGAAGTTTTGGTATTGATGTGCACACACAAAAACGAAAGATAAGCTTTTTTTCCATCTATTACTAATGAAGGAACAAATTCCAACAAAAGTAAATAGTCTTATACAATAAAACAACGAAAAACATTCTTCTAATAGTGAGTATGTGACCTGCCAGGTCGAAGTACTTGCCTGAATCTTTGAAGCATGGATGAAATCAAATGTCGATACTGTATCCCAGGCTTCTTGAATTTGAGCCACAAGGCGTCCTTTGTCCTCTGTTGATTTATAGACCACTTCGACAATATTTCTTTTTTCACCTGTGGCCATACATTTTCAATGGGATTGGAATGTGGTGAGCAGGGAGACAATTTCCACATTTTCGACAAAAAAGACTTCGCTGTTGCTACAGAAAGCACCGTCCAAGTGGTACACCAGTTGAATCTGTTTCTCTACCTAAGGGGTAACAAAACAAATCCGGTGTTTTGGTCGGTTATGACAAATATTCCAACACTACAAATTCCGGTCACACAATGCAATACTCACAGCATTGTTAGCTATGATGGAGAACTCCACCAATTACAGCCACAGGCCTGGGTCCATGTATAGGTGGAGAGAGAACTGTTTCGGCCAAGTTTGGGAGGACAGTGCCCCCCATGCCCCCCATAACTCCGCCTATAGGTCCATGTGATTCACTGGTACAGTGTTGGGCATCTGTGGCATGGCATGCTGACATACACAGACTCTTCTACAGGACACGACACTGAAAATTCCAACTTGCATCTTTCTTAGTCATGATGTATGGAAATATGTGAGAAGTTAGGTGAAGTTAGTTTAGACTTTTGGTGTGTCCATCTTACTTCTATTTTCATTTAACAAAACACATTTAGCATGCCGATTATTATATCTTTTTAACATTTAAATCATTGAAGTTTTGGTATTGATGTGCGCACACAAAAACGAAAGATAAGCTTTTTTTTCATCTATTAGTAATGAAAGTAAATAATGAAGGAACAAATTCCAATAACAGCAACTAGTCATATGAAAAAACAAAGAAAAACCTTCTTCTAATAGCGAGTATGTGACCTGCCAGGTCAAAGTACTTGCCTGAATATTTGAAGCATGGATGAAATCAAATGTGGATACTGTATCCCAGGCTTCTTGAATTTGAGCCACAAGGCGTCCTTTGTCTTGCGTTGATTTATATACCACTTCGACATCATTTCTTTTTTCACCTCTGGCCATACATTTTCAATGGGATTGGAATCGGGTGAGCAGGGAGACAATTTCCACATTTTCGACAAAAAAGGCTTCGCTGTTGCTATAGAAAGCACCATTCAGGCTGTACACCAGTTGATTCTGTTGCTCTACCTAAGGTGTAACAAAACAAATCCGGTGCATTGGCTGGTTATGACAAATATTCCAACACTACAAATTCCGGTCACACAATGCAATACTCACAGCATTGTTAGCTATGATGGAGAACTCCACCAATTACAGCCACAGGCCTGGGTCCATGTATAGGTGGAGAGAGAACTGTTTCGGCCAAGTTTGGGAGGACAGTGCCCCCCATGCCCCCCATAACTCCGCCTATAGGTCCATGTGATTCACTGGTACAGTGTTGGGCATCTGTGGCATGGCATGCTGACATACACAGACTCTTCTACAGGACACGACACTGAAAATTCCAACTTGCATCTTTCTTAGTCATGATGTATGGAAATATGTGAGAAGTTAGGTGAAGTTAGTTTAGACTTTTGGTGTGTCCATCTTACTTCTATTTTCATTTAACAAAACACATTTAGCATGCCGATTATTATATCTTTTTAACATTTAAATCATTGAAGTTTTGGTATTGATGTGCGCACACAAAAACGAAAGATAAGCTTTTTTTTCATCTATTAGTAATGAAAGTAAATAATGAAGGAACAAATTCCAATAACAGCAACTAGTCATACGAAAAAACAAAGAAAAACCTTCTTCTAATAGCGAGTATGTGACCTGCCAGGTCAAAGTACTTGCCTGAATATTTGAAGCATGGATGAAATCAAATGTGGATACTGTATCCCAGGCTTCTTGAATTTGAGCCACAAGGCGTCCTTTGTCTTGCGTTGATTTATATACCACTTCGACATCATTTCTTTTTTCACCTCTGGCCATACATTTTCAATGGGATTGGAATCGGGTGAGCAGGGAGACAATTTCCACATTTTCGACAAAAAAGGCTTCGCTGTTGCTATAGAAAGCACCATTCAGGCTGTACACCAATTGATTCTGTTGCTCTACCTAAGGTGTAACAAAACAAATCCGGTGCATTGGCTGGTTATGACAAATATTCCAACACTACAAATTCCGGTCACACAATGCAATACTCACAGCATTGTTAGCTATAATTGAGAACTCCACCAATTACAGCCACAGGCCTGGGTCCATGTATAGGTGGAGAGAGAACTGTTTCGGCCAAGTTTGGGAGGACAGTGCCCCCCATGCCCCCCATAACTCCGCCTATAGGTCCATGTGATTCACTGGTACAGTGTTGGGCATCTATGGCATGGCATGCTGACATACACAGACTCTTCTACAGGACACGACACTGAAAATTCCAACTTGCATCTTTCTTAGTCATGATGTATGGAAATATGTGAGAAGTTAGGTGAGGTTAGTTTAGACTTTTGGTGCGTCCATCTTACTTCTATTTTCATTTAACAAAACACATTTAGCATGCCGATTATTATATCTTTTTAACATTTAAATCATTGAAGTTTTGGTATTGATGTGCACACACAAAAACGAAAGATAAGCTTTTTTTCCATCTATTACTAATGAAAGTAAATAATGAAGGAACAAATTCCAACAACAGTAAATAGTCTTATATGAAAAAACAACGAAAAACATTCTTCTAATAGTGAGTATGTGACCTGCCAGGTCGAAGTACTTGCCTGAATCTTTGAAGCATGGATGAAATCAAATGTGGATACTGTGTCCCACGCTTCTTGAATTTGAGCCACAAGGCGTCCTTTGTCCTGCGTTGATTTATAGACCACGTCGACATCATTTCTTTTTTCACCTCTGGCCGTACATTTTCAATGGGATTGGAATCGGGTGAGCAGGGAGACAATTTCCACATTTTCGTCAAAAAAGGCTTGACTGTTGCTATAGAAAGCACCATTCAGGTGGTACACCAGTTGATTCTGCTGTTCTGCCTAAGGTGTAACAAAACAAATCCGGTGCATTGGCTGGTTATGACAAATATTCCAACACTACAAATTCCGGTCACACAATGCAATACTCACAGCATTGTTAGCTATGATGGAGAACTCCACCAGTTACAGCCACAGGCCTGGGTCCACGCATAGGTGGAGAGAGAACCGTTTCGGCCAAGTTTGGGAGGACAGTGCCCCCCCATGCCCTCCATAACTCCGCCTATAGGTTCATGTGATGCACTGGTACAGTGTTGGGCATCTGTGGCATGGCATGCTGACGTACACAGACTTTTCTACAGGACACGACACTGAAACTTCTAACTTGCATCTTTCTTAGTACTGATTTATGGAAATTTGTGAGAAGTTAGGGGAGCTTAGTTTAGGCTTTTGGTGTCTCCATCTTATTTCTATTTTTATTTAAGAAAAACATTTAGCATGCCTGTTATTGTGTTTTTTAACATTTAAATCATTAAAGTTGTGGCATTGATGTGCATACACAAAAACGAAAGATAAGCTTTTTTCATCTAATACTAATGGAAATAAATAATGAGGGAACAAATCCCAACAAAAATAAGTAGTCTTTTATGAAAAAAAGAAAAAAAAAACATTCTTATAATAGAGAGTACATGACCTGCCAAGTCAAATTACTTGCCTGAATCTTCGAGGCATGTCGATACTATATCCCAGGCTTCTTGAATTTGAGCCACAAGGCGTCTTTTGTCCTGCGTTGATTTGCAGGCCACTTCCACATCATTTCTTTCTTCACCTCTGGCTGTACATTTTCAATGGTATTGGAATCGGGTGGTCAGGGGGACTGTTTCCACATTTTCGTCAAAAAAGGCTTCACTGTTGCGTGCTATAAAAAGCACCGTTCAGGCGGTATACCAGTTGATTTTGCTGTTCTACCTTAGGGGTAACAAAAAAAAAATCCTGTGCATTGGCTGGTTATGACAAATATTCCAACACTACAAATTCTGGTCAGACAATGCAACACTCACAGCATTGTTAGCTATGATGCAGAAGTTCACCAGTTACAGCGACAGGCCTGAGTCCACTCATAGGCGGGGAGAGATCAGCTTGGGACAAGTTTGGGAGGACTGTGCCCCATGCCCCCGCCCACAACTCCGCCTATGGGTCTGCGTGATGCACTGGTACAGTGTTGGGCATCTGTGGCACGGCATGCTGACGTACACAGACCTTTCAGGACACGACACTGAAACTTCCAACTTGCATTTTTCTTAGTTCTGATGTATGGAAATTTGTGAGAAGGTAGGTGAGGTTAGTTTAGGCTTTTGGTGTGTCAATCTTACTTCTATTTTTTGTTTAACAAAACACCTTTAACATGCCAGTTATTGCATTTTTTAACATTTAAATCATTGAAGTTGTGGCATTGATGTGCACTAGGGTGTATCGAAATCGGTAGTTAAATTTTTTTTTAAGAAATTTAAAATGTGGGGGTCTAAAAAGTTGTCTTATAGGTTAATAATTGTTTCTATCAAATTTTGTGCTCATACGAAAATTTCTAGCTGGGGCGCTTTAGCTTTATAATTTAAGAATTTTATCTTAATCTACATTTAAATAACTTCACAGTTCTTTTCTTGCTACAGACTGTAATATTAATATATATTGTTTAAATTTTCTGTTACGTACTTTAAAAATGTTAATATTACTTAAGTACTCACATAACTGAACAGAACTCTTAACAATATTTATAGACTGTAACAACCAGTAACTCACCACAGGGAAGTGGCTGCTATCAACTTTTCTTTCCATAGAAATAAATAACCTGGGGAAATTTTGTTTCTTCTAATTCGTTCCTAAAGACAGCACTACAATTTTTCTTTACTCCTCGTTGAATTTTCCTTTTATGTATTAACTTGCTTTCGTCCTCTTTAGATACTAGTTTAAGATCTTCTAACACTGCCAAGGCAACTGCCGCTACTTTTCTTACTGATAACCCGTTTTATCGGTAATTTTTAAAACTTCTGGCAGAGGAATTCTCAACTGCGAAGTGCATTTTCAATTTGCAAGTCTTGAAATAGATTTAAGCGGGTATTTCCAAGTGAAATCCGAAGAATTAATTTCTCCTGATGAGCTGTTCTGTTGTATGGCACATTCTGGAGAAATAGATGGCAGCTCTTCTTTTCTTTACATTTCATGAATCTTTTTTCCTCTTGTTTTTTTTTTAACTAATTGTCCAGACTTCCAATGGACATTTTTCTACATGTCTGTTTGACCAAGAAATTTCTTTCTTTCTTTTTTTTTTTTTTTTTTTGGTATTTTTCGCATTTCCAATTCGCAAAGTCAAGGCATTTGCATGTTGCAATATCAAAGAGTCTTAGGCTGTTACGTCTAATACAGTCCAGATTAGATTCATTAGATTTCCTGCTTTTTTTGTTTTTAATAAACTCTTCTAAATAAATAAATAAATAAACGTTTGAGATGGGCAGGGCATGTAGCACGGATGGAAGAATCCAGAAATGCGTACAGAGTGTTAGTTGGGAGGCCGGAGGGAAAAAGACCTTTAGGGAGGTCGAGACATAGATGGGAAGATATTAAAATGGATTTGAGGGAGGTGGGATATGATGATAGAGAATGGATTAATCTTGCTCAGGATAGAGACCAATGGCGGGCTTATGTGAGGGCGGCAATGAACCTCCGGGTTCCTTAAAAGCCAGTAAGTAAGTAAGTAAGTAAGTAAGTAAGTAAGTAAGTAAGTAATAAATTCTTCACTTTTTTATGATAATTTAATATCACATATGTTATTGTTTTCATGGAAATGAATAACAGGGATCGAAGCATGTTTCCATGTAATCACTACTTTATCTGCAACTTCTTCTGCAATTACACTCACTGCAGATTCTTTACTTCCTTCACCTTTTAATTCTATGCACTTAAGAGATAATACCTTATTACATCTCGCTAAGTCGGAAGTGTTTTATTATCCAATTATTTTGGAGCACCAAAAGTATCCTCCGCTCTGACAGATGCCTCTTTCTTGTTTTTACTGGTGAAGATTTCGCGATTATAAACAATACCCAACACTCAAAACACACATACAATGCACTACAAGCAAAGGCTCAAGAGAAGCTGACGAACAGAAAGCAGGGAAATTGTGACAGAAAGCAGAAATTATAACCACCCCTTATTTTTACACGCTCCCTCCCTGTACACAATAAGCACCCTTATTTGAAGTATATTGTGTTGCCAGTTTGGAAGTGTCTATTCAGTCATCTATACAAACATTTATAACATCTGAACGTCCTTAATATTCAGTATTACAGAATGAAATTTTTTCAAGTTTTTGGTGAGTACTGTAACACTTGGAACTCGGTGAAAATTTAATCTAGAGCTCTAATTTTTTTGTGCACAATTATTAGATATAATGACAACTTTTCCGCACTAAATCTTTTACAATTTCGTAATTTAATTTTTTCGATACACCCTAATGTGTATACACAAAAACGAAAGCTAAGCTTTTTTTTTTTCCATCTAATTCTAAAGAAAATAAATAATGAAGGAACAAATCCCAACAAAAATAATTAGTCTTCTATGAAAAACAATAAGAAAACATTCTTCTAATAGAGAGTATGTGACCAGCCAGGCCGAATTACTTGCCTGAACCTTCGAGGCATGGATGAAATCAAATGTCGATACTGTATGCCACTCTTCTTGAATTTGACCAACAAGGCGTCCTTTGTCCTGCGGTGATTTACAGGCCACTTCGTCATCATTTCTTTCTTCACCTGTGGCCGTATATTTTGAATGGAATTGGAATCGGGTGAGCAGGGAGACAGCTTCCATATTTTCGACAAAAAAGGCTTCGCTGTTGCATGCTATAGAAAGCACTGTCCAGGTGGTACACCAGTTGATTCTGCTGTTCTACCTAAGGGATAACAAAACAAATCCGGTGCATTGGCCAGTTGTGCCAAATATTCCAACACTACAAAGAAGTAATATTCCGGTCAGACAATGCAATACAGCATTGTTAGCCATGATGCAGAACTGCACCAGTTACAGCCACAGGCCTGGGTCCACGCATAGGCGGAGAGAGAACCGTTTCGGTCAAGTTTGGGAGGACATAACTCCGCCTATGGGTCGAGGTGAAGCACTGGTACTGTGTTGGGCTACTGTGGCACGGCAAGTTAGTTTAGGCTTTTGGTGCGTCTTGCTAAATACATTATATAATATTACCTACACTAGGAAGGCAATAGGCGCGCGTATGAGCAAGTTGCACGGTAGGTGTTAGTAGTAGTCCGTAATTCGCTCGTACGCGCTCCACGCCCCACGAGGGAGAAACTATTGAGGAAGGAGAGAAGCGTAAATCTCCAAACCATTTAACCCCTAGTGGTTGGTGACATTCCTTCTAGGAATATAAAATGGGGAAATGCCCACTATATAATATGCAATAAGCACGTGATATGCAGAAAACATAATTTAAAACAACACTATGTAATTTGCAGGCTATGTACTGTCCATGTTTTTAGTACATATGTTTGTGAAGAGTTCTCTAAATTGAAGCTAACACTGAGAGCAGACGTGAAGGATATAAAATTAAAAGCTGTTTTGCTGTTTGCAGCATTAAAATATCTTAATCCGAATATTGCAAAAATAAATTCAGAAACAACGAAAGTCCATTCTTCCCCTGCGAAAATCGAAACGAAAAGAAAAATGTTCACTAATTGTTTTGATGAAAGAAATGCTATTTTTAATCCTACTGTTTTAGTACATTTAGACTTAGGCAGTGTGAAAGCCATATTAAATATTCACTGTGATCGAATAAGAATTATTATTGGTCTTGTTATATTCTCAATGGTTGAATTGTTTCGACTTTTTACGTTGTTAATTGTCAAAATTATAACAACGTTTCGAAGACTGGATCTGTCTTCGACTTCTGGTGAAAACTTTTTGTGGGGATCGTTACAAACAGCTAGCCTGTCTGACTGATCCTGTTTAATTCTGTTGGAAGAAACTGTAAGCTCTTGTAGTTTCTTATTTTCGTTTGCCAGAAAGATTCAATTAATTTCCTTAAGAAACATGCTTTAGGTACTATATATGTTTCTAAGAATAAATTCCTCGTACTCGTGCACACAGGTTTACTTCTACTACTACGACACTGCAAATAAATCAGATGGGACCCAATTTTATTTGTTTATTTAATGCGATTTTTTCCAATAATAATTGTTCAACTCTTCCTCAGTACACTCATCCCTCCATCGCGCTCGCTACGGGACGGAAACGACAACGAGAACGGAAGTACTGTTAAAATAAGTGTATTTAACAATATTTCCGTTCTCGTTGTCGTTTCTGTTCCCAATTTATTGTGAACCAGCCTTTACGCGTAGCACGTTTCGCGAGGTCGCTCGTGTGAGCGAGAGTGTTAGACTCACACGGAGCGCTGGTGTTGTCAAAATTGGTTATTAGAAACAGTAGCGATAAACATGATAGTTGTTTGTTTTTTATATTTTATTTAGCTACGTTCGCAACTGCCGAGGTTATAACAGCGTCGCCGGTATGTGCTGGAATTTTGTCGCACAGGAGTTCTTTTACATGGCCAGTAAATCTACTGACATGAGCCTGTCGCATTTAAACACACTTAAATGCCATCGACCTGGGCCGGGATCAAAACACGATAGTGTTATGCTTGTATTTTTGTTTCGTCTCGAGTATGTTTTATGAATACTGTAATATGTTAACTGTAAACCTTCGTTAATACGAACTCGGTTAAGACGAACACCACCTTAATACGAACAATTTTCCCCGTCCCGTCTCAAAACAGTTTATTTTGTTGGATTTTTATTCGGTTAATACTAATTTCTGTTTATAATAACTTCGAACATATAAATGACACTCGAGAGGAAATTAAACGTAGAATAAATATGGGAAATGCGTGTTATTATTCGGTTGAGAGGCTTGTGTCATCTAGTCTTCTGTCAAAAAATCTGAAAGTTAGAATTTATAAAACAGTTATATTACCGGTTGTTCTGTATGGTTGTGAAACTTGGACTCTCACTTTGAGAGAGGAACAGAGATTAAGGGTGTTTGAGAATAAGGTGCTTAGGAAAATATTTGGGGCTAAGAGGGATGAAGTTACAGGAGAATGGAGAAAGTTACACAACGCAGAGCTGTACGCATTGTATTCTTCACCTGACATAATTAGGAACATAAAATCCAGACGTTTGAGATGGGCAGGGCATGTAGCACGTATGGGCGAATCCAGAAATGCATATAGAGTGTTAGTTGGGAGGCCGGAGGGAAAAAGACCTTTGGGGAGGCCGAGACGTAGGTGGGAAGATAATATTAAAATGGATTTGAGGGAGGTGGGATATGATGGTAGAGACTGGAGTAATCTTGCTCAGGATAGGGACAAATGGCGGGCTTATGTGAGGGCGGCAATGAACCTCCGGGTTCCTTAAAAGCCAGAAAGTAAGTAATAACTTCGAACAGATTTTCGGTCCTCAGATTTTTCTCCTCTCCTTTAATACAAACAAAAGACAATTTTTATATACACCCTTTACAGTATATTGCATGGGAATTCTCTTTGCTCGCTCTCATAGTAAAGACATCGAATAGCCTTCAAGATATCAAATGGAACACGCATAATATGTAGTGCTGTATTTTCCACGGTAAATAGAGCAGTAGCTTAAAGTCTTCATTTGTCCTATCTAAATGCCTACTGAGGGATTCACTGGAAGGAATGGTGAATGGGAGAAGAGTTCGGAGCAGAAGAAGATATCAAATAATAGATGATATTGAGATATATGGATCATATGTGGAAACTAAGAGGAAGGCAGAAAATAGGAAAGACTGGAGAATGCTGGGTTTGCAGTGAAAGACCTATCCTTAGACAGCACACTATGAATGAATAAAGACATTATTCAAGAAATGGATTTTTGGAGTCAAGGTTCCCCTACTTTCTTATTTTATACATAGACTATATTATTCATAGCCCTATGTACTTTTTTCACTATGGATCATCCTGGATAAAAAAAAAACATCCCAGTTAATCCAGAGTTTACTGTAGGGCTAGTATCATCCCATCAGTTGCGGCTCGTGCATATATTTTTTGATGGGGCACCTCAATAATTTATTTTGAATTCGTTTATTCATGTAATATAAATAGGTCTGCGTTCATATTCATGCAAAATTAATATTGGTATTTGTTATTATTATTATTATTATTATTATTATTATTATTATTATTATTATTATTATTATTATAATATTAATCGTTGTATAATTAGGCCCAATTTAGGATAAAATCCAGAACATGGATTGCACCCTTTCCCTCTTACTTCAAAATTCCAACCTTGTGCACATACAAAATAAATTATTGGCACTGAAAAGTGCCTTTCCGTAAATATAATGATGCGCCAGTGGCGGCTCCTGCATATTTCTTAAGAGGAGGAAAGAAGTTAACAGCGCAAAATGACACCTTCTTGAGAGAAACATGCTACAAATTAGTCTACAGGCATACATGTAAGACCAGGTAGTGTTAGGGTTGGCCTTCCCTTTTGCATAGCAATAATCTGTTTTTGTGAACTGAGTTTCCTGAATTGTCCAAAATATAATATGTTTTCACTTCCATTCATTGTTGAATAATTGCACAAATTAACAATTACAAGGAAATTCACAACTTCGCAGCATTTTTCGCGCACACTACAGCATCACACGTGTTGGAAGAGATCAGCTACTAACACGTAACCGGAATCGTTTTACGGAAATGGGAATGAGAAATCTGTTAGGAAAGCGAGAAAACTGCACCCACCCACGTGGTGTGTGTTGCCACATGTACATTTTACAAATTAAGTATCACATGCTTTTTAAGAATGTCAGTTCTTGTAAGTCATACTACCATTATTGTTCAAAGCTGCCGGTGGCCGATTAATTTTTTTATGTTAAAAATAATGTAGTTTGCAGTACCTTCAATTTCAATATATTTGTACAAAACTGACAACTTGGCTGTTGTCCTGTGTAGTAGACAATGAATGGAAGTGAATTTCAGGGGCCAAAAAGATCTGCGATACTAACGTAAAACTACCTCTTTGTTTTATATAATCCCGACTTTAACTTTCAGATATCCTCAAAAGTTTCAAACCATGAACATAGCTTATATAAAGTGCAATGAATATATTTTGATTTATAATTTTAAAAAAAGTTTATATGGTGTCTTTCATAGCTTTGCGTTAAAACTGTTTTTATTGTGTCTCCTCTAGATGTGTTATAGTCTGGTTGAATGCAGCATCGTTTGATGGCAGCGGTAGCGAGCTTGCTGCAAGACCAGGCGGTTTCTATTTCCCGCCCATGCGCTGATTCAAAGGAAGATCTCCTCCTATCCGTTCATTTACTTGCTTTAAAACTCTGCTTCTTTCTCTGGCCGCTAGCGCGCTGTTGTCTATGTGTGTTAACTGCAGTAAAGGAGGAATGGATTGACTTTCCTCCACACAAACAATCTCGCATCCTTCTCACAGTTTTCTAGCAGCACATGAGTGCGCGTGGTTTAAAACTCAATCAACCGAGGTTTGCTTATAGCTGTGAACTTAAAAATTATCGAATCTTCCTCGAATTTCAAGCATATATTTCATTTGGTATTTACTATCAAAAGAAGAAAAATGTGAGGAGGACGTTCCTCCCTTCCCTCCCCCGAGGAACCGCTACTGTGATCCGCATTCGACAAACGCAGACAAATCTGCTCTTTTTAGTATTTTAAGACATAATTTGGTAGGTGCAATCCGTGATCTAAAATTTTCCCCCAATTTATGTATATACTGTATATAATTAAACATATATAAACTTAATTACAAATTTATACGTGTATAAACTGTGTCACGATAAACAAATTATTTATCTATACTAATAATAAATCTGTAGTCGAAATTATTCTGGTAATTTTCGATTTTCCAAAAATAATTTGTCCTAATATATATAATTAACCACCCTGACACCGAAAATCGCTTTTTTGAAATTTTTGTTTGTATGTATGTCTGTCTGTATGTTTGTTACCTTTTCACGCGATAATGGCTGAACTGATTTCGATGAAAATTGGAATATAAATTAAGTTCGTTGTAACTTAGATTTTAGGCTATATGGCATTCAAAATACATTATTTAAAAGGGGGATTATAAGGGGACCTGAATTAAATAAATCGAAATATCTCGCGTATTATTGATTTTTGTGAAAAATGTTACATAACAAAAGTTTCTTTAAAAATCATTTGCGATAAGTTTTATTCTTTGAAAAATTGTGATAGGACTGATATTTAATGAGATAAATTAGTTTTAAAATTAAAATAACTGTCATCTAAGGCCGTGTAACGAAATAAAAAACAAATGACTTGGTCTATAAGGGGCCTTGGACAACAACAATCGAAAGCTATGAAAGATAGCTTACAGAGAATGTTTCTGTGTTTGTATGAAATAATATCGGAAGCTAAATTAACCGATTTGTATAATTAATTATTATTTCACCATTGGAAAGTGTAGTTTCTCTAGATGGACATAATGCTATAATGTTATTACAGTAACTTCTGATATAATATAATATAATATAATATAATATAATATAATATAATATAATATAATATAATATAATATAATATAATATGATATAATATAATACTATATCGATACTAATAATAAATCTGTAGCCAAAATTTTTCTGGTAATTTTCGATTTTCCAAAAATAATTGGCCCTAACATATATAATTAACCACCCTGAAACCGAAAATCGCTTTTTTGAAATTTTTGTTTGTATGTCTGTCTGTCTGTATGTTTGTTACCTTTTCACGCGATAATGGCTGAACGGATTTCGATGAAAATTGGAATATAAATTAAGTTCGTTACAACTTAGATTTTAGGCTATATGACATTCAAAATACATTATTTAAAAGGGGGGTTATAAGAGAGCCTGAATTAAGTAAATCGAAATATCTCGCTTATTATTGATTTTTGTGAAAAATGTTATATAACAAAAGTTTCTTTAAAATAATTTGCGATACGTTTTATTCCTTGAAAAATGTTGATAGGACTGATATTTCATGAGATAAATGAGTTTCAAAATTAAAATAACTGTCATCTAAGGCCGTGTAATGAATTAAAAAACAAATGACTTCGTCTATAAGGGGCCTTGGACAGCAACAATGAAAGATAGCCTACAGAGAAAGTTTCTGTGTTTGTATGAAGTATTATCGGAAGCTAAATTAACCGATCTGTATAATTAATTATTATTTCACCATTGGAAAGTGTAGTTTCTCTAGATGGACATAATGCTATATTGTTATTACAATTGTTATTACAGTAACTTCTGATATAATATAATATAATATAATATAATATAATATAATATAATATAATATAATATATGTAATGTAATATTATATAATATAATTTAAGTTATATGAAGGGTTCAGAACCATAGTGGGCCAAACGCCATTTACTGAATACGTAGAAAACAAGGGTTAAAATTAAGTTATTACCATAATTCAATGGAAACCTATAACAAGTAAAATAAAGTATACACATTAAATCTAAATGATGTCAATGTTCATTAAACTATGGTTGCATGTAATAAAAATTAGAAACATGTTAAAGGAATTGTCATTACACCAAATGAGTGTCTCTTTACCAAAATGATCGCATTTCAATTATTTGATGCAATTTAAATTAAGTAACATATTAAACGATTTATCCTTCTATCAAACACGAATGTTCCCTGGATCAAATGTCCCATTTTAATTATGTAATTACTTTATATTTATTTCTAACGGGTGCAGCGGAGCGCACGGGTACGGCTAGTAATATAATATTATTTAAGTTATTTGAAGGGTTCAGAACCATAGTGGGCCAAGCGCCATTTACTGAATACGTAGAAAACAACAAGGGTTAAAATTAAGTTATTACCAGTACCATAATTAAATTTAAACATATAGCAAGTAAAATAAAGTATACACATTAAATCTAAATGATGTCAATGTTCATTAAACTATGGTTGCATGTAATAACAATTAAGAAACATGTTAAAGGTATCGTCATTGCACCAAATGAGTGCTTTCTGGACCAAAATGATCGCATTTTAATTATTTAAATACGATTTAAATTAAGTAACATATTAAACGATTTAACCTTCTATCAAACACGAATGTTCCCTGGATCAAACGTCCTATTTTAATTATGTAATTACTTTATATTTATTTCTAACAGGTGCAGCGGAGCGCACGGGTACGGCTAGCATTACATAAATCTGTTCTGCTACGATGCATTTGAAACAATAAGTACAGCCTAACCTTCAATGTGTTTCTCCTTTCGTTGTATTCTTGCTTCCTTGTCCTTTTTAATTTATGAAATACTTGTCCACATAACTAATACCGGTAATATGTTCACAGTTCACATTATTTACATTAAATTACACTAACAACGCATTTGTACAAGAAATTCATTCGTCTGGTTTTCAGTTGCGCAAATCTATCAATAGTTTCCTTGTTGGAATCTGGTAAAGATTATTTTTCTACTGTCAACATTGAATACTGCAGAATTATTTAAATGGTCGCTCAACAATGTATCTAGTTCCGAAATGAAATTCACTAAGCTTAGAAAAATACCGCGATTTTGTGATTCTTGTGTTTCGTCATGTCCACGCATTGCGAGTTCAAACATACCACAAAATTGTATGCAGTCAATCGTTTTCAAAATAATGTGCCTGTTTTTATCTACTTCTTGATTGTGAAGTCTTACAGATTGCTAATACGCAGTGTGAAGTTACCTATGTTGACGTTACCTGTAAGTGCCAAGTAACAGTAGCACTTTTTTATATGCAATTTTGAAGATTCGAACTTAGAAATCCTTTCAGATAAATGTTTCATGTCGGTTACCCTACTTTTATCCAACTACTTTCGCCTCCGAAAAATATGCATGGAAAATAAAACAATTCTTTTTTTACTGGACATCCACATAACCAGGAACATTTTTTGGTGTACCATTCCTTATTGAAATGCTGATTAGTGAGTTTATCCAATCATTTATTCACTAACTGAGTTATATTTAAGTCTCCCTCTCGGGTCTCAACCTTTCTATTTATAATTTTTCTTCATATCGCTTTGGAAAAAATGGTACACTGATTTACACTATTCATTGTTCACAATTATAGCCTATTGTAATTACCCATATACACACACAAATCTTTCGTTAGCACTACAAGCACTAAAACAGGTGTGATTCACTCGTTACTCTAGCTAAACACACAATGGAACAGGAAAGTTGACATGGCTGCCTGACAAATCTGGATGTCGTTAAACTACCGCTACATAGGGTGGGTAAGTGGACGGTCAGAAACTCGTCCCTTCTTCAAAATGACAGAGATGAAGGGTAGGTTTCTTTCTCTGTCTAGACAGACAGGCATAGTGGGGTCCTGCAGAGAGTGCCCCAAACATTTTCGCATAACTCAGTACATAATAACTCTCCAAAAAACAGAACAATAAAATAATAAGTATTCCAAACACAATTGTATTCTATAAATAGCGTCACAAACGTATGTAATTATTATATGATCCCAATTGTAAATATCAAATTGTACATTTTGTCATAACATTTCATTTGAGATCATTTTGTAAATATATATAATCAATTAACTTGTAGATACACAATAATGGAATCAATTATAAAATAATAATAAGATAAACAAACTGTAAATATAGAATACCGGTATAAGAAAACAGATGAAGGGTCCAGGGGAAGAACCTGCTAAGTCACATTTTACTGTTTTTACAGGAGAGCAAGTTTAATGTTTCAAGGTCCATTACATTCTATTGTATCTGAGTTATCATTCGTCAAATATATCTGGCTTAATCAAGTTTTTACTCTGTACAATTAAACCACTGAAATCTCTACTGCCTGAGGTATTTTATGGCATCCAAAACAAAAAATTGATAATTTTGGACTTAACAGGTTTTTCCCCTGGACCCTTCAGATGGTTAAGCAGATATAAAATTCAGGTAGTCGGTCTTATAAACCAATATAATCTAAGGGTAAAAGAATAATAAAATTGTACATATGGCTCACTTTAGATATAATGTAGATATTTCAAGTTTTTTTTAGGCAGGCTATAAATGATAAAAATTGGCAAAGATAAGATGTACTCATTTTCATATTATGGAAACATGTAAGATAATCATCAGGAATATTGTAATTTTAAATGTAAATAACCCAAGGCATATATATATATATATATATATATATATATACATATATATATATATATATATATATATATATTTCAAGCTTATAAATAGAGGATTAAAATTAGTTAAGGTGATGGGCAAATTCAACTCTCATATTATGAAAAAAGGAAATTGTAGTATATTATTGTAATACCACGTGTAAATTGTTCAGTATAATGCATGTAATATTACTATGTAATGGGGCAGGCAGTTGGTGTTCTCAATAAAATAAAAAACAAAAAAAACCTCGCCATCCAACTCTGCCATAATTCAGATGCCAACACAAGACGGGTCAGCCTACATTCCAGGATGAAGGCAGGGTCCACTGTTCTAGAAGTGCTGATTGACTTCCAGGAACGAAGCAAAATATCCAAATTCCCGGTACCGTATGCATATCACAATAGGAATGGGGAATAAATAAAAAGAATGTATCTTATTAATATTCTTCGATATTCAAATACTGAAAAAATATTAGCATTAAATGTTAAGTGGGGCATTGCCCCAAGTCCCCTTATGGGCGGACCGCCCCTGCATCCCATTGTAAAATGCAGACGTAAACTTCAGAGACTCCTACAAGTTGGCTACTAAATATAATCTAAGCTAATATAGCTTGCTGTAGAGGTTGCAGGTTCTTTTAATACATTGCCCTCTTCTAAAATGAAATTGTAGCTAGCAATTCCTTACTTGAATTTGTTATTATTGTTTAATAGCTAGTACTTTTGAGGCGGAATTTAATTAATTATATTTTTTTAGGTTGAAAGCATATATTCGGGACCTGATTTAAGACAAAACGCTTTCCCTGGTTTTTACATAGTCTACAGGAACAGAAAAAAATGGCATTTTCAGTTGTTTTTAAGAATGTTTAATATAACTAATAGACTACGCAAATCCTCAATTATTATAAAACAAATGCACACGTAAAGCGCGTCCCTCAAAGTACATGCGTGCTATCTATTGGTGCTACGGTGATTCAGGACAACCCTATTCCACAGTGGCAACCATCACGACTTCCAAACTTCAAAATATCAAGGTGATACGAAACAAAGACTACTAAAACCTTACTTTCGTCCACTGGGCAGTGCCTCAGAGCGATTGTCCAGTTCTGGAAACAAGATTAAAGCTACATGGCTGGCGATTGTCGCCTGGAGTTCCTAGCAGTTGAAATGAATTCGCATGGTTTGTTTACAGCGACGGTCACCAACGTATATCGTTGGACGCGACGCAGATTGCTGGAATTTGCTTCTGAAGCAAATTCAGGACGCATATCGCCGCATACATGTTCAATAATCGATATTTAGATAGGACCATGTAAAAATATTCAATCACCTACGAGTTATGCCAGCAAAACAAATGAAGACTTTTTTAATCTGTAGCAGAATTGTCTCACGAAAATATGGGACACTTTTATGGTTATTTTTTTTTGTAAGGAAATTTAAGTTCGAAGTTACTGAAAAATGTAAGCCTATCAAGAAATTAACAAAGATAGAACAATGTTTGTTCATGGCAAATTATATTTGCACTTTCTAAACATTTATACAAATCAAAACAATAATTTCAATACTAATTCATAAAGTAAACTTCAGTTAGACAAATGATTAAATTTTTACATTACTTATGAAATAAAGTTTGATTACATTTTAGGATTTTTGTGAGTCCCGACAAAAATTACGGGGACTACGGATACTGAGGCCTAAAAAGGGGACCGTCACGTTTTTACGAGGCTTATGATAAGCTTACAGCTTCTTCCTTTTATAATAGGAACGCTTGATACAGATATCGTCGTCTTCTCCCTCTTCTAGAAGAAATATTATTTTCAGTATCTTGGATTTATTCCTGTTCATTTTTCTGTAAAGTCCTTAACATATGTTAACTATTTTAGATGACCATCTGTAGTAGATGAAGAGGATGAAACAAAACAAATGAGAATTGACAGAGATTACGCTGATAAAAGAAACCACTTGCTGGCAATCATCATAATCACCGGCGATGTATGGTAGTCTCGTTTAATTATTAGGCAGCGACATTCCTTTTAAGATTTGTAGGTCTTTATTGCATACACCGATAATAAAATGAAAATGCGACTTGTCACGTCTTGTTTGTTGCTGCTATATATTAATATAACATGGAACAAGACACACTGCTAAAATTTGCAACTCTGGTTTATATATACACTCCGCGTGGAGTATTGGAGCGGCCTTCAAAAGACTTGACGACAATGGACAGCGCGACATAATTAAAATTATTGACACTACAAAGCTTCAGTCCATACACTCCGCGTGGAGTATTGGAGCGGCCTTCAAAAGACTTGACGACAATGGACAGCGCGACATAATTAAAATTATTGAAACTACAAAGCTTCCGTCCATACACTCCGCGTGGAGTATTAGAGCGGCCTTCAAAAGACTTGACGACAATGGTCAGCGCGACATAATTAAAATTATTGACACTACAAAGCTTCAGTCCATACACTCCGCGTGGAGTATTAGAGCGGCCTTCAAAAGACTTGACGACAATGGACAGCGCGACATAATTAAAATTATTGACACTACAAAGCTTCCGTCCATACACTCCGCGTGGAGTATTAGAGCGGCCTTCAAAAGACTTGACGACAATGGACAACGCGACATAATTAAAATTATTGAAACTACAAAGCTTCCGTCCATACACTCCGCGTGGAGTATTAGAGCGGCCTTCAAAAGACTTGACGACAATGGTCAGCGCGACATAATTAAAATTATTGAAACTACAAAGCTTCCGTCCATACACTCCGCGTGGAGTATTAGAGCGGCCTTCAAAAGACTTGACGACAATGGTCAGCGCGACATAATTAAAATTATTGAAACTACAAATCTTCCGTCCATACACTCCGCGTGGAGTATTAGAGCGGCCTTCAAAAGACTTGACGACAATGGTCAGCGCGACATAATTAAAATTATTGAAACTACAAAGCTTCCGTCCATACACTCCGCGTGGAGTATTAGAGCGGCCTTCAAAAGACTTGACGACAATGGTCAGCGCGACATAATTAAAATTATTGAAACTACAAATCTTCCGTCCATACACTCCGCGTGGAGTATTAGAGCGGCCTTCAAAAGACTTGACGACAATGGTCAGCGCGACATAATTAAAATTATTGAAACTACAAAGCTTCCGTCCATACACTCCGCGTGGAGTATTAGAGCGGCCTTCAAAAGACTTGACGACAATGGTCAGCGCGACATAATTAAAATTATTGACACTACAAAGCTTCAGTCCATACACTCCGCGTGGAGTATTAGAGCGGCCTTCAAAAGACTTGACGACAATGGACAGCGCGACATAATTAAAATTATTGACACTACAAAGCTTCCGTCCATACACTCCGCGTGGAGTATTAGAGCGGCCTTCAAAAGACTTGACGACAATGGACAACGCGACATAATTAAAATTATTGAAACTACAAAGCTTCCGTCCATACACTCCGCGTGGAGTATTAGAGCGGCCTTCAAAAGACTTGACGACAATGGTCAGCGCGACATAATTAAAATTATTGAAACTACAAAGCTTCCGTCCATACACTCCGCGTGGAGTATTAGAGCGGCCTTCAAAAGACTTGACGACAATGGTCAGCGCGACATAATTAAAATTATTGAAACTACAAATCTTCCGTCCATACACTCCGCGTGGAGTATTAGAGCGGCCTTCAAAAGACTTGACGACAATGGTCAGCGCGACATAATTAAAATTATTGAAACTACAAAGCTTCCGTCCATACACTCCGCGTGGAGTATTAGAGCGGCCTTCAAAAGACTTGACGACAATGGTCAGCGCGACATAATTAAAATTATTGAAACTACAAATCTTCCGTCCATACACTCCGCGTGGAGTATTAGAGCGGCCTTCAAAAGACTTGACGACAATGGTCAGCGCGACATAATTAAAATTATTGAAACTACAAAGCTTCCGTCCATACACTCCGCGTGGAGTATTAGAGCGGCCTTCAAAAGACTTGACGACAATGGTCAGCGCGACATAATTAAAATTATTGAAACTACAAATCTTCCGTCCATACACTCCGCGTGGAGTATTAGAGCGGCCTTCAAAAGACTTGACGACAATGGTCAGCGCGACATAATTAAAATTATTGAAACTACAAAGCTTCCGTCCATACACTCCGCGTGGAGTATTAGAGCGGCCTTCAAAAGACTTGACGACAATGGTCAGCGCGACATAATTAAAATTATTGAAACTACAAATCTTCCGTCCATACACTCCGCGTGGAGTATTAGAGCGGCCTTCAAAAGACTTGACGACAATGGTCAGCGCGACATAATTAAAATTATTGAAACTACAAAGCTTCCGTCCATACACTCCGCGTGGAGTATTGGAGCGGCCTTCAAAAGACTTGACGACAATGGACAGCGCGACATAATTAAAATTATTGAAACTACAAAGCTTCCGTCCTCTTTGACACCGCTAGCCTACTAATTGAACGTGGCTACTTTATGTCTGGCGATGGTCGCCGTAAACAGTACAATCAACAACTTCAATTATTACAATAATTCGTATCTGACCGTGAACTACTGATGGCACGCGATACATAAAGTATTTCAAGTAGAAGAGCTAGAGGTCTGTGATCGGGACGTGGACACACTAAAACCAGGATCCCCAACTAAAACAAACTGTAATACATTTGCTGCTGCGTCCATGGACCAGGAGCGCACCCAGGAATATGGTTTGGGGGGGGGGGGAGGGCTATTTAAAAATCATATCAAAGAGCAACATTATATAATATGTTTGTACGATAATTTCATTCAACAACGGTAGACCATAATGGTATTAAAAATCTTCACTAAAATACGATAATTTCGAGTCAATTTTTTAGATTATAATAAAATAGTTCTTTTGTGTGTGTTGTATTATCGCCGCGCTCTCATGGTTAACATGTCGGCATCATTCAATAACGTGCGGTGTGCTTTTAAAACACAATTTTGCAGACCGATTGTTGCTCTGTAGGTTTCACTCTAAGGGTCACGTTGTCACGTCTAGTTCCTCGATAAGAATAAGCACTAGTTTGTTATATTGTTAAATGGCTATTATTATTTCATATACGAGTACGTTGACATTCTTAACTCTTAATAATAATTTTTAATCACATACCTTAATGTTCGTCCTCAGCACAAGACATTGCAACCTCGGTTTTAGTCCACGTGGATTAGAAACGTAGGTGCCATTTAATAATGGAAGCAGCTTATTGGTTGCAACATTGAAATTGAGGCGAGTGATTGGAGCGCCGACATAAGAAATTGAAAACAATACTGCAATTAAATTTCAAAGACCTGCCGAATCTTATGCACGAGGCCGCTCAAAGACCTGCCGAATGTTAACCATGAGAGCGCGGCGATATTAGCTGATCACCAGACATCGGATTCTAGGGCAAATGCCTATTTTGTTTCTTTAGGAGAAAAGTAAAAATAATTATTAATATTTGTGTTTCATGGAAATTGAAAGGTATTCAAAGAGTTTTATAGTGCCCTAAAATGCCCTAAAACGGTTATTAGAGCCTAATTTGTTAATATTCGCCTAAAAATGCCTAACTCACTGTAAAGTTTCGCATTTTACTCTTACTTTTAATAATTTATACATGCATTCACTGCGAAATTTAAGGCATTTAAAAAGTGGAAAGTTTGCTTCACACCGGCCATGAAACCATTGATAAAGGAAACAAAATGTTTTGAATCTCACAACACTCGCAATAGATTTCACCGAATTTAACATGTTTGGAGGCATAAATGCCGACAAAGAACCAACCTTAGTTTTGAAGCAGGCAACAATCACAACATGTGCTGCTACCGATTCAGAGATATACTATACTATAAAAATGACTGTTTTCGGTCTGAAACCGATTAGCTGTACTGCCCTTCAGAGTGTCATAAAATCACAATTTTTGGAGAAAGAGTGTTTTTGAAATATTTATGAAAAGTCGTAAAACTGCGAATTAGTAGGGTAAACCGTTACAAAATATTTAAAAGAATGGCCCTTCTAGTGTTAACACTACCAGGAAATGCAACAATAAGTGGAACTTTGTATTTTTGTCCAATTGAATCTCAATAACAACGGTTCATTTGAATGCTCGTTAACAGTTGCTCTTTTCCTCACCTTATTTGTGTTGAGAAGTTTTGAGCAGTAGGACGTTTTCCTGTGAAGTTTAACGCGATAATGCCGAAAAATATAAGTGCAAAATCTACATTGATCCGGCAATGGCTAACAGAATATTCAGAATTCACTTATGATGGAAAAATAATATTCTGCAAGATTTGTAGCAAACAGATATGTAACAATAGTTGAAATATATAAATTCTATTAATTTTGATGAGTAGGCCTATAATATTTATACATTGACTGAGCTATCCTGAGGTATAATTCTTTTTAAGACCACTACACTTTAACCTTTTAAATTCCGATAGTTAAAGTATTTGCAGGTCATTAAAATTTTGATTGTTCGAACCCACTAACTTTGTGATAGAAATACGGCACTACAACAATCAGGATTTTATTTTAATTCAGTTTACTTTACATTTTTAGATTTCGCAAGAAAATAAGTGCCACCTAAAGCAGCATGTGCAAGGAGCGGCTCAGCAGAAAAATCAACTGCAACAAACTTTACTAACACAGCCTACTTCATCCAATCTCAGCAGCAATTTCTATGCTGATTTAACCAGAGCGTTTGTTGCTGCTAACATTCCCTGGAATGCAATTGAAAATCCGGTTTTAAGACAGTTTTTACAAAAATACTGCAAACAAAATATCCCATCTGAGTCGACTCTAAGAAAAAATTACTTAGACAGAATATACAATGAAACTTTAGCTTCCATTCGGGAGGATATAGGTGATTCTTACATATGGGTCTCTGTGGATGAAACCTCAGATCCTATGAATAGGTATATAGCAAATATGGTAGTAGGAAAACTTAGTCCTGATGGACCTTCGATTCCACACCTCGTATGTGTTAAGGAACTTTCGAAAGTGAATAGCCAAGCCATTGCTTATTTTGTAAATAAAGGCCTACAGTCTTTATACTCGGGTAATATAGACGATTCTAAAGTTCTGTTGTTTTGTACTGATGCTGCCTCATACATGGTTGCTGCAGCTCCACTTCTTAAAACATTTTATCCTAACCTCACGCATGTAACCTGTCTAGCACATGGCCTTCACAGGGTTTCTGAAACAATCCGGAATGAATTTCCTCTTGTCAATTCGTTTATTTCTAACACAAAAAAATGTTTTTGTAAAGCCCCATCTAGGATTTCAATATTCAGAGAGAACTTTCCAGATATCCCACTCCCACCTCAGCCGGTTGTTACACGATGGGGAACCTGGATTCAGTCAGTGGTGTATTATTCTAAGTATTTTAAAGAAGTGGTCACAGTTATTGATAAATTACCTGAAACTGATAGTGCAGCGTGTGTGAAAGCAGTGAAAGATTGTCTGAATGACTCACGAGTGAAAAACGATATTGCCTACATAACATCAAACTTTTCTTTCATACCTGCAAGCATTGAACAATTAGAACGTGAAAAACAATCTCTTTGTAGCCAAATAGCAATAGTAAAGGAAGCTCAAGTGAACATACATTCTGCTTTGGGCGAAACTGGGAAAAAAGTTAAAAATAAGTGGGACAACGTATTAAATAAGAATGTAGGATTTTCATTGCTGGAAAAAGTATCCAGAGTGATATCGGGGGAAAGTGTAAATGTTCCAGTAATTAAGTACTGATGTTTCTATTGTACCTAATTTAAAATTTGCGCCTCTCACATCAGTTTCGGTTGAAAGAAGTTTTTCTCCTTTCAAAATGATTCTCAGTGACAAAAGGCAAAGGTTAACTGTGGAGAATTTAGAAAAAATTCTGGTGGTGTATTGTGCAGATAATTATAATAAAGTCTGAGCATGGAACTGAATTTCAATAACTTAAAATGAGTAATCTTGATATCAATAATCATTATTTCATTAGTTTCAATATATTAAATTTGTGCAGCTCTGTTTATAAATATAATATAGTATTCTTTTTTAATGTTTAAACATACTTTTTTGTGCGTATTTTAGTGTATAACTAAAAATTTCAGTGAAAGAAATAAGTATGATACCTTGATGTGCCTAAAATGCCTATTTTCATTAAAATAGACCTAATTTGACAAATTTTGAGCTTATTTTAGGCGCCTAAAACTGCAATTTTTAGTGCCTAAAAATCCGATGTCTACTGATCACAAAGGTCTATGTCTATGACTAGAGCTCCACAAGCTTCATTAAAATTTAAACTTAGGAAACGAATTGAGAAGAACACATTACACATTAAAAACGACGGGTAATTGTTATAGGGCAGTGATTCGAAATTGAGCAAGTTCCTTTGCATGCGGTGCAGGTGAGAATTGATCTCTGCAAAGCAGTAATTGTTGCAGTCCCCTAACTAAATTCGAATTTAGTATTTCTTGTAAGCGACAACAAGAAATAATTAAAACACTGCATATGCTCACATAGCAAATAATACTTAAAACTAGCCGTACCCGTGCGCTCCGCTGCACCCGTTAGAAATAAATATAAAGTAATTGCATAATTAAAATAGGACATTTGATACAGGGAACATTCGTGTTTAATAGAAGGATAAATCGTTTAATATGTTACTTAATTTAAATTGTATTTTAATAATTAAAATGCGATCATATTGGTCATTTTGGTCCAGAGACACTCATTTGGTGCAATGACAATTCCTTTAACATGTTTCTTAATTTTTATTACATGTAACCATAGTTTAATGAACATTGACATCATTTAGATTTAATGTGTAGGCTATACTTTATTTTACTTGTTATGGTTTCCATTGAATTATGGTAATAACTTAATTTTAACCCTTGTTTTCTACGTATTCAGTAAATGGCGCTTGCCCACTATGGTTCTGAACCCTTCAAATAACTTAAATTATATTATATAATATTATATATTGTATTGCATTGCATTGCATTGCATTGTATTGTATTGTATTGTATTATATTATATCAGAAGTTACTTTAATAACATTATAGCATTATGTCCATCTAGAGAAACTACACTTTCCAATGGTGAAATAATAATTAATTATACAAATCTGTTAATTTAGCTTCCGATATTACTTCATACAAACACAGAAACATTCTCTGTAGGCTATCTTTCATAGCTTTCGATTGTTGCTGTCCAAGGCCCCTTATAGACGAAGTCATTTGTTTTTTAATTCATTACACTGCCTTAGATGGCAGTTATTTTAATTTTAAAACTCATTTATCTCATTAAATAACAGTCCTATCAAAATTTTTAAGGAATAAAGCGTATCGCAAATTATTTTTAAAGAAACTTTCGTTATGTAACATTTTTCACAAAAATCAATAATAAGCGAGATATTTCGATTTATTTAATTCAGGCCCCCTTATAACCCCCCTTTTAAATAATGTATTTTGAATGCCATATAGCCTAAAATCTAAGTTACAACGAACTTAATTTACATTCCAATTTTCATCGAAATCCGTTCAGCCATTATCGCGTGAAAATGTAACAAACATACAGACAGCCATACAAACAAAAATGTCAAAAAAGCGATTTTCGGTTTCAGGGTGGTTAATTATAGGCCTATATGTTAGGACCAATTATTTTTGGAAAATCGAAAATTACCAGAAAAATTTCGGCTACAGATTTATTATTAGTATAGATTATATTTTTATGGCTTTTAGATTGCTTTAAAAAAAGATTGCCCGAAAAAAAATAGCCTAGCAATATTTCCCACAGCCCAAAATGTCGCGAATAGCCCACTGTAAAAATCAATAGCCAAATAAAATTGCAAGTACCCTAATTCGATACTTCCCCCCTAATCTGTTTACCATGAACAACACGATTCAATTGTCTTGATGACGACAACTCCTGCATCCAGACGTATGGTAGGCTTTCTCCGCTTCCCCTCTCCCCGACCACACGGCTTCTCTGCATAGCAACATCGAGGAGGGCATAATTAATACTGTACATTAGTCCAAATTAATTTCAATAGGAAGATAATTAAACACCGGAAATATATAAATAACAGTAACAGAAACAGTGAATGCGCTTCACCAACATCCCAGTGCGTTAGACTAGGTAGTGGTAATGCAACATTTCTTGTAACTTCGAAAACGTTGTGTTAATTGACAAACAAAAATCTATATCCCCCGTCATCTGTTGTAGAGTCAAGTATATATATTACGATACAAGGAATCAATCTTTTCGTGTAAATTATTCTGTCAAGGCATATATAAATTTGAAAAAAAAATTAAGTTATGTACTACTTTAGACATAATATGAAGGCAATGATTCTGTAGGGGAAAAAAAATTAACCTTTACGCATATATAAAGGATCTGAAGTTAAATATTTTATTAATAATGAATACAATTAAAACAAAACCATGAGCTACTGTGATACGCCTAGAGGGCTATTCTGATGCAGTGGTTTAAATCTGGCCAAATTATTATACGGAGCAATGAAGTAAGGCTATTGTCATACACACAGATATTTAATGTATGAGCTGTAAAAGGTTTGGTTGAAATCAGATTGAAATTAACTAATTTGATGTCAAGTTACGGGTCGGGAAAATTTTGAGTGAAAGTATGGTCAAATCCAATCCATAAGACACGTGTCTCGGCTTTTTTCCAGATAGGCCTGGGTTCAAGAAAAAAAAATGGGAAATTTACGAGTCAAACGACTGTAGCGTAGCTATCCATTGCTGCAAAACCGAAAAGCCATTGTAGCGTGGCTCAGGCGGTAGCGCGATGGGTTAGAATATAAGCAGTGTTCGGAGTTCAGGTTCGAATCCATTTTCAACTATTCTTTTTTTTTTAATATACATATTCGTAGTTACTACCATTATATCATTTTGCAATGCTTGCTAAAATTAATGATTAAAAGTCAAGATTTAAGCTAGAAAATAAATAATTTTCGCAAAAATGCACAAATGAAAAGTTATATTTCTGTAAATCGGGAAATGATTGTGCAATCTTATAAATTATGCATAAATATAAAATTAATGAAGTATGCATAAACAATATGTTATGTAATTTGTTTCTTAGAGTTTTATCAATTTTAGTCCATCTTATCACACTCTAGATATACTTACGGTATGTAAGTAAATCATTACGCATAGGTATGTTTAGAATCAATTACTGCTGAATTTACATCACATGAAAATACATCATTTTATGGGTACCGGGTACTCTAACATTGAAATTCTTTACTATTAATGTCTTCAAGATTTATTGTTAGCAGATTGCTAATTCTTTTTACTGAAAGGCGGTTTCTAATTCCAGTTTTTACAAAGTTCATGTAACTAAATCCTCGCTCACAATTTAAAGTATGCGATGGAATTAAATAGGCAAAATCATTTAGAAGAAATCATTCACTTAACTTATGCATTGCTGCTGAGTAACTGTCGGTGTTGGACCCCGGTTTCACTTTCACTTTCATCTCATTCAGACGCTAAATAACCTAAGCTGTTGATAAAGCGTCGTAAAATAACCTACTAAAATAAAAATAAAAATACATGAATTGCACTAACTCTTTGAAATCAATTCCTGAACGTCTATTGTTAAATATTTTTTTGAACATTACCCATGCTATTAGCATATCATTTAAATTCTGATTAGTTTAAACACATCTCTGATTTCGTATTCTCCATTACCATCTTCGTTTCTGAAATTCGATGTGGTTGTCACATTTTTGCAATATTTACTTTCAAAGTTTGTTGCATTTTTAGAAATCGAGTAGCAAAATGCGACTGTGGCTTAAACCCGGTTTAAAGAATAAATTTCCATAATATATATTGCTCGTATTATATTGCATTGACACAAAGAATTCCTTCAAATGATTCACTTTACTACATACCAGTGATTAATGGTAAACATAGTATATTGGCGCTTGGTATCCGGTGCGCTATGTTTACTTGTAATTTGACTTTTAAATTTTAATTTTTTTTTCTCTTGAACCCAGGCCTATAGGCTACGGGGAAAAAAAAACAGACACGTATTTTACGGATTTGGCCATACTCTCATACAACATTTTCCCGCAAAATTAACAAAACAAAGAAAAAAAACGTAAATATTGAAACATATAAAAATCACAATACGTCGTAATTATCGCAATATTAACGAAGTTAATAAACATAAATATTTCAAATAATAAAAATAACAATACGTCATGACTTTCAAATATTAAAAAAGTAAAACCCATAAATATTTAAATTTATAAAAATAAAAAATACGTCGTAACTATCGCAAAATTAACAAAACAAAAAATAAACCGTAAACATTTTAACATATAAAAATAAGAATACGTCGTAACTATCGCAATATTAACGAAGTTAATAAACATAAATAATTAAAATAATAAAAATTACAATACGTCATAACTTGCAAAATATTAACAAAGTAAAACACAAAAATATTTAAATTTATAAAAATAAAAATACGTCATAACTATCGCAAAATTAAGAAAGTAAAAAAAAAGGCAAGAATATTTACATTTATAAAATGACAGTACGTCGTAACTATCGCAGTATTAAGAAAGTAAAAAAAAAAATAAATAAATATTCAAGTATATAAAAATGAAAATACGTCGCAACTATAGCAACATTAACAAAGTTAATTAACATGATTTATTTAAATTTATATAAAAACAATGCGTCCTAACTATCGCTATATTAACAAAATAAACAAAAACAAATATTTAAATTCAGAAAAATAAAAATACGTCATAACTATAGTAACAATAACAAAGTAAATGAACATGAATATTTAAATTTATATAAAAACAATGCGTCCTAACTATCGCAATATTAACAAAATAAACAAAAACAAATATTAAAATTTAGAAAAATAACAATACGTCGTAACTATAACAATATTAAGAAAGTAAATGAACCTGAATATTTAAATTTATATAAAAACAATGCGTCCTAACTATCGCAATATTTATTAACAAAATAAACAAAAACAAATATTTAAATTTAGAAAAATAACAATACGTCGTAACTATAACAATATTAAGAAAGAAAATGAACATGAATATTTAAATTTATATAAAAACAATGCGTCCTAACTATCGCAATATTAACAAAATAAACAAAAACAAATATTTAAATTTAGAAAAATAACAATGCGTCGTAACTATAACAATATTAAGAAAGTAAATGAACATGAATATTTAAATTTATATAAAAACAATGCGTCCTAACTATCGCAATATTAACAAAATAAACAAAAACAAATATTAAAATTTAGAAAAATAACAATACGTCGTAACTATAACAATATTAAGAAAGTAAATGAACCAGAATATTTAAATTTATATAAAAACAATGCGTCCTAACTATCGCAATATTATCAAAATAAACAAAAACAAATATTAAAATTTTAGAAAAATAACAATACGTCGTAACTATAACAATATTAAAAAAGAAAATGAACATGAATATTTAAATTTATATAAAAACAATGCGTCCTAACTATCGCAATATTAACAAAATAAACAAAAACAAATATTAAAATTTAGAAAAATAACAATACGTCGTAACTATAACAATATTAAGAAAGTAAATGAACCTGAATATTTAAATTTATATAAAAACAATGCGTCCTAACTATCGCAATATATATTAACAAAATAAACAAAAACAAATATTTAAATTTAGAAAAATAACAATGCGTCGTAACTATAACAATATTAAGAAAGTAAATGAACATGAATATTTAAATTTATATAAAAACAATGCGTCCTAACTATCGCAATATTAACAAAATAAATAAAAACAAATATTTAAATTTAGAAAAATAACAATACGTCGTAACTATAGCAACATTAACAAAGTAAATGAACATGAATATTTAATTTATATAAAAACAATGCGTCCTAATTATCGCAATATTAACAAAAATAAACAAAAACAAATATTAAAATTTAGAAAAATAACAATACGTCGTAACTATAACAATATTCAGAAAGTAAATGAACATGAATATTTAAATTTATATAAAAACAATGCGTCCTAACTATCGCAATGTTAACAAAATAAACAAAAACAAATATTTAAATTTAGAAAAATAACAATACGTCGTAATTATAACAATATTAAGAAAGTAAATGAACACGGATATTTAAATTTATATAAAAACAATGCGCCTAACTATCGCAATATTAACAAAATAAACAAAAACAAATATTTAAGTTTTGAAAAATAACAATACGTCGTAAACTATCGCAATATTAACAAAATAAATAAAAACAAATATTAAAGTTTTGTAAAATAACAATACGTCGTAACTATTACAATATTAAGAAAGTAAATGAACATGAATATTTAAATGTATATAAAAACAATGCGTCCTAACTATCGCTATATTAACAAAATGAACAAAAACAAATATTTAACTTTAGAAAAATAACAATACGTCGTAACTATAACAATATTAAGAAAATAAATGAACATGAATATTTAAATTGATATAAGAACAATGCGTCCTGAATATCGCTATATTAACAAAATAAACAAAAACAAATATTTAAGTTTTGAAAAATAACAATACGTCGTAACTATAGCAACATTAACAAAGTAAGTGAACATGAATATTTAAATTTATAAAAATAGGAATATGTCGTAGCTATCGCAATATTAAAAAGTAAATGAAGATAAATATTTCAATTTATATAAATAATAACACGTCGTAAATTATCGAAATAATAAAAATGTAAATAAACACGCATATTTAAAATTGTAAACACACCGAAACCTCGTAACTTATGGAAATAATAAAAATGTAATTAAACACGCATATTTAAAATTGTAAACACACCGAATCCTCGTAAATTATCGAAATAATAAAAATGTAATTAAACACGCATATTTAAAATTGTAAACAGACCGAATCCTCGTAAATTATCGAAATAATAAAAACGTAATTAAACACGCATATTTAAAATTGTAAACACACCGAAACCTCGTAATTTATCGAAATAATAAAAATGTAAATAAACACGAATATTTAAAATTGTAAACACACCGAAACCTCGTAAATTATCGAAATAATAAAAATGTAAATAAACACGAATATTTAAAATTGTAAACACACCGAAACCTCGTAACTTTTCGAAATAATAAAAATGTAATTAAACACGCATATTAAAATTGTAAACACACCGAAACCTCGTAAATTATCGAAATAATAAAAATGTAAATAAACACGAATATTTAAAATTGTAAACACACCGAAACCTTGTAACTTTTCGAAATAATAAAAATGTAAATAAACACGAATATTTAAAATTGTAAACACACCGAAACCTCGTAAATTATCGAAATAATAAAAATGTAAATAAACACGAATATTAAAAATTGTAAACACACCGAAACCTCGTAAATTATCGAAATAATAAAAATGTAAATAAACACGAATATTAAAAATTGTAAACACACCGAAACCTCGTAAATTATCGAAATAATAAAAATGTAAATAAACAGAACTTTTTAAATTTGTAAACATAGGTTACCGATGGTTCCTAACATGTGTGAAAAATAACACTATAAGTAGACGTGACCATTAATTAGTAAACATACCGGTGCTTCCTAACTTGTCGGAAAAAATAACAATAACAATAAGAAATTAATGGATTAATATTAGTTTCCATAATTCAATCCGAATAATAAATTCGTATTAAATAATACACTGTAAAGAGCACTCACAGATCTGTAAACAATGTTGAAATACACGATATTATAATCTTGAACTTCACTTAGCACTTTAAATTCCAAACAGGACCATTTAACCGAGTAACGCACATGCTATACTGAATACAGATAAAGGATACAGCTCAATTTATGCTCTGAGTGCGTCGATCTAATTGGCTGTCTAGTTCAGCCAATGGGATGCACGCTACCAAAATGTTTTAATTCTACTTACATTTTGTAAGCAGTACAGTTTTACCCAAAAAGAATGACACTTTTCTTATAGTAATTGAAGTGCCGAATTTTAAATCCACAATACTGGAATGAAGATGAAAGTTAATGGACTATATTACTATGTCAGAAGTCCTTCAGTACAGTGGCCACAACCACAACACGTAAAACTTGTACCAAGAGGTTGCTCTCATTCAAGAAACACTTTATGGACAATCATGCCTTTTTTCCCTACTTGCATTGTTGCTTACATGTTTCGTAAGTTGACAATGCAGCACGTTCTCTAATTCTATACAAGCATAATAAACAACAGTGTTGTTTTAATTACCGAAGTAGTATTTAGCCTTTATTGTTACATACGATACAAAATAAATACATATTATTTACGTAGCGCATACCCGTTTGAGAAAGCTCGTGTTCGGGGAGTTGATCTAAATGTAACATAACAAAGATTATATAAAGTTACAAAACCAATAAAATAAAATAATTACAAAACAGGGATAATTACAAATGCGTTATGAAGCCTTTATTTAGAAAAATTAAGTCTAATATTATAATTCGGTACTATTATTAAATGTTACAGGATCATTATGAATCGTAGTTTTAAGATGAGGTTTTATTTATTTCTCGAGATGTTGATGGTACTGCTACATCTTCTGAAGTTGAAGGGATGTGTTCTTTTAGACTTCACCGATATTAACTAGGCGCAACCGACCCTCCACGCTTCTTCAATCTTTTCATCCACTAAATCCTCAACCAATTCTTTTGTCATAATCATTAAATGATTACAAAATTTCTAATTAAACTCGTATTATATCGATCATATTAATACAAATTGAATGACCAGAAGCAACAATGACTGATTAAACTGAAGTAAAATAATTTACATACTGCCTTGGCGTTCAAATTTTCTTATAGGATATATTTGTATTTATCAAACGAATTTATGCATTATTCATAATTGAAAACAAGTTTCGATCGATCAAAAAATAATATATGCAATACATGTAGGTAAAGTGCGTAACAGATTCACGGAAATTGAAAAAAACTCGACTTCGCCTCTTTTTTTTTTTTTTTTCAAACTGTTTCCTCCATTCTGTTACAAAGCACTTACCACACTTGTATCACAATATACTATTCCTTGACCACAAACATACATTACTTCAGTTTAGCTATGTTCATGCGATTAGTTGCAATTCCAGTTCGTTCACAAGTGAAGATGTTGGAATTAACAGAGGAATTCAAAAGGCAATATTTCCCAGTAAATTGGAAAATACATTTTCGTAATTTTTCGTCTTCGTGTATTAAACCTTAGGGCTCCTTTCAATCCCAAGAGAGTATTCTTATGCAGCTCTTACACGGGCAGTAATACTGATCAGTAGAGCAAAATGCATTTCTTTTTACTGTGTGGATATACGAAAGGTTTTACTAGAAATATAAACATGTTTTCGCACATTTGAGGACATATTAAAATAAATCAGTATAAACGAAATGGAAACGCACGAATTCCAATGTATTAAAAATAAAAAGAAAGAACAATAATTTCATTTTCATTTTCTAAATAATAATAATGAACAGTTGCACAAATTAAGCGATACTTTCGCTTTACTCTAATCTTTATTGGGGATCTCATTCTAAATTAATACAATTAAATTATTTATGGCTACATGGTTACAAGCCAATGGCTGGCCGTCCACTGGAACCGAATTCGGCCGAATAACAACTCGGCCGTTTACGGTCGGACACGGCCAAATGATCCCACAACAAGAGAATGCATTGGCGCGCGTCCATTCCACTCGCCCTATTCGGCCGTTTGCGGCCGAAGACGGCCGAATGACGATTGGATCTAAGCCTAGCCGTCCACTGGCACCGTGAACGGCCGAATATTTGTTAGGCCGTATACGGCCGAATGCCGGACGACCGGCAGAAGAGCCGATCGATTGTCCACCGACACTTCGGCCGTCAATTACCAGTTGCATGTCCTCGTGGTGCTACATGCTTATACTTAATACATACATACATACATACATACACCGGCGTGGATCAGTCGGTTAAGGCGCTTGTCAGCCGGTCCGAAGTTGCGCTCAGGGGCGGGTTCGATCCTCGCTTGAGCTGATTACCTGGTTGGGTTTTCTCCAACCGTAACTTGAATGTCAGGTAATCTATGGCGAATACTCGGCTTATCTCGCCAAATACCATCATGCTATCACCATCGACGCTAAATAACCTCGTTGATACAGCGTCATTAAATAACCAACTAAAAATTACATACATACGTACGTATATACATACAAATGGCTTTTAAGGAACCCGCAGGTTCATTGTCGCTATTACATAAGCTCGCCATCGGTTCCTATCCTGTGCAAGATTAATCCAGTCTCTATCATCGTATCCCACTTCCCTCAAATCCATTTTTATATTATTCTCCCATTTACGTCTCGGCCTTCCCAAAGGTTTTTTCCCCTCCGGCCTCCCAACTAACACTCTATATGCATTTTTTGGATTCGCCCATACGTGCTACATGCCCTGCCCATCTCAAATGTCTGGATTTAATGTTCCTAATTATGTCAGGTGAAGAATACAATGCGTGCGGTTTTGCGTTGTGTAACTTTCTCCATTCTCCTTTAACTTCATCTCTCTTAGCCCCAAATAATTTCCTAAGAACCTTATTCTCAAACACCCTTGATCTCTGTTCCTTTCTCAAAGTGAGAATCCAAGTTTCATAACCATACATAACAACCGGTAATAACACTACCTTATATATTCTAAGTTTCAGATTTTTTCAGATCGGACTGGATGACAAAAGCTTCTCAACCGAATAAAAACACGCATTTCCCATATTTATTCTGCGTTTAATTTCCTCCCGAGTGTCATTTATATTTGTTACTGTTGCTCCAAAATATTTGAATTTTTCCACCTCTTCGAAGAATAGATCTCCAATTTTTTATAGTTCCATTTCGTACAATATTCTGGTCACGAGACATAATCATATACTTTGTCTTTTCGGGATTTACTTTCAAATCTATCGGTTTATTTGCTTCAAGTAAAATTTCCATGTTTTCCCTAATCGTTTGTGGATTTTCTCCTAACATATTCACGTCATCCGCATACACAAGAAGCTGATGTAACCCGTTCAATTCCAAACCCTCTCTGTTATCCTGAACTTTCCTAATGACTAGCGTATACGGACTCTGCTGTAAGTTTCACTGAGACACATTTTAATTAATCGAACTAGTTTCTTGGGAATACCAAATTCAATAAAAATATTATATAAAACTTCTCTCTTAACCGAGTCATACGCCTTTTTGAAATCTATGAATAACTAATGTACTGTACCCTTATAGACCTACTCCCATTTTTTCTCCAATATCTGTCGAATACAAAGAATCTGATCAATAGTCGATCTATTAGTCTAAAACCGCAGTGTTGATCCCCAATAATTTCATCTACATATGGAGTTAACTTTCTCAAAAGAATATTGGACAAAATTTTGTACGACGGCAACAAAAGTGGTATTCCTCGAAAGTTACTACAGTCAGTCTTGTCTCCTTAAAAATAGGTGAAATTATGGACTCCTTCCACTGTTCTGGTACAATTTCCTTATTATTATTATTATTATTATTATTATTATTATTATTATTATTATTATTATTATTAATGGACTCCTTCCACTGTTCTGGTACAATTTCCTTATTATTATTATTATTATTATTATTATTATTATTATTATTATTATTATTATTATTATTATTATTATTATTATTAGTACTATTATTAGAATGAATGTAGAGGACATGTTACTATTATTGATCAGTCCCTACCTTATGAGGAGATGGAGGGCGAAACGACGAAAATATAGGGTATATCCGATGCTTAGAGAAAGGTGTCGCCTGGGTAAGTTTCATCATCTACGCCTACACAATAAACTTCTAGAGGATAGTGCTATGTTTTTTTTTCGATTACTATCGGATGAATGTTGATACATTTCAATAGCTATATATTAAATGTAATTCGTCCATCAATCTCAAAATGGTCAAATTTCAGAGAAGTTGTACCACCTAAGAAACGTTTGCCAGTGATCTTAAGGTAAGTAGTATGTGAATAGTAATTTGTTAAGCCTTAAAAATTTTGTTTCACTTGTTTAACGAAAACAACACAAGAACTAATTAATTTTTCGGTGTTTATGGCGAAATTTATGGAACCAGTCACCATGTGTTGCTCTGTTCGGCCGAATTAGACCGGAAAATCCCATCTGAATTGGTTCGAACCAGCATTCGGGTGTCTTCGGCCGCAAATGGCCGAATGTGGCGAGTGTAATGGACGCGCGCTAATGCATTCTCTTGTTTTTTTTTTAATTGGGTTATTTTACGACGCTGTATCAACATCTAGGTTATTTAGCGTCTGGATGAAATGAAAGTGATAAGGCCGGTGAAATGAATCCGGGGTCCAGCACCGAAAGTTACCCAGCATTTGCTCCTATTGGGTTGAGGGAAAACCCCGGAAAAAACCTCAACCACATAACTTGCCCCGACCGGGATTCGAACCCGGGCCACCTGGTTTCGTGGCCAGACGCGCTGACCGTTACTCCGTGGGATCATTCGGCCGTGTACGACTGTAAGCGGCCGAGTTGTTATTCGGCCGAATGCGGTTCCAGTGGACGGCCAGCCTAATTCAGATGGGATTTTCCGGTCTCATTCGGCCGAACATAGCAACACGTGGTCACTGTTTCCATAAATTTCGCCATGAACGCCGAAAAATTAATTAGATCTTGTATTTTTCTTTTCATTAAACAAGTGAACTAAAACTTTTAAGGCTTAACAAATTATTATTCATGTACTACTTACTTTAATATCACTGACAAACGTTTCTCAGGTGGTACAACTTCTTTGAAATTTGACCATTTTGAGATTGATGGACGAATTACATTAAAATATATTGAATTGTATCAACATTCATCCGATAGTAATCGAAAAACTTAGCACTATCTTCTAGAAGTTTATTGTGTAGGTGTAGATGATGAAACTTACCCATGGAGATAGTTACACAACGCAGAACTGCACGCTGTATTCTTCACCTGACATAATTAGGAACATTAAATCCAGACGTTTGAGATGGGCAGGGCATGTATCACGTATGGGCGAATCCAGAAATGCATATAGAGTGTTAGTTGGGAGGCCGGAGGGAAAAAGACCTTTAGGGAGGCCGAGACGTAAATAGGAGAATAATATTAAAAGATTTGAGGGAGGTGGGATTTGATGATAGAAACTGAATTAATCTTGCACAGGAGAGGGACCGATGGCGGGCTTATGTGATAGCGACAATGAACCTGTGGGTTCCTTAAAAGCCATTTGTATATAAGTATTTACTTTTTAGTTGGTTATTTAACGACGCTATATCAACTACGAGGCTATTTAGCGCCGATGAGATTGGTGATAGCGAGATGATATTTGGCGAGATAAGCCGAGGATTTGCCATACATTACCTGGCATTCAACTTACGGTTGGGAAAAACCTCGGAAAAAGCCCAACCAGGTAATCAGCTCAAGCGAGGGTCGAACCCGCGCTCGAGCGCAACTTGAGATTGGCAGACAAGCGCCTTAACCGACTGAGCCACCCCGGTGGCTGTATGTATGTATGTATGTATGTATGTATGTATGTATGTATGTATGTATGTATGTATGTATGTATAAGCATGTAGCACGAGGACATACAAGTGGTAATTGACGGCCGAAGTGTCGGCTCCAGTGGACGATCGATCGGCTCTTCTGCCGGTTGTCCGGCATTTGGCCGTATACGGCCTAACAAATATTCGGCCGTTCACGGTGCCAGTGGAAGGCTAGGCTTAACCGACTAAGCCACGTCGGTGGTTGTATATATGTATGTACAGTATGTATGTATGTATGTATGTATGTATGTATGTATGTATGTATGTATGTATGTATGTATGTATGTATGTATGTATGTATGTATAAGCATGTAGCACGAGGACATACAACTGGTAATTGACGGCCGAAGTGTCGGCTCCAGTGGACGATCGATCGGCTCTTCTGCCGGTTGTCCGGCATTCGGCCGTATACGGCCTAACAAATATCCGGCCGTTCACGGTGCCAGTGGACGGCTAGGCTTAACCGACTAAGCCACGTCGGTGGCTGTATGTAGGGGCCTATGTATGTACAATATGTATGTATGTATGTATGTATGTATGTATGTATGTATGTATGTATGTATGTATGTATGTATGTATGTATGTATGTATGTATGTATGTATGTATGTATTAAGTATAAGCATGTAGCACCACGAGGACATACAACTGGTAATTGACGGCCGAAGTGTCGGTGGACATTCGATCTTCTCTTCTGCCGGTTGTCCGGCATTCGGCCGTATACGGCCTAACAAATATTCGGCCGTTCACGGTGCCAGTGGACGGCTAGGCTTAACCGACTAAGCCACGTCGGTGGCTGTATGTAGGGGCCTATGTATGTACAATATGTATGTATGTATGTATGTATGTATGTATGTATGTATGTTTGTATGTATGTATTAAGTATAAGCATGTAGCACCACGAGGACATACAACTGGTAATTGACGGCCGAAGTGTCGGTGGACATTCGATCTTCTCTTCTGCCGGTTGTCCGGCATTCGGCCGTATACGGCCTAACAAATATTCGGCCGTTCACGGTGCCAGTGGACGGCTAGGCTTAAGCTACCAGCTGGTCGAGAGCGACGCTATATCCGAAGGAGCTGCTTCAGTTCGCGAGGTGAAAAAACCTCCTGTGCTAACATGAAATCAGCAGTTACGGTGCTTTTCACGAAACAAGTACGAAGTTTGAGAAAATGGTCGCGACGCTGGTTTCATCCATGGCAATCGTTGAAGATACTGTAGGTAATTTACTGGAAGTACTGAGAAGCAATGGGTTGGCTGTTAGTGACCTAAAAAGCCTTAAATACATTCGTGATGTTTTGAAAGGTGAAAGTTCTGTTATTACTGATATAAACTCATCCACAATGTTACATTTTAAATATGTTACTACAATCAGTTCAGTCGAAGGAGGACGATCATTTTCCATGCTCAAAAATGTTCTCTCTGTTAGGTGGCTATAATAATTATGAACTAAAAAAATATTTTGTTACATGTAACCAAGAAAATTAAGGATAAGTACCTACTAAAATATGATACAGTATTATTAAGTAACCTATATGAAATTACTACCTTGATGACTTTGCTGTAATATATAAATGCCTATTTTTATTGTTTTATTGTCCATTTTTGTCACGGAATGTGATATATGTAGCAGCGCCAATGTCATAGTAATGGAAATATGTGCCAAATATCCTTCCATATAGTCAAACGAGTGCATTCTAGATGATACTTGATATACTAAGTCCCGTAGCATAGTCCTGATGAAAAATATAAGTGCCACCTAGTGATAGTGCTGTATTTTCAAAATTTTCTCATAATAATCTCTATCATCTAATATTATTTGAAATATATTAACATTCTATGTATTTTAGCTTAATTCTGCTACACAGTTTATTTCAGTGTCTAATTAATAGTTCATAGTATTTTGTTGTTTAATTCGTATATAACTCTTGTATACATGTAACTCTCACTTGATCAAATTGTTGAATTTTTTGTAAGTTCATGCATATGTATATACACTTTTTGCTGGTTGAGTGGAAGAGAAGGCCTTACGGCCTTAACTCTGCCAGCTAAAATAAATAATAATAATTATTATTATTATTACTATTATTATTATTATTATTATTATTATTATTATTATTATTATTATTATTATGTTCTGTGGAGGGTTACTCGCTGTGTTGATCTGCAGTGAATGTAGCGCTTTTGTAACATTTATCATGGATAATAACAGGCAACTATAAAAGTATCTAAGGCAAAGAAGTGTGTAGAAAATAGGAAACTACGGCAGCACGGGAAGCCATACACAACTGCCAAGTGAGAGGGTTTGTAAAGCCATGGTTCCTAATGAGATGTAGGACATTGTAAGGTCGGCCAGAATTAAAAAATCATTCAAAGTGACTTCAATGAAATCTGAAGACTTCTTGGATGTGACTTCAGAAGCTGATAGGGCTCTAAATACTTTAACATTACGCATTACTCAAGTATAATCAGTGGTGTCTCGTTAATTTGTGGATTGGGGGAGCTGCAGTAAATTTTGGTACATACAAATTTCACTTCTTGATATCATATACTACTAATAAATCTGTAGCCAAAATTTTTCTGGTAATTTTCGATTTTCCAAAACTAATTGCTCCTAACATATATAATTAACCACTCTCAAAACCAAAATCGCTTTTTTGAAATTTTTGTTTGTATGTCTGTCTATCTGTATGTTTGTTACCTTTTCACGCGATAATGGATGAACGGATTTCGATGAAAATTGGAATATAAATTATGTTCGTCGTAACTTAGATTTTAGGCTATATGGCATTCAAAATACATTATTTAAAAGGGGGCTTATAAGGGGCCTGAATTAAATAAATCGAAATATCTCGCTTATTATTCATTTTTGTGAAAAATGTTACATAACAAAAGTTTCTTTAAAAATAATTTGCGATACGTTTTATTCCTTGAAACATTTTGATAGGACTGATATTTAATGAGATAAAAGAGTTTTAAAATTAAAATAACTGCCATCTAAGGCCGTATAATGAAATAAAAAACAAATGACTTGGTCTATAAGGGGCCTTGGATAGCAACAATCGAAAGCTATGAAAGATAGCCTACAGAGAATGTTTCTGTGTTTGTATGAAGTAATATCGAAAGCTAAATTAACCGATCTGTATAATTAATTATTATTTCATCGTTGGAAAGTGTAGTTTCTCTAGATGGACATAATGCTATAATGTTATTACAGTAACTTCTGATGTAATATAATGTAATATAATATAATATAATATAATATAATATAATATAATATAATATAATATAATATAATATAATATAATATAATATAATATAATATAATATAATATAATATTATATATGTAATGTAATATTATATAATATAATTTAAGTTATTTGAAGGGTTCAGAACCATAGTAGGCCAAACGCCATTTACTGAATACGTAAAAAACAAGGGTTAAAATTAAGTTATTACCATAATTCAATGGAAACCTATAACAAGTAAAATAAAGTATACACATTAAATCTAAGTGATGTCAGTGTTCATTAAACTATGGTTGCATGTAATAAAAATTAGAAACATGTTAAAGGAATTGTCATTGCACCATTGAGTGGTCTCTGGACCAAAATGATCGCATTTTAATTATTTGGATGCAATTTAAATTAAGTAACATATTAAACGATTTATCCTTCTATAAAACACGAATGTTCCCTGGATCAAATGTCCTATTTTAATTATGTAATTGCTCTATATTTATTTTTAACGGGTGCAGCGGAGCGCACGGGTACGGCTAGTTACTAATAAGTATAGGACAAAAATAAATGCACTACATATCGAAAAATCAAAACTTCCTGACTTAGTTGAGAGATGTCTGTGGCATCATTTGCCATAATCGCTTTAAAAAACTAATACCATCGATTTCAGTCGGAATTTCAGATCGGCAGACACTCAACTTCAGTGGCGGCTCATGGGTATTGAATTCAGGGGGGCTGCATACAAAAATAAACCATGCAATTTACTTTATTTAAAGATTAGTTCCATGCGCCTTGTCCTGTAGGTTGCAAACTTTAGAATCATCTTCTTATTAAAATCCGATATGTCGTTTAGCATAGTCTTTACTTACTTACTTACTGGCTTTTAAGGAACCCGGAGGTTCATTGCCGCCCTCACATAAGCCACCATTGGTCCCTATCCTGAGCAAGATTAATCCAGTCCCTACCATCATATCCTACCTTCCTCAAATCCATTTTAATATTATTCTCCCATTTACGTCTCGGCCTCCCCAAAGGTCTTTTTCTCTCCGGCCTCCCAACTAACACTCTGTATGCATTTCTGGAATCGCCCATACGTGCTACATGTCCTGCCCATCTCAAACGTCTGGATTTTATGTTCCTAATTATGTCAGGTGGAGAATACAATGCGTGTAGCTCTGCGTTGTGTAACTTTCTCCATTCTCCTGTAACTTCATCCCTCTTAGCCCCAAATATTTTCCTAAGAACCTTATTCACAAACACCCTTAATCTCTGTTCCTCTCTCAAAGTGAGAGTCCAAGTTTCACAACCATACAGGACAACCGGTAATATAACTGTTTTATAAATTCTAATTTTCAGATTTTTTGACAGCAGACTGGATGATAAAAGCTTCTCAATGGAATAATAACAGGCATTTCCTATATTTATTCTGCGTTTAATTTCCTCCCGAATGTCATTTATATTTGTTACTGTTGCCCCGATATCTGAATTTTTCCACCTCTTCAAAGGATAAATCTCCAATTTTTATAGTTCCATTTCGTATTAACATAGTCTTTACAATGGAAAACATAGCTAATGCGATCAGTCTCTCTTCTCTCATCGTATTTCTGAAATAGGATTTTACTCTCTTCAAACATGAAAAGCAACGTTCTGATTCGGAAGTTGTCACTGGTATGGCGATAGCTATGCGTGGTAGTCCCACAACTTCTGAAAATAAAGCCTGCAAGTTCTCAGATAGAAGAAACTGCAAGAGTTTGACTGCGTCACTGATATTTCTGAATTCTTGTCTCTGATACAACACAGTGAGTTCCGTTTTTAGTTTGTCTTTATCGAACATTGGAAAAAGCTTCACACATACATTTAGGTCATTGTCAGGAAATGAGCTTTTGCAGCATTCAAATTTTTCTTGACACAGAAGAGAAGATAATATAAGATGATCTATGAACTGGAATCGGGTGTTAGTTTGTGTGAAAATAAGGTCACACACTTCCTTGGCTGTCGCAACCCTTATCTGAATCCCTTCGACTTTACGACGCTTGTTAGGGTTTTCATTTTCACAGAGCTCGCTGCTCAACTGTGCACTGTTCCGTATTGTCTGTATGGCATTAACAAAGCTTGGTATGCAGGATCGGTCTCGGTAGCATAGTCGGTTGCGGGTTCGATCCCGGCCCAGGTCGATGGCATTTAAGTGTGTTTAAATGAGACAGGCTCATGTCAGTAGATTTACTGGCAAGTTTCACAACCATACAGGACAACCGGTAATATAACTGTTTTATAAATTCAAATTTTCAGATTTTTTGACAGCAGACTGGATGTTAAAAGCTCCTCAATGGAATAATAACAGGCATTTTCTATATTTATTCTGCGTTTAATTTCCTCCCGAGTGTCATTTATATTTGTTACTGTTGCCCCGATATCTGAACTCTTTTAAATCCTGCGGGACAAAATTCCGGCACACCGGCGACGCTGATATAACCCCTGCTGTTGCGAGTGTCGTGAAATAAACCATAATTTAAGTTTTTAATATGCAGATTTGAACCTTAGAAATATCTAACTGGCGATGTTGTAGTTAGTTATATATCTACATGATACATCAATAAAAAAAAAGTTAAAAAAAAACAGCCAGAAATTGAATTCAGGATCTTCAAGAGTACACACCAGAACGCATGCTTCATTTATTGTGATGTTGTTACTGTAGATGTTTCAGATTCCATTATGGTTTGAAAACATTCTAGCAATGGCTCCTTCTTCTCATGAACAACATTTACTGTTCTTATTTTAAAACTCCATCTTGTTGTCCCAGCTGATGGAATTGTCTTTGGAACACATTAATCTAATACAGACTGTGTGTGTGTGTGTGTGTGTGTGTGGAGATCGAGAGAAGAACGCAGGGATACTGGATAAATTAGCAAAAAATATGCGAGATTTGTAGGCTATTTTGTTTAGCGGCTCTTTTCATTATGAGATTCAACTGACGGGCACTTAATTTCATATTTGTCCTGAATTGTTAAGGTACTGAACTGAATGGACTGTAAATATTGTACAGAATTAAGCATTGTTGCACTTGTTATACTCACAACATTAAAGAACATGTATTTAAAACTGCACGCTACTGACAAACTGCTGCAAATTTTGCAGCGCCTGGAAACTCTGGATTCACGGCGAGGGGCAGCAGGGGGAGGGGTAAAACTAACGCGCAAAGCATCCGAGACGAGACTGGCAGCTCCAGGGGAGGAAGTGGCTTCACCAATCCGTCCTTGTCTCTCGTTTCGCTCCGGCAGCACACGGGGAGGAAGTGACTTCATTTACGATTTTTAAAAATTCGAGCCGCTAAATAGACACTGTATAATAAATGTATTTCACAACATAAAACGATACAAGAGCCACAAATATCTGGGGATGCTGCAGCTCCGCAGCCCCCGCCAGGGCGGCCCATCCATAAGAGCTACGGAGCTGCAGCACTCCCTGCTTTGACAGGAAAATAAAAATAATATTTATTTTAATTTTTAGAAGAATTGTTACAGCTTTTATTGGTAAATTGCTTTATATTTCATCTGGCCGGGAATATGTACTATGATCTTATGCATAATCTTTTTTGCGCGTCGACTGTATTAGAATTTACACTGCATTCAAAGTCCTCCTGGGATCTGCAGGGTAGGCAGCTCATAGAGAGTGTGTCTTGCTTGGTCAAGGGGTAGAGAGGTGAAGGGAAGCAGAGGGAAACTGCCGCTTTTTAAAACCCATATTTCGCTGCAGTTGCTTGCAGAGTCAGGCCACAAGGGATCTTTCCTCCAGTCCCATACCGCTATTGTAATGCTGCGTCAAATGGATTCTCTATTCCCTTGAAACTTAATGACAAAATTTTTATTTTCTTTTCACATACTTACTGTTGTAGAATCTTATCGAGTTAATATAATGAAATTAATATTCTCTTTTGCCTTATTATTACGTATATACCCAGCCTCCAGCAGAACCTAATATTTGCCTTAACTCAAAATGATTGCACGTTTAGAATCCTTTTGATATAGCACGTAAAATACGAAAGAAACCTCTTTTCCACTTTTAGAACATTGTTGACCATCAGTATATCTGAGTGTTGCTTTGGTGTGACGTCTTAGTACCGTAACTTAACCAGTGCAAATGTGCACGCATGAGTGTGTGTGAATTACAGAATATTAATTTTATTTTTCTCAACTTTCCCTCGCGGAGAAGATTGATGTAATGAAGTGAAATTAAATGGTCGTCCGTTACCCGACTTAAATCTTATTCAAGCTTCATCCA